>NC_045754.1:10454097-10459922 GCF_008692095.1 Etheostoma spectabile | reverse complement strand
GAAGAAGAAGAAGAAGAAGAAGAAGAAGAAGAAAGACACCAGCCGGGAGTGCCAGTTTAAAAGCTTGTTTGTTTCTTAAGAAGATCAAAGGTACCAAGGCCTTGGACAGACATAAGAGGCACAGCCTCTGCAATCTGCTCTCCATTCACTCTCAACAACACCAGCAAAGAAAAACAAGGCTTTTCTCTTTGGGAAATCCTGGAAAGCATCCCAGACAGTTTTTCCAACAAGCGAACACTCTGGGATCTAGCAACCCTCTCCACAGGGAAATGACATGTTTGTCAGCATGTTGTGTGTTAATATTCACAGGTTGAATGATCTGCAGGTGGATTTACATTGAGCGCGAACTTGGCTCCCAAACCTGAACGTGATTGGAAAAATTAAGAAGCTGCTTTTTTTTTTTTATGTACTCAGCAATTATTTTTTATAAGCAACCAAGTAGATCTGATTAAAGCTACAGTCAAGTTCTCCACCATAATTCAATGGGACGTGGTTTAATCAGAAAAATCAATTATTTTTGTTGACTTATCCACAATATCTTAAAGAGATATTTTACCCATGAGACTATTAGACCAAATACTAATAACAGCATTTCACTGTAAGTCCAAGCTTTTGCTCAGACCCACTGCAGTATATCTAATGCAGTGGTTACCAACCTTTTCTTTTCCAACATACCCCCACAGGGGGTAACACTGCAATAACATTTTTTTTTTGGACACATAGAGGCAGCAGGAAAAGAAGCTATGAATGCAATGTATGTGTGTGTAAATAGTTACCCATTTACACATCCAGCAGATCTCATTGGGAATAGTGCTGCAGTTTATATACTATAGTTACTCCATAGCACCGATGGAAAATTCAGAGTCCGGTCACTATGAGCAAACACTTTATTATATAAGTTGTTATGTGAACTTTGTTAATAAAAATATGATTAAAGAAATTTATGGAATTTAAGTGGAAAACCAAGCAGTGCATTTAGCATAAAGCTAAACGTCCTGTTTATTCTTCCACTCCTCTTGTGTGACTGGACTTTTGTTTTATGTACACAAATATTTGGAACACCTTTTGTCCTTTCCTATTATTTCTGTGTATACATGCGAGAATGGGTGTAGGTGTGCGTATGTAAATTATGCATGTACTGTATATGTATGTATATATATGTATGTAAGGACTAAATGTTGTCATATCTTTCAATACTGCAATATGTTTGTTTTCATTAATTTGTTTCTAACAAGGAGTTGGTGGGGTGGGTTAGCTTGGTTGAGGAGAGCTTTAAAGAGTGTGAATATACATACATGTGCTGTATTGTCTTTGTTTTATGTCTCGAGGACCCCCTAAAAAATTAGATGCTTCATCTCAAGGGGTTATCCTCCTGAGAATACATTTTAAACTTGCAGAAAAGGCATAAATAAGTATTAGGTAGTTTGAAGTTGGTCCAGAGTTTAACTGCGTTATACTGTGCAGAGAATTTACAGTATGTACTACACATAAGCATCACACCATTTTGTAATCCTTTTCATATTTTTCTTTTCCTCCAAAACACAAATATGTTTCATCTCCAAAATATGTGAAAGTATTTTTTTTTAACAAATACAAATTTTTAACAAAGTGGTATCTAAAATTAGCTGAGCTGCTTCTTGCCCTAGGGTAGACGCACCCCTGTTTGGGAATCACTGCTCTGATGAAAGCATTTCCTTATGAGACTGCATGGATATACAAGTGTGTCAGAAGGACTGAGAGCCAACAGTGATAACAATAAACCACAGAGAGATCATCAAAGAGTGGGCAGGAGCTGTAAGACTCACTGAGGTCCATGGCTGAAAAGGCCCACTCAACGTTCTTGGCGTTGTGGAGGCCCTTCTGAGGGACCTGCGCAGCATGCTTTAATCTGCTTGTTTCAAGACTGAATGATTCATCGGCTTTGAGATGGCTTTACTTCAAAACTTTCTATTATAAGATGTTTCCTCATTTCATGCCTGTGACTTTTCACATTTGTGTTGCTCCTGCATTTCCCTTGATTTTACAGCTTTCTTTGGTAGAATTTTAGTCCGCAAGATGCCAGGCAGGTTAGTGAGTATTTTCTGGTGACATCAAGATTACACAGACATTTGTCTACTTTACAGTTATTTATATCCCTGTGATATGCCAGCACTTCTTAACAACAGCGAGATATGCTGATTTTGACGGATCTCACTCCAAAGACTTATCCAAGCTTAGCAGTAATTTAGAAATCCCTAAATTAAAAATCACTTTGAGTTAAACCAAGCATCCAAAGAGGCAATACACAGTATCTAATTTTGTGACTTTTTCAGAACACATTAATCCTTCCAAATGGGAGCTGACAGGATATCACATGGTATTGTAGCACACCAGATACCTCAGGAAGCAATTACCATGAATACATTTTCTAATAAACTTGTACCCATCAGATGATAAGCAATTAAACATGCGTAATTATGGTTTCCATACAGTAATTTCTAAGCTGATTAGGTTTGTGTGCTTTACAACCTGAATGGGCGAATATTAATTGGGCTTTGGTTTGGCGTTGCTGGTTAGTGGTGGCAGCTCATCAGCAGATCTTATGCAAATGAGGCCTCAGGAAGTGCATGAAGCCTCATTCCTAGCTATTAGAACTGTCAGGGGAGGGAGGGACATGTCAACGGGCAGCACACGCACATGAATATGCATTCACAAATGAAGCACGCACATTGTTGAAAGGTAGGAAATTACATATTCTCTATACAGACTGCATATGTGTTTGCAGCTCTCTATTCTCTGGTAACAGAATCCTATTATACTTTGTGTCAAATTCATCAAATTTTACAGTGTATTTCATCTTCATTTCTATAAATTCTAACATTTATTTTGTTTTTTATCAAGGCCTTTATAAACGACTTAGACGTTGTGAGTAATGTCTTTATTATTGGCTGATAAATCATTTCATAGAACAGTTATAAACCATTAATAAGAACAACATTTGGATTGCCTCCTTTGCCTCCCTCTTTAGCAACACACTTGCTCTTTGGGTCATCACTTTAATAGACTATAGTATGGAACATTTATTAATGACGTGTTAAGATGATGCCCATTAGAAAGTAAGATACGTTACCATTTATTAATGACTTAATGTTTCTAACTCAAAGTTTGTGACGTCAAAACATTAGTCAAAGATACTTTTCACAACTTGGGAAGGGATCTATGAAGCATTAATAAATGATTAACAGAACAGATTAACTCTTAACAGGACTAATAGTTAAATGCATACACTCTTTTTAAAAGTCTTATTAGAAAGTAGTACCTTTAGTTTTATTTAACCATTATTTAACCAGGAATTCTCTTGTCATACATTATCTATTTTACAAGAGTCAAAAAGGTAACACACAGTATACCAACTACCAAACCTTCCATGTGTGTTTACATGGTATAACATAACTTTGATGCTTCTAAAAAAACAACAACTGATAACCCTGTTTCCAATCACGAAGATCACCTGAAAACTAACTCTGGAAAGCAGAATTGATACTAACTGGAGTATCCCGATGAATTTAAGTAAATTTCATTGATTACACAACTGACCAACTCTTTGAGGAAGGTCATGAGATGTGGGTGAAAGTAAGTCCGAGTACGTTGTGACGAGAAATGTAACATTAGTTTTATCGTTACCATTTCCAAACATTACTTAAAGATTCTGTCATGTTATTTGGGGGAGGGGGGAAGCTAATCTTATTTTTTATAAAGGAACAGGGGAAATCTGCTCCCTTTAATCATTACAAAACAAGACAAAATGATTAAAATGAATGAAAATGCACAATTATGCACACATCATGTTATCATAAGATAAAATTACAAAAATCAGGGAAACCTACTAAAATAAGCCATTATTTTCCGGTACCAAAACGTTAAAAGTTACATCCTTTGGTAAATATTAATAAAATTGGACTTTTGAAGCCACTGAGGCTCCTCCTCTTTGTAATACTGAGAGAGGACCACAGTGGCTGAAATACATGACTGATTTCATTTCAAATCCATGCCACGTTCTCCTTTGACAGAGCTGGTGAACCAAACATTTTATCTATACAAACCTGCAGGTCTTCCCCAGATAAACCCTCAGGGAGCATGATACATCTTTTCTTTGTGACTTTACTAAGGCTACCATTCGATCAAATGCCAGTCACTGTGAGAAAAGCCTTCTCCCCCCTCTGTGTCTGGGTGTGTGTGTGTGTGTGTGTGTGTCTGAAATAACATTAATCACCAAAACAGCAAAGCAGTATAATTTGTTCTGATTTATTATCAACCTGAATGTTACTTTTCACACAAAATATATAGTTCTCATTGAGGCTCTCAGTATACATTTCAGATAGCACTATATAGGGATTCATAAAGTCATTCATTGTCTATACATAGAGGGAATAATCTGTCATGTTGCACAAAATATCACAATATACAAGTGATGGAGGGACAAACAAATTCAGCAACAATCCCAATAGAAGTTCTGCTTAAATATATATTTATTGTTACTATCAATATACCTAAGTTGATATATTTGTATTACATTTAATATTAATGGAGATGTTCATGTTTCAATGTGTAAAATGTATATAATGAGGAATAAAAAACACTTGATATGTCAAGAATATCAAGAAATATGACCTGTGAGGCTTTTTAAGAATCACAGCAGATGTCTGGACTTCAAATACAACAATACACACACATGCACGCACGCACGCACACACACTTCAACCTCTGTACATGTGAAGCTGAGTATATAGTGGGTTGATTCGGATCACAGAGGAGGAGAAACGTGAGAAGTTTATTTTCAAAACGCTATATGTATCTGACACATCAATTTATATAGGGGATATAATCTGTACAATATTAGAATTCATTTTTCACAGGCAATAACTTAATTTACTTTACATATTATTTTTATTCTAAAAGTACTATAGGTAAGAGCTGTAATAATTAGATGACTAAAGTTTAACAAAAATGCTAAACATTCTCAGCTTCTCAAATGTGATTTACTGCCATAAATGACAGTAAATTGAATATCTTAAGATTTTAGACAGTCAGACAAAATAAGCAAATTGAAGACATTATAAATGCCATTTCTTTTCAATTTTTTTGACAAATTTAACATTTATTATTGAGATTGAGAGAGTTATCTGCATATTAATTGTAAATTTTAAAAAAAAAAGGTTAGTTGCAGCCCGACTATAGTTTGTTTTAAATGTGCCAATAGCCATTTTCTAAGCATCTTTATACATTTTTCCAACTGCAGATAGCTGATTTTGGAACAAAACTCTTTACTTGACATCACGTAAACAGCTCGTCAATGGCACTAGAACGGCATGTATAGGGACTACATCACAGTTATAGAGGACCGGGGTTCATATGACAAAAAGTCTCACAGTAGGAGAGCTGATCTAAGATCCAATATCAAATCAGATCAGGCCACGTTGGTCCGGCCTCGAATCACTAAAACAACACAGATCCCAGATCAACAGTCGTACTGAGGCAAGACTTTTACGAATATGGATCCAGGTGCGATATCTGGCACAACATTCATAAGTATACGGTATATATAGAGGTTAAGAGGAAGCAGAGACAGAAGAGAGAAACAGAGCGAAGAGAAGGAAGGGCAGAGAGAGATGTCAGTCTTGAGCGGGCAAAGAAAACCGGTGCTCAGCAAGCGAGAAGAAGGTGGGTGATGCGTTGCCTTCACTGAGGAAGCGCTTTCAGGATGGCGTTCACCTCCTCTGCCACGGCTGTCAGCGCAAACTCAAACTGTTCCTGTGGATGAGGAGGAGGAGGAGGAGGAGGAGGAG
>NC_045754.1:10443113-10454087 GCF_008692095.1 Etheostoma spectabile | reverse complement strand
TGGATGAGGAGGAGGAGGAGGAGGAGGAGGAGGAGAAGGAGGAGAAGGAGGAGAAGGAGGGAAGGAAGGATACAGGGAAAGAAGGAAGGGAAGAAAGTTTCAGTGTGCGTAAAAGTGCTCACGAATGCCATATTCAGATTGATTGGCAACTGCCGCCTCCATCCGCTCTTCCTCCTTTTCTCTTGACCGAACCATGGATGTGTTTGGCCACAGACTGGAGGTGAAGGTGAACCTGTCTCTGAGCTTTCAACTCGGAGTGCACCCGCACCCGGCATCGATCCAGCCAGGTGTGTCTTAAAATAAAGCTTTTGAGTCAAGTTGTCTCTCAGCTCTGTGTGTGTATGTGTGCATTTGTTTGTGAATCCCACTCATAGTTTTCCCCAAGGAGCGCAAAAGGGGGATGATTGATGTTTGCCCCATAGACCTGGTGTTTTTATATTCCTCTCCTCTCCCCAGGCTGCAGGCCACGGGGTCCTCTCACAGAGAAAGGGTACGTAGGAGTTTGCAGGGAGCAGTCTTTAGATGTGTCAACACATAGCCTGCCATAGTCTGGCCTGAGGATAGGCTAAATCAATATGGAGGAGTCACTGGTGGCTGTCTTTTGCTTTGCAGTGGAGATTATCTAGTGTGATTAGGTTTTCTATTTTTATGTTTCTTCTGATGTTGTGATAGGGCCAGAAAATAAGTAACTACATCCACCTATAGCTACACCACAGCAATATATGCCGATCTTATCCCAGGATGACTTTAAAGTTCTGTGTGTTAGAAAATATACTTTTAAAGCAGGTTTTGTGCTGTGCTGTTCACATTCACACCACTGGGTGGAGATCAACCTCTGCTTGACAGATTAGATATGGATGGTTAGTAAGAAAGAAAAACGGTCACACATGCTTTTATTACTGCATGTCTGTCAAAAGCAGTAACCATAAAAAGAAGGGAAGTAAATGTTTTCTATTTTTGTGGAGGGGGTCTATCCAAAAATAAAGTGGAAACATCATGAAGGAGGAAAAAAAACATAATTGGTTGTCCAATCCTTGAAACCTGACTCTAAATTTCATACCTCATTACAATCTAATTTCTGTGTAGACCCAGCATAAAGCCACAGAGTGGAATCAACAATATTCCAATATAATTTCACTTAGAGTTGCCAAAAGAAAAAAAGAGAGAGTGCTTGAAAAGCTCTCCTGCACTGAATACAGCAGGGCTGCTCAAACAGCATTAATGAACCATCTAGGAAGACTGGAGTCTGTTAGCAAGCAGTTTCCATAAATATGATCACCCACCGCTGCATGACGTTTGGCTTTATTATTATTATTATTATTATTAGTAATATTATTATTATTATTATTATTACTCCTTCCAATTACAAGAGAGAAACAAAAGAGACTTTCTACCTATAATGTGCATTAGTCAGTGAGAGAAAATGCTTTGTTAACACCCTAAACTATCCCCCAGAATAGTGCTGTGAGGTGGAGGGCCCGCTGTGATATCAACTGTTTTCAGTAGCTGCATTTTGTCAGATTAGACAGAAGTGTGAACTCTACTAGTACTGGACTGGTAAAATGTATAAAGATGAAATGGAAATAAAAGATATAGAAGATAAAGACAATGTTAAGAAATATATTTATTAATTGATTTATTGTCTGATGGAAATCTACAAATTACCTTTGTCTAGCTTTTCAAATGTGACAGCTTTTCTCTGTTATATATTGTTATAAAAAGAATATCTTTTGGTTTTGGACTGAAAAGAAATTAAACATTTGAAGACATCACATTGGGCTCTGAGAAATTATGATGGGAATTTCTTTTCACTGTTTTTTAGATTCATTTTCTACGTTCATTGATAATGAAAATAATCCCTAGTTGTAGGCATGGTTGTCTAATATCTAATTCTCCCTTCGATTCATTTAACAACTGACATCATGTTATAACAAAATATGTTTGTTATCTTGGTCAGTCACTCTGTGTCGTGTGATAAATGTGGAACAGTGAGTTATTTTATTCCAAGATAATGTTTTTTCTAATCCTGCAGCAGTTATCAATTACCACATCATTTCCAATGATCCTGTGCACATGAAGTAGACAATTGTCTGTTTGAATGACTGCAACCCCTCCTCCCTCCTGCTCCTGCCCCCCCTCCATCTCCCCGACCTCTCTAACTCAAAGCTGGGGACCTTACCTTTGTCTGGACCATGCCAGCTCTCTGGTCTCTCAAGTGCTCCAGGGTAGCGGCAATATCAATCTCTTTAGCACCTGCAACAGACCGAAAATTGGACTCAGTTCAAAGCAGCAGAGTAATCCAGCTCACATCTGCCAATCTCTCTTTATACTGGGCTCCCTTTGGAACAGCACAGCGATTGAAAATTATTACATTCATCCCTCGAAAGACTTGGACGACAGCCACAGACTGTTCCTCGATAAAATATGCAAGAGGATATTTTTGGGGTGTGGGAAATTTGCAATAATGCTTTCAAAAACGCTAAGCACTGGCTTCTCTGTGAGAAACTTGTTACAAAATTAGTTTAGATTATATGCCACTATAAAGTCCGCTAAGTGCTTTTTGATACAACAATATCAGTTTGTGTGCACGTGTTTGTGAATCTCAGAATCAACTAAATCTAATTAAAATGATTTATTGCCTTTGTAACAGACCATACTCATGATTAACTTATGCAACAGTTGCTTGCCTTTAACAGTTATCAGCTGCTGTTGAGTTAAGTCTGTTCTGACTTTGGAAGTTAGGGATGTTAATCTGAAATCTTATTCTACTTTCAGATTTATGGATTTCAAGCAGCACGTCAAAGCTCATTTGAAAAAACCACAGAGAGCCTCTGAACTCTCAAGATGTTTTTGAAAGTGAGGCCAAGAAAGGAAGCAAAAGATACAGAGCAAGAGTGAAAATGTATGTTTGTGTGTGTGAGAGAGAGAGTAAAAAAGAGGGATTTACTGCAGCTGGACTTAGTACTCAAAGTACTCCAGTGCTCAGACAAGACTTTCATGTCTCAGAAGGACTGGATTCCATAGTTAATCTGAAGAGAGGCTCTTCAACTGAAGAAAAAAACCTTTGGAGAGTGAGATTATGTTCATTTTATACATTTGATTCTGGAGCAGGAAACAAAAGGTTAAAAAGAGACCAGGTGGCACCTTTCATCACCGTGGACAACAGCGAATTCCTCGCTGAACCACATGAACTCCCCTAGGTTGGGTCAATCTTATTACTGTTTTACAGAAAGTGAAGGGAAGGTCTACATCTGAGGTGGCCGTCCGCCTAACCTGCTCTGACGGGCTTGTATCGCAGGAGGAGGGCATGCAGAGGGTGAGGGGAAAGGGCAGAGGTCAAAGGGCAGGCTAAATTATAGAGGGCTTTAAGGTGACGTAAGGCAGCCTTTGGAAGAACACAGCTCCTGTGCAACAATAGATTGCTATATCCAATTGTGTGTGTATGTAAAACTTGGATATCTCAAAGAATTTGATTGCAAAAATACTTGTTTATTTAAACAATTTGAGCTTATTCATGTTCAGCAACAACTTTGTTGGAGTAGAGATTCAGCTAAAAACAAGAGTTTGCCATATCACAAGAACCTAAAATTTAGAAACAAATCAAACCATTCCTGTTTACACCCACATCACAACGATCCTTTTTCAAGTTTTATATTTATTTAGACCTGTAGATAATGATTTCTCAGGTTAGTAGACGGCTATAATGGAGCCAAGTTACTCTGATTTGTGACCAAATGCAGACTACTTTCCTTGACTGGGCTTTTTGATTATACAATGCTAACGATGGGCCAACTCAATTTTCAACTCATAATTGCAGAAATTAAAAAAGCACCTGAACCACCAGATTGTTATTATCCTAGAGATCTCAAGCAGTTTAGTTTATATCTGCGTGGGTTGCAAACTATAGTATATACAAATTAGGAATAATAATAAAATAAACCCATTGTTCCCACTAAATATGGATACAAACCATTGGAGCAATATTTGAACATTTTGATAACCTCTATAAACATTGTATTTCCATCTAAATTCATGTTGCTGTTGTGATGAATATGGCGTGACAGTAGCTTAAATAGATTATTACTAACGTGGGTAATGGTTTCTTTTCTTATTTTCCTTTTCTCTTTGTTCCACGTTCCCCTCTCTTTCCAGCTTCCTCCACGCCTGCCTCTATCTTTGCTGCCTCTCCAGGCCTCAGTAAAGTCACCCTCTAATGCATTCCCAAGACCCTCTGTGGAAAATGAGAGGCTTTGGCGTTGCCAGGGAAACGCTTCAACACGAGCAGAAAGAGCAAAAGGGAAGCGATTGATCGTTACCTTTAGCCATCCTATTGAGGACCATGTCAATCAGAATGTAAGTCCCACTCCTGCCAGCTCCATCACTGCAGATAGTCAGAGAGATAGAAATGGAGATCATTAAGGTGGCAGAGTGAAGCTTTAATCTCAGAGTGCTTTTCTTATAACAAATTGCTCATTTACATCTGCAACTGCTGAGAGACTGTCAAGTATATTTAAACACAAATGTGTCTATGCACACAGATACACACTGCTCCATCTGCTTATAAAATAGAATGTTTAAATAGCAAAAAAACAATAATAATCCTTCATATTCTGATAAAACACCTGAACAGATCTAAATATTTAATGTTCCAATAAATGTGATTATGTAAAACCCTTGCTTACACGAGTGCATGTGTGGTCTTGAGATTTGCTCGGCTATTGGGGAGAGGGGAATGGTTTCTGAGGCACACTGGGGACAAAGGCTTTTAAATGAATGCACCTCAGGAGCAGAGGAGAGGTTGAGAGGCCAGGGGCGGTTCGAGAACAGCTTTTGGAGAGCCTTGCTTTTCCATTACTCCAGAGATAGTCTTATGAAAAGCCTCCCTTTGTGCCCGACGGCCATTCAACGGCTCTGCATGTTAATTGCAAACAAGGCGTGCACATCTCTCTAATAAAGGCAAGGCCAATAAAACAGGAGAGCGGCCTGAGCACTAGTGCTTCATTAATCCACTGCTAGACACTCAGTCCGTACAGCTCCCTCAGAGGGAGAGCGGGCTGCCTCCCCCCACGCATGACTTAACAGAATGTGACTATTAAAAGTGGTTAGACAGATACCTGGTGTTTAATACAGACCAATCAAGGCCAGTTAACTAACTCAACCAAATGGGAAATGGAAGTGTCTTTGTGCCACACCATTTCTATAAAGACACAGCCAGTGGAATAAACAGCAGCTCCAGTGGACCCAGATAAAGTAAATGGACAGAGCGGGTTTAAAATAAACAGTTTCTACCCTTCAACACACAGGCCACGACAAACAATCGCTATCCCAATTCAGCAGGGCCAGCCACTGTCACAAGGTTCAAATAGTTATACTTGCCTGCAGTGAACAATTATTGGGCAAGATCGACCCCGGTAGCACTTGTTAACCTTTCTGAAATAAAAAAAGAGAAAATTAGATGTTATTGCAAACTTGGCAGCAAGTTATCTTCAATGCGCAGGCTGCTAAATCATACTGTGGAAACAAGGTTGGTTATTTGTGCTGATTAATAACAATAAGTAAAGCAAGTGTGACTCATAAGGGACTTCTGTGCTTCCGTGGTCTGGATGAAATTAATAACAGCAACAATCAAAAAGGCAAACAGAACCCTGAGAGATGCACCCTCCTGTCAATCAATCACTTTAATTTGAGGATGGAGAAATGAATCAGTCTCGCACCACGTGAATAAATTGAGCATCATTTCAAACAGCATTTTTGTGACATGTGGATGATGAATGTGGTGGTGTGATGTTGTGATTGCCGACCGCCGATGCATTAACCCCAGCCAATTATGAATGTTATACACCACAGGCACGGTGAAGGCCAACAAGCCTTTTCCCACCCCACTGTTGCCATGGAAACTGACTACAGAGAGAGCTTCCGCATCTTTCCCTTTCCCTTGTTTGTTACCTTTTGGAAATAAAATTACAAATAGATGTCTGAATGTCTCATCATATCTCTAGTTATCTGGCGTTTTATGTTACTTTTCAAAATTACTACTACTTACAGATTCGATTATTATTATTTTAGATTATTAGTAACATGTAAATTAAAACAATAAATGTAACATAAAGAACACACATGAATATACTACAATATAAAATAATGTAATCTGCAGTTACTACTTCTACTATAGTACTTTTACTACTACTTGCAGTAATAATACTGTGTTGTAGCCTATTACTATTACTTTGCCAAATATGCTAAAATATATTGTATCTATAAAAATGTGTTATATTAAATACTGCTCGTTTGTGTGAGATTTAACTCTGGTGTGTATTTCCATTTTCATTGTTTCTCTGCTGATTTAACCTCAGTTTTGTATTTGTATGTTGTATTTGTGAAGGTTCCTATGCATTTGGACATTAAGAACTACAAAGGTGCACGTGCACTTACATTCCAAAAGCACAGGTGTGCCTTATTTGATGTAATTATGAGCTTTGAGCTTGGCTCCATCATTTAAATACATGCATTGATCATATTTAAATATTAAAATGTTCTAAAATTGCTCATATGTTAAGCAATCCACTGCTTATTTTGCAAATGGAATGTTTTCTTTTTGATACCTTTTGTGTGAACTGCATTCTTTTTTTTCATCAAAATGAGATTACATCAGATGTACAGTATATCTTTCACATTTTAGGTATAGATATACTGTATATATAGAAAAATCTGAATATGTCCTCAGTTAAAGAGCATACAGAAATAGTTGGTGGTAGGAGTTCCCATGCAAGCCAGAGGAAGGAGCAGTGAGAGGAGGAGAGGAGAGTCAGGAGTGAGAGAAAGGCAGTTTGTGCACAGGCCTGGCTGAGGAGACACAGTTTCCAATGATCACTTTTGTGACTATGCAACTGGGCTCATATTACTAGCTGCAACATCACAAAAATGACACTGGCAACCGCAAAATACCAAGTTGGCCGAAACCGTGAAAACCTTAAGTGTACCGTACATCTCGTGGATATGAGACCTCTGAATCACATAATCAGAGAGTTTATATTCCCAATAAACTATAGCAGCATTACTGGAGATGCATCAAGGTAATCTAGTTGTAAGGGAGACTTTGACAGCAACACAGCTCAACCCTGCACACCCATATCATAAATAAATGTAACTGACTGCAAGCTACACCCGGTTTAATTTGAAGAAAAAAAAAACAGCACCAACTCACTGCACATCCTCCTTTTTTGGCTCTCATCTGCATTACAAACCACAGGGAAAGACTACCATCCACAAATCAGATGCATCTTTTCTCATTTGGAGGGATTTTCCTATCCCTCTGGGTTTTCCCAGAGGAGCTATTGCTGCTCTTCTGCCAGAACACATTATATGGAGAACAGAGTGAGGTTATTCAGTCACTAGCTTTCCCCCTCTCCCATGTTTTTAGTGAGACAGCTCTCATTTAATTGGGTGTGTGAATTAGGTATTTTTTTTCTTCTTTTCTTTTCTTCCCAAGCCAAGCCAGGCAGTGCGGGGCTGTTAATTTGCTGCATCACATGTACCGAAGAGAGGTGAGGGAATAGGCCCAGGATGAAAGGGATAGTACAGATACACAGTCCTTATTAGAACAACCGTTTTCTAGTACACCAAAAGGCAGAGGGGCAAAAGGGAGACGGACCAGAAAGGCGCTGACAGAATACAGAATATAAAGGAAGATGATTAAGAACAAGCTCAGGATAAAGGCCAGTTGTAAAGGTGGAAATCTGTCTGAAATCTGCTGAGCTCCAGTGTCTGAGGCCAACTAGCAGGATCTTCACTCTACCTGCGGAAGTCTAAGAGGGTCCTGGCTGAGTTGGGGATCCCGCGGTCCATCCAGGACAGGAAGTGGAACTGCGTGACGGTGCGTGTCTCGTTTGTCTGCAGGTTCTTCAGGTAGAAGCTCCGCACCAGGAAGTCCTCACACCAGATGTGCTCCGACACCAAGTTGACCTGCATGTAGAAAGAGAATATGCAAAGGATGGCATTCAGTTAATTTATTACAGCTTCTTACAGCAATCTTAAATAGTAATGCATTCATAACCTGCATGCTTTAAAGGGTTGGTTCACCCAAAGTATAAAAAAATGTTCTCACTCACTAGCCATGCAAATAGTTTTGGTTTCCCTAACTAACCATGTATTTTAGTTTCATCCTGTTCACAGACACACAAGTCTTTTTGTTTAGAAAGAAACTGCAAGGAGGAAGGCAGACATTTTACAGGATTTTTAGTTTACGTGCGCCTTTGTTGAAGACAAATGATTCCAGCTGTCATTAAAATTAGTTCATTTGTTAAAAAGGGTTTACACAGTAATCAAAGTGATAACTGTTCTTTTCAGGATTTGTATTAGGGGTAGCTTTGTGCAGTCAAATGAGGTGTAATTAAGTTAGATACCAAAGAATGTAAGAATAATTTGTTCATTGTGAATGTCTTTATGCTGCAGGGTTGAACAAAGACCAGAGGCATTGTTGTTACGAGCAATTTAAGACATGAATATACACTCAGTTGCCACAGTAAAATGTAATGAAATTCAATACAACAGCTCAGTCATGAATTCAACCTTTACAAAAATAATAATAATGTTCAGTTTTAAATGACGCTGTCAGAGGTGTTAATTTAACTAATATGTATATGATTGAGGTTGTAGTTTGCAGTGGTGCACTGGTGTTACTCATTTTCCGGGAAGAATATTTTAAATACATATCAATAGTACAACACCACCACTATATATGTTTTTATCCCTTTTTGGCTCTCCATTCTAGACTCCTCAACTCCTCCTTAACTTACTGCAGCAACCTTACTACTCAACAGCTTTTATAGTGACAGTGATAGTATTTTATTTGGTAGGAAATAGTTTTACTGTAAACTGTTCACAGTAAAGTCTGTCTGTAACTTGTGCGTAATCTCTCACTGACGTACCTCGTAGATGTGGTAGACATCGGAGCCTTCGTCAGGCCAGTAGGGATGACACTGCTTCACTCCATTTTCAGAAAGTGGGGTCAACATGACTACGACGACGCAGCCACTCTCCCACACCATCTACACACCAGATGAAGAAGACATCAGACATCCCTCAAACACATCCAAACACAACAAACCTTTCATAATCATCTTTATGACATTACTGTAGTACTAATATGGAGCTGAATTGTGCCACTAGGAGCAGCATATTGCACATTAGCATTACATAGCACCCTTGCATTAGAGCAAAATTGATTTCTTAATCTTGGTCCAGGAAGTATGAATAAATGTCACCTCTCCACGTGTGACAAATGATAAAGGGTGGGTCAACCAGCAGGAGGTCTCTCAGTCGTCAGAGTGAGATCACAACATCTACTGAGCTGCCGCTCCATTTCATCTTATCACAATCTAATGCGCCCTTGGGAAAAAATACAGGCCCTTGGCAGCCATTAGGAAAATGAGGAGGAAACACGTCTTTTATGATTGCTATAAAAACAAAATGGCCTTGACTACACTAATCACAAGCTTCTGTGATCCAGCCCAGTGGACACATTACACGGCAACTGTGCCAACTGTGCCAGGATGTGATGAGATTAGGCAAGGTGATAATGTGGGGAAATATCATCCATTTAGTCTTGTGAATTTGGCAAATATTTGTAGGTAGTGAGAAAAAGGTGTATTTTCCATCTTCAGCTTGTAAAGTGCTTTGCACTAAACAATTTCTAGAATCCAAAAAACATACACCTACCATGCATCATTTTAAGAGATGCAAAAAAAACAACTTGCTGCTTTGTGAACTCATTGGCTTTCGTTGCATTGAATTTTGAGGAGAAGTTAGCAGGAAAGCAAGGCCCAGCAGAGCTAAGGTAATAGCCGGGAAGGGAGAGAGGGGAGGTGGATGGGGTAGTGAAGGATGAAGGAACAGAGGAATGAGGAGTGGAGGATTAGAGCAGAGCGCCTTTCAGAGCGCTGCCTGGGGCTGGTGTGGATTAGATAGGACAGAGCAAAAAGATTTGCCTCCTGCATGGTCCATATACATGAGAGTGCCAGTGTTTCCCTTGTTTGTTTACTTTTAATGGGAGGAAAGAGTGGTGTTTTTTATCCTGCCACAACCCAAGATTTACCATTTTGAACAATGAATGACTACTTCTTATTTACAGACACAGAATTTATGCTCATTGTGTCAGTCAATCTGTGTCTAATTTTCCATTATTTTCTACTTAATTGGAAAACATTTAGTGTTGGCCAAATAGACAATTTTTATTAGATAATGGATTTGTATTTATTCACCTGGCACAGAAAGAAAATTGGCAGACAAACAAATAACCTAATTGACTAAGAGATATTTATCAACTGCATCATTTGAGGCCATTTCAAATGTACAAATTAAAAACAAAAAAGCTTTTATTCCTATTTGAGCTGATGTTGTCAATTAAGGTACACTTTTTAGATAATAGTTACAGACTCTTTTTCTTTTTTATTAATTTAAACATCATGTGAGGACAGAGCTTGTAAGCATGTTTTTTTGGTTTAAAAAGCAAATTCACAACAACACACTACATTACTTTTGGTTTGTAGAACAAAACCAGACCAGACTGAACCCTCCCCCGGTCACAAAAGGAGGCCAACGTCAACCCTAATACAAAGTCAGCACTATCATAATGATTTCCAAATGAGTATCCTTTCACTACAAGACGCAGAGTGCAGGGCCAGCTGGTCCACCAGGATTTATGCTTCACACTTCTACATCCTGGTCACGGCGAGCAGAGTTTCTTCACCATATGGAGGTGATGGGCCCACTGATTATGACAGCGCTTTCCTATTAAGACATGAGAACGCCATTTGGCCACCATGCATCATTTAAGGCATACCTTCACACAAGATGACCTGTTTTACAATAGCCTATATCTGGTGATTAATGGCAGGTCCGTCTGACATTCATGGACAAGGGTAGGAATGCAAATAACATGGAGAAAAATGCAAATATGAACAAATGTAAGCACTA
>NC_045754.1:10438978-10443103 GCF_008692095.1 Etheostoma spectabile | reverse complement strand
TTCTAGTCTTCCTGGGGGGGGGGGGAGTTGTTGTTTATTGATAAGTAAGAACAGTAGAAGCACTAGTTGGAGGTCTGTCATGTCAGATTTCCAAAACAATAAACAATTATTCTGTATCTTACTTTTATTTGAAGGATAATCATAACCTGGGAACCAGACAAATATGTGAGCCCATGTTTTATTTGCTCTGGCACATACATCTGGTTCCGCTCCCATTCAGATAGATTTCCAGCCAACCATGTCCTGGTTGGGTCAATCCAGCCGTTTATATCATATGGGGTGGGTTTAATATGATAACTGACACTTGTGGACCATTCCAACTTTTCGCAAAATACAGCAACGTTATTTTGGCTTGCGCACCCTTGCGCCGGGTTGCGCCCAAGGGCATTTTGGTCTCAGGCTGTTGATAACGCCACTTGGAAATAACAAATGAACTGATAGGTTCCAGACTTACTGTCAGGCAATGTCAGTCTAGTAATCTAGAATGTAATGGTAGCACATGAGAGGCACAAACTGGGGTTATTTTATTTCATTGATCCCACTTTGAGAAATTCAACCAGTGCTTCAACACTAAAATAAATAGTAATCTAGACACTCTTGGACCAAGAAGAACACATCAGACAATCCCACGTGAATAGGTATGTCACACAAAACCATCTCTCTGGTGGTTCTTCTAAACCCTCATCTTTACAGAACCAAAACAGTAAAGGATTAAAAACCAGCATGAATGAAGATGAGTTGTACCTGCCAGAAGTCCGCCACGGTAGAAAAAAGTGGGCCCTGCGAGGCAATGTAAGTAGGGTTGCGAGGGTCATGGTCCATCTGGAAGAGAGGGAGCAGAGTGTTTGAGCAGGGACTGGCGGATGAAACCATACAGTCTGGGTAAAACACTTCAATCAAGACTCCATCTGGATGGAGGAATGAGAGCAGAAAACATTTGCTTCTGATGCCTTCTTTCTTTTTCCTTCATTGATTCCTTCACTTCCTCTCTCCTCAAGATCTAACTATTTTAATGGGTGTCATAAGACTAACTTAAAATATAAAGAAATCTACGCACTAGCATTGGTAAACTGTGAACATCACACAGTACTATGCTAGATAAGCTATAGACACATGTGGGAAGGTTGGGTTTGTATGCCTTTCAGTTTACCTTGTTTTTGGGAAAACCTGTTAAAGATCAGTGTTTTCAAACATCTTGTTTGCAAAAAAAAGACTGAAACCCTGGCTTTACTTTTTATCTGATTAAAGTTCCAACATTTCCAACCTTTTGACTATTCAACATAAACTTTCATTTGTATTACCTTCAATTACTTTATTATCTTATCATTCAGGAATGTTTTACTTCTGATTTAGTTTAGTCATGTACAGGCGTCTCTACAATGTCATCAGACTAACAACATCAAGAAATGGCTTTCAGACCTCAATTTCTGTCATGCTTTGATGTTGCATGTTGACACGTTTCTGCATGAAAAATGATAGAGTGGTGGGACTTTAAAGCCTGCAGGCTGTTGATGTGAGGGAGCTGAATGTTCAGGTGGGACATAATGACATGGGGGACTTGATTTGAGGGATGTGATTGAGACTTGATAGAGTAGGTGTTGGCTGGATCGTGCCCCAAAATCAATGATCACATTTATATTGAATGGAATTTTTATGCACACCCTCGAGTGCGAGATGCATCAGTGGAAAGGTGTTGACATATTTTGCAGGAAAATAAATGAATGTGTATATATCACTGCATTTTTTATGTATAATTGGCATTATAATGATAGTCGACACACTCAAACAGTGCTGCATTTTTTGAAACATAGGGATTCATTTAATATTATTTATAGTAGACCTACTTAAGATAGTCTTACATGAGCAAAATGTAGTAGGTAAGCCACCGGATCATAATCAATTGCTTTTTAATGTTTTTTTGCTGAAGAAAAACTTGTCAAGGACACCAAAACATGAGCTCAAAAGGTAAACATGTAGTTTCTCATTTAATTTCTTTGTATGTCTCTTTGACTGATTTGTTAAGCTCATGGACGTTACTTAAAAGGAAAATAATTATGGACCATTTCTTCATGACTTTAATGTCACCATAGTATTTTTTTTCTCTTCATGTTCAATACCCTCAACAACAGGATTGATTCTTAATGCTCTGAACAGCTGATAAAACCGAATATACAACATTAATCCACAATTTTGTCTGTTCATGTCTTTATGTCTGTTTGTAATTTAATTTTATGTCATTATGGGGGATTAAAAATGTCAAATTGTTTTATCTTATTAATCTTCTTCCACACTGGATTTAATGACAAGTTGGGCTCTCAGACTATTATTGGTGTTCTTACAGTGTTCAGGAGTGCTGTACTGTAAATTGTTTTATTGTGGAGATTGTTTTGAACATTTAGCAGTAGAATTCTGAAATGGTGCAGATTCCCACAAGTACAGATTTGATGATATCTATGATTTTTAATGATTTATAGACACAGAATTTGAATCAAGTGTCTATGAGTTGTCAGGCAGAATTACTTACTATGGTTATTAGAGGTGGCAGAAGGGAAACATGAGTGACTTACAATGTTCTTTAAATACACCTACACAAGGGCTGCATGAAATGTGAAAATTTGCCTGCCTTTCTATAGAAGAAATTTCACAAAAGGACACACACATACAGAACACATTGTGTTCATTACCAATTATTCTACTTGAATTAGGTATAATGGTCGTAATGTTCTATTTTCTTTTCATGCTTCCTGGTTAAAATTCCTCTCGTGGATTTGTAAAAAAAAAAAAAAAGAAAAGTAATCTCCCCCACCGAAATGAAAGGTGGTGCCGAATGCTAGTGCTGCCACTCAGTTTAGCCAATCTCAAGGACACAGACATGCTGTAGCTGTGTGTTGACTTTCCTGCATGAATACTAAAGCGCAAACATGAAAGAGCTGTCCCGCATTTCAGCTGTCCTCCCATTGTGGGAAGAATATAGACTGCAACGAAAAAGCAAAAAAGTGCTCTTTGGTTTGAAAGTAAAATAACTTGCACTGAAATAGCTCGCACAAATATCTGTTTTAGAAACGTTTCAACTTTCAACACCTTGCTTGCTGCAGCGCCTTGATCCTGCGTTTATGTAAGATAGAGAGCTCGAAAAGCTAAATGCCAACTCGAGCTCATCCCTGAAAGTTTGAAAACAAAAGCACGGAGAACAGGTGGTGAAATGGAAAAGAAACTGCACAGCGTTTCACTTTGTAAAAAACGGACAGACAAGTCAAAGACAACCAGGCTTTGACCACATTTTGTGTCACTGCACAGTCCTTCTAAAAATTCCTTCTGCTAATGATGCCGTACATCTGGGAGTGCTTGCAGCATTTGTGGTCAAGCATTAATCATTATCCAAGCATTTTCCTTTGTGCATGTCACCCTCTGCTTTGCAAGGAGCTCAGATCGCTCCTTTCCTTTGCCTCTCTGACCCCTGATTCCCAGAAAGAAGCGACAGATTATTTACTCTAAGGCCACTGCCCCTGAAGCTAATGAGGAGGAAGAAGCCACATTGACAGACATAATTATCACAGTTTTGCTGGGCTCAGCCAGGGGTCCCTTTTGTGGTGTAATTACTGTCCTTTTATCCACACACCACCGCATCCGCCATTACTTCACCCATCTTCAACATCCATTTGTCTTTCGAAATGCTTTTCTTTTTCAACTCTACCAACACAGTCTTGGATGAGTTACCTTTATAGCCTTTTTTTGATCCAGCAATCTTATTTTTTTGCCAACTTCTTTCCCTGATTGATTAACATTATTATAATATTCTATAAGAAGGCAAATGTGGCAATGTTAAATGAGCTAAAATGCACCTCTATGCATATGCCATTAGAAAACATGGAGAAATACATGTTTGTTTCTGAAAAGTAATAGGCTTTTAGTGCACCTGTGTGTACCCCCCCTCATCTATCTCCTCAGAAATGTTTGGCACTGTATTTGAAATGCATAGATTCCTGTTCCCTTTGATGGAATCCCTTTTCAGCAGCCTCAGGGGAAATCATGACTGGCAATGTTTTGGGGGGGGAAACCTTAGACCTCGCCAACACTGAGTTCTTTCTGGATTTGTGTGTGTGTGTGTGTGTGTGTGTGTGTGTG
>NC_045754.1:10434294-10438968 GCF_008692095.1 Etheostoma spectabile | reverse complement strand
TGTGTGTGTGTGTGTGTGTGTGTGTGTGTATTTGTGTGGGTGAGTGGGGGGAGGGACATTTGTTTAGTCAAAAATAATGTATAATTCTTGAAAAAAGGGGTATCTTCAGGAGCGGCCATTTTGAAAGCAGTGAAAGCAGCTGTGTGATTCAACAAGACACACCGAATCCACTGAGGCTCTCAACATGAAGAACAAAGTTTTAAAAAAGATCAATGCACTTGGATCTATGACAAGTCCTTTGAAACTTCTTTTATCTTAAAGTAAAATCCAACCACAACAGGTACTTCTGGTATAAAAAAGGCCTTGGAGACACAGACATTATCCTCAACATAGAGCTATAATGAATAAGCAATACTCACTATGGGACTTGCATTGATGTAATCTGAGTTGCCGTGGTTATTCTCCGCTTTTAAAGTGATCCTGGAATGATCATCTGTAATAGAGATGCATAATTCATCAACATACTTTTCCACTGTTTTTCATGCCCACACAATAACAACATCATTTTGAGTAGCAACAGAGAAATATGTAAGTAAAAAAAGCTGAAGGGACTGCAATTTCACCAGACTTTCATCATACACACACTGTTCTGAAGTCCTAAATTGCTTCACCTTCAGTAAGGAATGTTCTAAGTGAAATACTAATAACATATCTTAAGAAGTCTGTAAGCTGTGAGCCTTAAAATCCTCTTTTTCCTAAACAAGAGAAACTGTTAAAAGATACAGATAATCTGTTTCCAGTGAACTTAAACCCACCTCGGTAGTCCTCCTTAACACATCTGCTTTAAATTAATGCCCCTGAAAACTTGGCCTCAAATGTTTTTTTCTCAAGTTCTTGACTGAATAAGCAGAAATCTTTAGGCAATATTTATGATAATTAATATGAGTTTAAGAGTTAAGAACGCTGTTTGTGGACTGTAAAAAAGAGCTTCCACTTCCTCCAACTGTAAAAAAAAAAAGTAAAGCAAAAATATCCCAGATATGTGCACCACCATATTGAAATCTTGGGGCCAGAGTCTGCGCAATAGTGATTGGGAAGTGGAGCCACAGTATCAAGGTCCTGCCATGCCCCCCTATGGTGAGACCTTTGGCAGAAAATGCTTTGTTCTTGTAGATCCCCATTACTCATAGGAAGAGGCTGATTCATGGATAAAGAGCTGAAATGTCCTCATAGAAGATATGTCCACATTGGTAATGCATTTTAGGGTA
This sequence comes from Etheostoma spectabile, assembly GCF_008692095.1. NCBI lineage: Eukaryota > Metazoa > Chordata > Actinopteri > Perciformes > Percidae > Etheostoma > Etheostoma spectabile. The sequence continues at coordinate 10,437,760 of NC_045754.1, read as the reverse complement.
CATAAATAGATACATATATGGATAGGTGGACTTTAATGAGCTAGCAAGCCCAAGTATAGACTTGTTATTTTAGAGTTATTTTTACTAAACTTTAAACTCTCTTACTGATATACTAGAATCTTGGCTCCCATGCCGTCAATGTTCTAGTCCAAAACAGGTATTTTTCTAATGTAATCTGTAACCCCCACATACTAATAATTATATAACAAAAGTTTATGATATATTTACTGGTAATAGTTAATAGTTAATAATATGAATGGTAATATTAATAGAATAGTTACGTAGTTAGAGCACATTTCTTACCACAATGACAGACCTTTTCAAAATATAAAATAAAAAACCATACTAAGATTGATTATGTGTTTGCAAACATATTTTTACAGTGTAGTTTTGCCTTGTTTTCTCAAATGGTTTAATATAGTTCTTCCACTGTGATGGAGATGCATGTACATGGTAGGGACATTCTCACAGCAAAAAACAAAACAAAAAAACTGAATGGACTCACATACGACCACGGCGTCTGAGCGGTTCTTCTTGGAGCTCTGCTCGCCCTGCCCGACGCTGCAGGCGCCGGGCTCTGCCTGGTAGGAGCACAGGGCCTCCCACTCACGCTCCAGACGGTTCTTGTTCTTCAAGTGGTCCTCCATGTATGACTAGAGGAAAACAAACACCACCTTAGCCCCCATTTTAAACACCAAGCAAGAACCATGCAAAACTGAATTTATCACAAAATGTGGCTGTAAAAAGACATTTTGTGTTTGTTTTTGCAGCAAATTTGGATAAAATAAATGAGACACAAATTATCTTCACCAGAGCAGTGCATTGTATTTTCTTCACCATGAGCCAACCTATAAATAAAGTGCAAAACAATAAACCCTTAACATTAAAGCTATGATCAGGTGTCATGGAGCATTATTGTCCTATAAGCTGCTGTATAGCATAAAAACTGGGTGAGGAGGAGGCTGCAGAAGATCTACGTGGGGAAGGTTTGCTAATGTTTGTGTCTTTGTGCGTTTTGCATTGTGTTTTTGACCGAGAGAGAAAACATCATGCACAATTAAGACTCCTGAAAGGTTAGTCTGCATTAGAAAATACTTCAGGGGTGTTTCAATCACGTCCCTCACTGCTTGCACAGCGACTGATAAGATTGTCTGCATTTAAGCCGTCGCTTGGAGAAGACAAAATTAAATTCACTAGAGAGACAAAGATGGAAAAAGAGAAGGGGGAGGGGCAGAGGCCCTCTGTTTGTGTGTGTGTGTGTGTGTGTGTGTGTGTGTGTGTCTTAGGGAGCTTAGAGGCTGTAGCTGGCAAGACGATCTTTTGTAGCGTAGCGCCATGTTTCACTTCCTCTCCTGTATCATGGCTTCCCTCCCAATGGGGTTAAATGGTTTAGTCCGCCATTGTGTGAGGCAGAAGATTACAGACTCATAAACTGATGTCAGGGATCAACAGGCTAATACAATAAAAGTGATACCCAGATGTGCTGGGTTTTTATCCCATATTCAGGCAGTATAGGTAGGCTGGGCAGCAAAGTGACACTCCATTGTTACATCCCACGTATTCACTCCTGTCTGTCAAATGGGAAATCTAAGTCTTTGCAGGATATATACAATTCCTACACAGATGACAATCAAAAATAAGCTTGTCCAACACATAATAGGCAATTACCTTTTGATGGCTTATGAAAAAGACATCTCCTGCATGCACGCAAAGGCTATTAGGAGACTTATAAGAACATTACAAATCCTACAGACAATGGAAATCAAAGTTTATTGTTCAACATGGTACCAAAGGTGACACTTAAAGGTCTTGAATGCCACAACGAGAACTGAAAAGCAACTCTCGCTGCTGTGTTATGAGAGAACACAACAACACAGTGTGTTGTATCTGAACCATTAATGACATAAAGGGATATTACTTAAACATTACTGTAAATGTCTTCTGTTATAATTTGATCCATCCCTATTTGAACTTTTAATGGTATGCATGCAAAAAGAAAATCAAGTTAATGTCAATTCTAATAGCAGCCAACATACATATATTTCTTGCATGTATACTGTTGTGCATCACCTACGCAAACACAGTGCTGTCTTCCCAGGAAAATGACAGCATGCCATTATGGCCACTTGACAGAGCCTGTCACCACTATGCTCTTGTCACCCGGCACAAGTACTCTCGGCTTGCCAGCCTGACAGCATCCCACCTCCCCTACCAATATTACATCTCCATGTACTTGATAAATCCACTCTGAATTGCCTCCCATTCTATTCAAACGATGCCCTGAATCGATTGCATTCCAAATTCACATTTTAGCAGCTTAATGCAATGCAGCCAGCAAGCCCTTATCAAGCTCTCCCGTTCCTAGGGAGAAGCAGTGGACCTTGGCGTATTCCAGAGACAGGGTAACGAAGGTTTAGTGAATGGGGGGATTATGTCTGCCAATCAGAGGGTTGGGATGGGAGGCCTGGGTGTCAGGGAAACAATGTCTAATCCTTCCTAAGCAGTCTCCTCTGCAGCAAAGGGTGCTGGGTGAAATCAGGATGAAGGGACAACCAGGGGAGCCAGACACAACAGGTAACACATCACTGTCAAGCTCCGCTGTCAAATTAAAACGAACAATACTGGTAACAGTTCGTACAGGGAGCCTTACGATATGACAAACAGCAGTGAGAGGTGAAGAAAATGGTATTAATATAATGTTTTTGTGTGCTAGCTAATAATAGCTGAATTAAAAAGAACAATTTTGTATGTGTTTAGTGGGACAGCAAATTGTTCTTTTGCTGATAAACTTAATTTAAAATTGTAAGAGTAAAACCCACTGAGGGCAAAACATGTTACATAAGTCAGTGGCTATTTTATTTTCCTTTCAAGCTAATAATTCATCATTTCAAAAATTGAACAATAACCACTCCTCCTAATGATAAAAGAGCCTTAAGCGACACAATTATTGATTTTTTTCTCTTTTAGACAGGTGATTAAGCAATGGGAATGCTACAGGACCACAACTGCATCAACATTTTGACCCTGTTTCTGGACAGTAGAAGAGCTAGGTGGACAGATGATTTTGTTGTTTCACATGCTTGTCAGGAAAAACAGGTTTACTGACTGTAAAGTGCTGTCCATGGTGCTGAAAAGACTGCAACAATAAACACAAAAATAGCCACATGCTTCCATGTTACATCTGGTAATCATGTTTGAGGTTTTTAATCATTAAGTAGGTAACATTTGCATGCACCATACTGCAGCTGAAAAAAGCAAAAGAGTGAAGGTAGAAAATGTAAGATAGCAAAGATGTGATGCCCTGATAACACAGCACACAGAGGCATCCAATTTTACTTTTGAAGTTGCTAAGTAAGGCTTTTTAAGTCTTGAGGGGGGCAGAATGATAGGGGGCAACATCGTAGTTCATAGTGGTTGTATGTTAGTGTGTGTGTGTGTGTGTGTGTGTGTGTGTGTGTGTGTGTGT
>NC_045754.1:10430231-10434284 GCF_008692095.1 Etheostoma spectabile | reverse complement strand
TGTGTGTGTGTGTGTGTGTGTGTGTGTGTGTGTGTGTGTGTATGTATGTTTGAGAGAGGGGAGATGAGAGGAGAGATGAGGTGGGAAAATATAGGTCTGAGATCAGTGATAACAAGGCAATCTCACACATGGCTTCTTGTGAGATGGCGGTGGAATGTTTAAGAAAGAAGAAGAAGAACCCCTATAGGACATCTCCCTGTCAATCATGGCATGAAAGAGAGGTAAAAGTCCCTGAGTGTTTTACCTTTCTACATTGCAGTGCCTGAGTTGAAAAAACTAGGGCTAATAATAACAGCTCCTAGAAATGATTCACAGTGCCGCTTTTGTTATTGCAGGGCTAAATGCTTTTCTATTGTCCATGTTTTCAAAAGAGGTCTTACAAACAAGGCTTGACGAGTGCAACAAAACCCATCTATTACCACAAATACAAGGCATTACTCAGATTCACTCTCATTCATTATAGCCTCCCAATATAAATGCTAGACATGCAGTGTGATGAATGCTCTCACCATTAATGGAAACACTGCAAGGCATCTATCCATCTCTTTTATCAAGCTTGTCTCAAATGAATGAAGCGAAAGTTGTACAAAATTAAAACAATCCATTGTGTGTTTGTGGAAGCGTTGGCAACCAAAAGCTTTTTCAACCCCCCAAAAAATTAAAACATACAAATGATAATAATATTTCCGTTTTGTTTTTCTCTCACACGCAAAACAATGTCTGCCTTTTTTTGTTGCAACAGTAAGAGAGACAAAGGGGGTAAAAGATGAAAATGACACAGAGGAGAGACACAGGACAGAAAGATAAAGAGAGAAAATTACTCAGTAAAGGAAAAAAGTTAGAAGGGAAAAAATTAAGACAACACTGCTGAGATAAAGGAAGAGGGAGAAAACAGCAGGAAGAGTGATGAGAAAAAAGATAACAGGGTTCTGAAGGGAAGGAGGTGAGAGAGGGATGAAAAATAGACGCATCCAAACAGATAAACAGAAAAATCAAGGTGTTGGTTTCCAGCACAGAGTCTAGCATATTCATAGGCACAGGGAGTTTAAAAAGCAAACACTATAATGTGTGCTCACATGAAACATGTCTATAGCCTATTTCTGTACGCCTGTGACGTACCAAAGGCTCTTACAGATGATCTCAAGTGTCCCTCCATCGATATCACCTGTCATGTTCCTAATGTGTTCATTTGAATTCATTTTAAAGTGGATGTTGTTTAAAGCAGTTTATCGTTACAAGAATTTGACATAAAGTTGAACTGTCAGTGATAAGGTTCAGTCAGTCAAGTACTTTGTACATGCATTTGTATTACACCACTTGGAGTAACAGAAGGGTCAATGTTATTTCAACCATTTATCCATTTCTTTTAGCCAAGTATTATCCATCACTTTAAGCTGACTATTCAACCTTTTTTCCACAAATTGCTTTTAGCAAACTAGTTCACCAGGGTATGGATTGCTTTTGGCTATTTTGACTGTGTATCCATTACGTCTAACTGACTATTCAACCTTTTTTTTTTTTTTACATTGCTTTTAGCTAAGTATCTTAACTGTTTATATATTACCTTTAGCAAACAGTTTCAGCTTTTCTTTCTAAATTAGTTTTACACACTCTTAATTGCAACAGGTGGTGTACAGATGTTACAGCTGACCGCATATGTGTATGTATGTGTTTTATTTAAATCAAATCAAATTTATATATAATTTGCACATACCCCATGGCAAACAGAAGTACCCCGCAGTCTGACGCCCCTGCTGGCAGGTTTAGTGTATAGTCAGTGAGACGTGATGCTGTGGTTTGCTTAGCTGTAAAATCTCATGCTAAGAACCACAAAACATCTCTGATGGCTTGACAACAAACCACACTTCAACCAACATCCTCACTCGCTACTTTTCCCACCACATGCATCATTGCTCACATTGTCTTTGGAGTCACAGCACGTTCCTTACCAGTATCATGTGACCAGTGGAGATGTCCATGTTGGATGGCACTGGCTCTTCGCACCAGGAAGAGGTGCTACTGCGGGTTGATGGGCTGGCTGCGGGGCCATCGCTAAACTGGGACGAGACGCTATTGAGCCGTGAGTTGCGCAGGGTCTCCGGTCGCTCAACACGCTCCGACGTCCTGATTGCCATACGCTGGCGGCACAGCTCCTGGGGATTACAGGAGATAATAGTGAAGCACTGATCATCAAAAATGCCGTTTTTTTTCCAGAGTCCTTGCAAGGTCTCATGTATTTCTCTTCTTTTCAAGCACATAACAATAGTTGAATGCATGTTATGTGCTTATCCTTGCTGTTAGAAGCTGAGTTTTGTAAATGCACATCCTGTATCTTGGCTGACTTGATCTGTCCTCACTTGCCTGTAGATTAATGGCTTATCCTCATGGATTATGGAGCTTATACTAATTATGTCAAAAATACATGGTTGAGGAACCCTACACGATTTACAGAATAAATTCAGTCAGTCACACCTGGCTGCCACACAGAGAGTGTGTTCATTGTTTAAAAATGGATCTTTTAGTTGGTAAAAAATGTAGTTTTTAAAGTAAGATTCTGCAAAAAATCACCATACTGCACAGTCAAGCTATAAAGCAAAAACGACTTTCTTCAGAAGAAGAATTTGGATCATTTTTTGCTAAGATAGGAGAATTTGAAAATCTATCCATCAATCAAATAGGAGTTCCACAGTGAATGTATATAACCAAAAAAAAAAAAAGGAGATAAAAATGTATTTGCACAATCATAAAGTATAATTTTTTTATTTTGATAGATATCTCTTTGTTTCTGAGACTTGACAAGAGGGCCACTGCTACGAAGAATACACTTCTCCCCATGACAAGGCTTTTCTCCCATCATGCCTCAGTGCAGAAACTCAAACTAGGCAATATCTACTCTAGTATATATAAAATGAAAAAAATAAAGAAAAAGAGTTTATACATGTGTAAACGGACAAACAAAGTAACAGTCACACACTCCATAAAGTGTGGTCAGATTTATTTTTTTATGTAAAATTCCTAATCTGTAAACCCTATTTTTGTTTTGGTATTGGGAAGCAAAGCCAGTCATGTCCACAGAATGTATCTGCATACTCAATAACAGCAAGGGCAGGGGAAAGCAGAGAAAATACCTTGTAAAAGCACATGCTATCTCATGATCTATCATAGTGATATTTCCCTCTGGAGCACAGGCCCCTCTAAGCCCTGGTCTTGGATCAGCTTTCCCGCCGTCAGACTTTAATGATTAGAGCCATGAAGCAGTTCCCTGGGCCTTGGCCTCGGGGCAATATCCAGGTCCACCTCATAATTCATTCTACTTCTTAACATTCCTGCAAAGTGCCGTGCAGCACTGGAGCCGGGAAATCGTCCCAGGAGCAGGCAGAGAGATGCAGTTAGCACCGGAGAGGGCCAAAGGACAGACACATGTAGCCCAGAGAGGAGCACTGGTAGTGGGATTACAGCTTCCCCTGTTCCCTCCCCTATTACTAATAAGAACCAACCAGGTCAAGAGGAAACATCTCCAGTATGTGCTGCCATCTAACAATATGTCTCTCCCAAAATACTGTATCTGTCACTGAGAACACACCCACATGAACGCCTGACAGAGCAGTTATCCATCCCTAAAGATACATCTTAAGAAAGAACAGGTGCCATAAAGAACTTAAATTTGCAGAGAAGAAATTGAAAAACAGATATATAATAAACAAAAACGGATCTACTTTAGTACATGTTTTGTTTGCTTATTTGTGGCCATCTTTAAAACAATGTAACACCTCCAGCTTTGGATATATAGAGCAGCCCAGTGAAAACCAATTTAAATATTGAAAATGTTAACGCGACATGCTGATAAATATGTTCTGAGTGCCATGCTGGGCACAGCTGAGCCCCAACGCTAAAATCAATACGGCCCAGGCTGTCTAAGGCCCTGGAGGAACAGAGGGAATAGGTCACAGTGGCGGCCTGTCGCTCTTTCTATCTCACTCGCATGCGCACGCACACGCACACACGCAAGCAAGCAAGCACACACACACACACACACACACACACACACACACA
>NC_045754.1:10424815-10430221 GCF_008692095.1 Etheostoma spectabile | reverse complement strand
ACACACACACACACACACACACACACACACACACACACACACTTCTCATGCAAGGGTGAGCATTGAATAATGGAGTGAATATATATTGGAGCATTAGGTCAAAAAATATTTCTAATGTACAATTATTGCACTGCAAACTGACAAAAAAAACTTTCATTTTTATCAAAAAAGCTAATCATCATCATCATAACAGCCAAAAAAAACGTCATAGAAACAGTTAGAAGAGAACCATTCAAACATATACACACAAACAAACACACTCAAAAAACAACGAGAAAACCTATTATCGCCGAACAGAGCGTGTGTTCTTCCAATGGCAGAGAACAGGCTAAGTGTCCTGGCCCCTGATTGGCTCATAGCAAGGGGGTAGGTCTAACCTGATAGGTTGCCGTTGCATCAGTACTGGTGTCAGTACCCAGGCTGGCCAACTTTTCCTTCATGCGGAGGTGGGAGCGCTGGCGCACGCAGAAGAAGGTCGTGGACACTGCCAGCGCCACCAGGATGAACAGCATGCAGAGGACGGAGAGCAGCAGGAACTGGCCCGACTCCACCCTGGTTTCCTTCACCACGGGGATCTGGGTCAGGCTGCCCCTCTGGAAGACACACACAAATAGAGTGAGAACACACTATCAGAACAGTAAAGGCTGCCATTCTGTCTTCTTTCTGATTGATGTAGTCTTTTTTGATTTACAGCAAACGCCATATCAAGTCTGCTGTGCATCACTTTTCAGCTGAAGGCATGTCTCGACTTTCCTGTGAAAAAAAGGGGGATGCAACAGCGCCGCAAGGGTTCTTCACCTACCTCCACTTTCTCTCCCGCTCTTTCCTTCCACCCACCACTACTGTCTGACTGGCCCCACTCATTAGACAGCTCTAATACTGGCCTCATAATATGCATTCAGATTCAGTCAACCTCTAATACCTGCCCCTGTCCAGTGCTGTCTCCACATTGTGCCCCACTATAGATATTTACAACCCCATTTAGTGCTGGCATGGGGGCGGGCTGGCACTGTACAGCTACAGGAGGTTGGGATTCTAAAAGCTTGTGCTTAATTAGCTCCTCTGGTCCTGAGTTTGGCTGGATTAGGCCCTGGCTCAAGTCGCACAGCTAATGGTCTACCAGGACCGGAGAGACACAGGCAGTCCACACTGTACCTCCATGCATCCACCACCAGTTGAACAGAAAAGCCTTTTCAACTGCACTGCATGTCCATTCAAACAGGAAGGTAGGGTTTGTCTCACTATGGCAGCCCTGTTTTTAATGTGCTGTAATTTTATCTACGAGATTTTTATCAGCGTTGGTTAAGGAATTGGCCTATGTGTTGATAACTAGTCCACTCATGGCCATTTACTGTAATGATAAATTCCCTGTAGGCCCCACTGATGCAGAATATTTTGAGAGCATAACAGCAATAATTAGGAGCAATAATTGGGAGGGATAATTATTGATACCAAACATGTTGCTTTTGTTAAAGGTTTTCTTTGCTGATTGCATAAAATATAGACATTATGCCAAGTTAGTTTTGCATTTACCCAACAAATCAGAAATATACTATTTTCCAAGCATATTTTACTTCACATAAACCATCCTTACTGTCCTCTATGACTGACACAAATCCTAGGGTTTCACTAAAAGCCAGCTCCACAGTTTTTGATCAAATTTTATCAGCTGCATAAATGCCAACAGTTACATCTGCAAAAGGGCAATATCAATAACGGTTCACAAATACATTAGCAGGCTCCTAATTGTCTGCATACAATATTGAAAGATTGATGGGTGAAGTGAATCAAACCTACAGCATGAGAAAAATATGGCAGAGCTCTGACATTTAGCTGAGGGATCTAATGGGCTGGCTGAAGGATGGCTACATCTTGTTATACCATTTTCAAAACAAGACACTTCACCTCACACCAGTAACAATTTGGTTTGACCTTGTGGCTCGTTATTGCCAATGTTATAGCGGTTATGAGGATGCCAAGGTCTTTTCGATTATCGTGTTGGGCCTGACGAGAGATGCTGTTGATTGCAATTGCAGTGGTTCAAGCATGTAGTTTTAATCAAGCATTAAGAGGTTAGACAACAACTGAGAGGTTTGAAGAGGCTTGTGTATGGGTAGGGGAGGGATGGCCTCGATCCAGTGTCTTGTCTGTGTTATTTAATGATTGAATGAACATATAGACAATTTTCATTTGCTAGAGTACTTGTTGAGGGTGCAAACCTTTCAGTCAGTATGCTCTCTCACATATTCACACAATAAAAGACTGAATATATTGCACGTTAAAAAAAACCTCTAGACGTATTTAGTATTCAACATATTTTGCACTGGAGACACAGCATGTCACATCACTGCTGCCTCTGAAACCAAAGTGCCCCCTACAGACCTATTGGTTCAAATCTGCCTGACAACGGCAAGCTATTACCTCTAACTAAAATATCTTCTTTATTCAACAGAAAAATACAAGTCCTATCGAGTTAATCAAAGATGTGGCCCTCTACAATCTGTGGCTACTTTTACTATGGCAACCCCTTGAAATGAATAAAAAAAGGCATTTTCCACTGTGGAAGCGAACAGGCTTGAAACGCACTGCAAGCATAAGAGTGTTTGATGGCGGTAATCGTGTTAAAAAAGAAACCAGAGGAGATACTAAAAGGAAGAGAGAAAGAGGAGGTGGAAAAGGGAAGAGAGGTGAGGTGAAGAATTACCTTCATGGGCCTTTTTGAGTTCTGTCTCTTTGCCTTTAAAAAAAAAATGGTTTCGTGTTTTCAGTAATCATTTTATTTCCCTATAATTGGAGTAAAAACTGATTTGTCTCACTAAAACACAAACACTGAAAAAAACGTTTGAATGGTTAAATATCAATAGACTATATGAAAATTAGATTTTCAGAAAATCAAACTATTATTATCATAATCTAAACTTGCAAAGATATTGAATCTGAATATTAGAGCAAACAATTAAATAAAATATTTCCATGGAATAAAAGATTTTTTTCCCTTTATTAAATGTAATTCTAATCTTTTTATTGATACCTTTTAAATCATCTCTGCTATTTGTGTAGGATCAACACTCAGTAGAAAATTACTCTTTGCCTCAAACAGACTTTCCTCTTCTGTTTCTCTCTTCTATTCATATTGCCTTTGTGTGGTGAATTAGCCAATCTGAGAGGAGACAAGGGGCAGATGGATTTCGGTGATCTGGATTATTCAAATGATAGGGGAAAGGTCAGGCAGAGAGGTGCTGTTGGGGCGGTTGGCTACCCATTCACTCACATCACAATACCTTTAAGAAGTAGTCTACAAGAGAAAAATCCTCCAAACACACAACTCATGTTTAAAAAGAAAATGAAGTTTCAGCTACAATTGAAGATTTAAGAGGTTAGAAATCAGCTATACTTAAAGTAAAGTTTCTATGCAATAAAATGTGACTGACAGCCCTGCCATTAACACAAACGCTCACACACGAAATGCAACATTTTACAAGCATGCTATTTTTCATAGATCCAGGAAAACACTAGCCACACCAAATACTCTATATCACTGTTCATATTGAGTAGCCTACTAATGGAAATCGCTAGGCCTATTTTTCAGACGAATTTGTAAATTCTAAAAACCTTAAAACCTGAAAATAATGATTAATTTGAGAAATAAAAAAATATCTGATATGGGCAAATTCATATTAGGCCCACCATATTGCACCATAAAATGTATGTTTATATAGGTTAGTTAATCCATTTCCTATTTGGAAATAAATCTAAGAATATAAAAGAATACAATAATACGAAATAAATTACCGAAGATAATGATGGTTGCGCTTATTTTTTACTTGACAAGATTGAAACAGAATAATCTAAGCAAACTGAGTTTATGAGTTGGAGCTGCTGCCGGGCAGCACCAGGCAGGATGCAGCTGGACACAAACTTTGTCTCCTGCAGCCAGATGTGCACACAGCAAACCACCGGGCTCAAGGTCCAGTTTTACTAGGATTTTTTCCGATGAGTTTTCGTTTAGATTAACTGTATTTGCGTGCATATATTTCCGATGCTTGACCATATTTTATCAAATAAGATTTTGGAGACACGATCTCCAGCAGACTATCGCAGTAGGAAAGATTAAACTAAATGAAACCATGAAACCAGAGCTCCTAAAAATATTGTGCAACGAACTAAAGATCACTCACATTCACATTGAAAATCAGCTTTCAACCTGATGTTAAAATTGATGAAACGTTTTCAAAGCCGGTCCTCCTAAGGCACCTTTACTTATTTGCCGCTTTAAAACTTACACAGTAAACACGACACAGAAAGGAAGACAGAAACACGTTTCAAGCCAGGAGATAATTACCCAAATCCATGTCGCAGGGCAGAGCGCACATTTCGCAACCGACGGAGGATGCTGTGTCCTGTATTCCACAGAGCACGGTTAACCACTGACGCCCGCCGCAGCAGCTCCAAGAAGCGTTTGCGCGCACCGGCCGCCCACTCTGTCCGCTTCTCCAAAAGTTCCCCTGCGAGGGTCCTTTGCGTCCGCAAGCGCCAACAAAAGACCGCGGCTTCAACACGAAGATGAAGAAAAAGGAAAAAAAAAAGGGAGAGTCGGAGAGAATAAGAAAAGGGAGAAGAATGTGGGACATGCCCGCCTGATTTTCCGAGCCTCGGAAGAATGTGCAGAAGCCCCACGAGTGAGTCCTTTCAGCGCCTCTGTGCCAATGAAAAGAGATGGGAGGTGGTGGGGTTGGGTTTTTTGCGATCATTTAGTTAAGGCTGAGCCCCTCCTTATATTCAGCCGCTCAGGAGTCCCCGTCCATTGCACATGTCATATCCACTGGTTGCTATAGCGATGCCTCCACATGTTGTCGACAGTGAATGTTCAAGGAGCGATGCCTGGCTAATAGGCTTGCGGGCCGAGGGGCGATATGAATGGACATAGGGCTAGACACTCATTTGTTGAGCTACTAGGGGTCTCTGTGTTTGGTGTGTGAATTGCTGTTTTCTCAGGCTCTCCTTTTCCTCTGCTCCCTCTCCCAGGCATTCAGTTATGTGAGCAGAATGAGGGAGATGGGGCAGTCCTTTCTTCAAAGTAGGCTTTTGCATTCAAAGCTGAAGTGAGCACTATAATAAGAGGCTACCACACAGTACAGTAGTTGTAAACTATATGAATGCTGCATAGGACATTGGGTGCAGTCTGAAAAAAATACTAAGCCTAAAGTAAATTGGGTATAATTGGCTAAGTCTTTTCTTTGCTTCACTCTAACATTTGCTGGAATAAAGAAAAAAGCAGAGGAAAATTGCAAGTTTAACAAGTCTCAATGATAAAACTCACCAAAAAGCTATCCTAATTAGCAATCAGTCTGAAAAAAAAGATCCAATGGAGAGCAACAGCTGCACTTAGCAGGGAGAGAGAGAGAG
>NC_045754.1:10418772-10424805 GCF_008692095.1 Etheostoma spectabile | reverse complement strand
AGAGAGAGAGAGAGAGAGAGAGAGCAAGGGGGATTATGGAGTGCACAGGGAGAGAAAAGGAGAAAGAAAAAGAAAAGGGGCGGTGAAGAGAGGAGAACAGGGGTCCTGTCAAATGCAGATGACGAGTCTTGGGAAGAGGGGCTGTGTGACGGGGGGCTCTCCAGTTTATTTTTTCCATTCAGAGAGCACCCCCTCCTCCTCTCTATTGTTCCTCTGTGTGACAGCTGGAGTTGGCAATGTGAAGGGGAGAACAAAAACGAGCTTGCTGTCCAGCCTGGGTCCATGGCTGCATCGGACGCCACCCCACCTTTAAAAAGCAGAGCCAACCAGGCGGCCCGCAGGGACACAATCTGAAGCAGAACACACTCAAACTGACTCAACATTTAGCATCTCCAAAACTCTTAGAATACGAGACCTTGCGTATGATCATGCTAACTGAAATTGTGAATGCATTTTGCTATTTTGTGCTGTTTTTGATCCTTAAAAAATAAATTGGAAAATGTGTTCCTTCCTTAAATATCATGAATGCCACTTTTCATGTCATGCTTTCTGCACACTTGCATCCTCATTTATCAGGAATTATTCAGCATCCACATTCAGTTTTTTTTCTTGCCACAGGGCACCAAAATGGTACGACCACAAGTCGTCTGAGAGGCAATTTTTTTTATCTTGCACCATTCAGTTTGAATACAAGAAAGAATTGTCTGCAGTGCTCGCTATTGCATGAATGCAAGATGGATGCAAGGGTAACGCATGGTGGGAGACTTTTATCATGGCTGCCAGTGAGGGGTTTTATTACTGGAAATAGTGGCCCCAAAAGTTAATCCCCAGAATATCCATCCCTACATTAAATTAACCATACGATCATATCTGTCCTGTTCTCTGGTGAACTGGAAGAGAGCCCTGTTCACTCTTTTACATATAAGATACTCTGGTCACCCACCTGTCAGGCCTATCTAAATCCACACAAAAAAAAGCCTTTTCCCCTGACACTGCAGTGGATGGGAAAAAAAGAAAATGTCTACCAAGATCCAAACACAATCCTCACCTGCTCTTTGAAGGAAAGCCTGACTTTGGCACCTGTTGTTTTCCTTCACTTAAACTCTGCGTAAATGGACACATTTTCACACATTTCATCCACTACTATGCACTACACAGTACAATTTCACAACTCATGTCACATCCTCCAGCAAGGCCAGTGCTAATGGTTATCACACCAGGGAGATTTGACGTGCATCGATTCCTTCTCCCAAAAAAACTACAAGCAGTCAAATTCTGGAAACTACTGAAGCCACTCTAATGGTCACTGGTGATATTCGTAGAAGCTGTCACATCCGTGTGTTCCTCCGGTAAGTACTTCCTCGGGGTAACACGTGTTCGAACAGTCGACATGAGTCCTGCCAGGCTTATCTGTCCTCCTCTCCTGCGCTGCTCTAGTGTTTGCCTCTGTGACACATTTCTAATAAAAAAGATTGAAAAGCAGCTAGCGTGTTTAAACAACAGTAGAAAGAGGTATGCAGCAATTCACCATTTTGCTGAGAGAGGGGGGAGGAAGAATGTTCATAATCAATTGCAAGACATGAGATAGCAGAGCAGAGACATCCACTGATGCTTGTGCATGTGAGTTGAGAGGGATTAAGCAACAATAAGTTATACTTAAATTCTTGCTTGCACCTACAGATTGCACAATTTTTAACATATTAACGTGTCTGTTAAAAAGTGCAATCTGAATTTATATGCAGTGTATGCAAGTGTTGGTAGTTTTTTCTCGCAAAACACATCTAAAATGCACATATATTTATCTGAGTGTGTATACCTGCAAGGACACCTCAGCCTGGACACAGAACTGTAATATATTTGAGCAAACAGAAGCCCAGTAGCACAGTGAGCCAGTCCCACATACCCATCACACTGTAACAACATCAGTGTGAGGCTAATGCCATTTACACTGTTTCTGTACAAGACACCAACAGCTGAAGTGTGTACCTGCAGACCTTACTAACACGTAATACCGTTACACCAAAAATAGTATATTTATATTTTTTATATATATTTTTGCATGGCTCTTTGAAATGTGGTGCAATAAATTATTCATAATAATATCTGAGCAAGACTGTTGCTTCAGCTCCATTTGGGAAGGTGTTGGAGGATTAGCTTCAAACTGTTATGCAGAGAGAAATGTATGCAAAACAAAACACATTTGGGTGTTTTTAAAAAAAAGCAGATTCACCAGCTGTTACTGTTATTGCTAAAATGATATTGGAAGATGTGTGAGAGAAGATAATATTTAGCCTAATCTGGGTTTCTACTCATTTTTTAAATGTTCTATCTCCAAACGAACTTTGTAATAAAACAAAACTCTCATATAGGCAGACCATTAGTTTAAAAGTCTGTATATCTGGATTCACAGTACAGTGATGTAATTTGGGTATTTTCTTTAGTTGGTACATTGCAGTTTGACTTTGTCTGATAGTCATAACATAGCACATATACTGAGATAAACTAAAGAAGGTGGCACTTTGTTCTCCCATGTAAACTCCTTTTTAAACATCACTTGAGGTGCATAAAGTAACCAGTGAGGTACATGTCTTAAATGCATTGTGTCTTGGTGAGTGTGTGAGAGAAATAAACACCATTTTTCCTAATGGATGATGTTCAAAGACACAAAAAGGTCCCATTTCTGGGTTTACTTGAAACATTTGAGTTGCTGTGTTTTATGCTCATCACTTGCCCAGAGAGAAACCATTCAAAGCCTGTGTCAGCCATGTCATTCTGGTATTTTCCCTGGATGGGCTTGTACAAATAGGCTTCTTTCTTATGTGAATCCCAGCCCAGGCCTTGCCCATGCCAAGTAGTTCAAAGCAGTAAACATCAAGGTAAATGCTATGCCTGTCATCCTGACTATATTTAAAGCAGTGGCAAACCCACACACATACACAACACTGTGCACTTCAAAAAGACAGTGTTGTAGCGTCATGGCCTAGAGTAGAAAATCCCACCATATCTGGAAAAGGATGGAACATTTTGTTGTAATATGAGGGTTACAACAAAGTGATACATATTTAGTGCTCATTTTGATCGCTTTACATGTACAGAGAGTGTTGAAGTTTTACTGGTGATTTATGATATACAGGTAAAACCAAGAACAGGCAACATTTTATGGACTAATCTGTATCAGATGGTATTACGGGTTCAGCAAAACTGTTCAATTTTAGTCTAATTTAGCTTTGGCTAAGTCCCTCTTCATATACTTGTCAAATTCTCCATTCTTAAACAGGACATATGCAGTTAACTACTCAAAATTCACTGATAAGTCCTAGTAAAAGAAGTAGGATGTGATGTGTTCAATTTTAACTTTAACCAATGTGTTGCCAACATGCTGCTAGCATTACACTAAACTCTAAGAGCACCCAGTATTGGCTTCCACATGAGAAAATAAATAACAATGGATGTGTTAGTCATGAAAAACGTAACAGGTAACCTCACAAAATAATAAAACGTTAGTTAATGAGTTTTTTTGGCCTACTGTAGATAGTAAACTAGTTAGCTGGGCAT
Organism: Etheostoma spectabile; assembly: GCF_008692095.1. Lineage (NCBI taxonomy): Eukaryota > Metazoa > Chordata > Actinopteri > Perciformes > Percidae > Etheostoma > Etheostoma spectabile. Next base: position 10,421,250 of record NC_045754.1, on the reverse strand, counting down.
GCTAACGATTAATGCAAAATAGATAATACTCTTTTTGCTTTTGATTTTTCTGTTTTGGACAGGCTAAAAAACATCACCCTTCAAACTCTTTAAATGCAGAGCATTTCTTTTACTTTGTACCCCAGTGTAAACTGCTTTAACATCTGGAAAATCCAAAGCTCGGACTGCCGTGGTTAGTTACATTTACTAAGCTATGGGAGATGACAAACAAGCTTACATACAATCATTTACATCTTGTAATCAAATTAGAAAAACTAATTTGAGTGGTTATTTAAGAGTAAATACAAGCTCTGATCTTCCCTTTCAATACTGGCTTGCTTAATTCCAGAAAAGACCAACTCGTTAACTATGTTTGCGAAAGTAGAGTTAATTTACTTTTTTTCTTAATTTGTTCAAGGTGGAGCTTTAATTCCCAACTAGTTTTAGTTGACAGTAATGATTCTTTCTATCTGTAGCTGTGTTGACAATGGCAATGAGTCTGACAAGGACAATGTTCATGTTTGCTAAAGTGCCAGCCAAAATGAATTAAACTAAGTTAGCAATTGGTGCTCAAACCTAAAAATGAAAGTAAAATCAACTCAGTATCAGTAAAGATATTTGCACTGTGGCCTGAGACAGAGCGCATTACGCTTAGATTTTCATTAATCACAAAAACAAGAATAATTTTCAAGATGTAATTAGTTTTTCATGAGGGATATTACGATCCTGTAGGTGAGAAGTCATTAGACACCACATTAAATGGCCAGGTCCAGAATGTGATCTGAGTTTGCTTAAACCCAACCCAATCACGACAGGTAATTGAAGGTAATACTTCATTCTATTGTGTGAAAAGATAAAAGAAGAACTGCCTCTAAAAATCTCATCCAACATGTCCACAGTCAAAAACAGCAAGAAAAACACCACAGTTTTAATTGTTTTGTTTGAATAGAATCCACACTACTTTTAGACTATTATGTTCTCAGCTGGCTTTTTTTTTTATCTTGGTGAGAGATAAAACTGCAATTAATTTTGAAAGTGGGAAAAACAGTAAGACAATACATCAAGTCACACATGAGTGGTGGCAGGCAGGGGTATGTGGGCTGCCGCAGAATAACAGAGGTAGTCAAAGGTAGCATTCATAATTGAAACCCTTGTCACAAGAGACTTAGTGGGCTGGGAGACTCTGATACTGAGACTGACAGTAAAGGGACAAAGAGAAATGTTCAGAGTAGAGTGCAGAGTAACTTTATGGGTTCAATAGGATGGGTCCTCTCTACACCTGGGTCCAAATAACATCTGAAAGCCTCTGAAACACATTTCTCTGTGGCTGTTTGATGCTAGCCAGTGCTGCTGGATTTGATCACCCAAAGAGTTAAAATTCCACCAAGAATCACAGAAAAATGTAGAAGGTCTGCTGTTAGGGATTGAGCTCAGGTCACGCTGGATGAGTGCTTTTTCTAAGTGCACCCTCCAGGCAGCGGAATCAGTGTGCAACCTTAACTGATTTTAATACCTTCACTATCACACAATAGGATATCAGCTTAATAATGCTTTGAACAACATGGTTGTTGACATGTTTGCATGTCATTCTGGTCACAACACATGTCTTGGCCAAATGATGGCAGGACTTAATCATGATCACCTAACTAGGTTGAGTACAGTATAAATCTTAAACTCTCTAGAAAAAACTTGGTACACTAGGAAAAAGTGTGCATCCGTGGCCCTTCAAGTCTGATAAGGTAAATTGGTAAAAAAAAAAAAAAGGAAAATGAAAAAAGGAGCTCACCCTTCAAATACAGGAACTTGTAAGTCATGATGGGAGCAGTCAAAACCTATTCCAAACCACTGGAACAAGAAACCGGAAGAACTTCTGTGGCAAAACACAACCGATGGTCAATTACAGTGGAGGTTGTATTAAGGGCAGGCAATCAAAGTTTTTCTTATGGTCACATTTCTGCAATTTTGCTTGTATAAAAACAATAAAATCAATTGTGTCTGGAGTAAACAGCCAACTTAATACAATTTGTATTTAAATTGTCTCTCAAGAGATTAGTATAGCCTACTGATTCTTCTAGTTTAGACTAAATGAAAACAATATTTTTCTGATCACGCTGGATTAACTTTAGTGGACAAACAACGCCACGTGTACCCGGGTGTTGCTTGACTTGCAGCATATTGAGGCCGCCTGCCTGAGCATACGCCCCATTGATCAGCTACAGCTTGTGTAAGTGAAGATATACATGTAGAGCCACAGGAGGCAGCGTGTGATAGGCCAAGAGTTGTTTCCCTGTAAATGCACACAGCTACAGCCTCATACATACTCATCAGTGTCTCCATTAAAGATTTTCCCTGTTATCGCCATGACAACCCCAGGCCAGTGTGCGCCCGCGGGGAGAGGCGTGTGTTCCTGTGTAACCCCGGGGGTTACTTTGAGGGTAACTTGGCACAGACTCCAACACCCCATACCTCTCCACCAGGCTCACTCTTACTTTAGGGACA
>NC_045754.1:10405199-10418762 GCF_008692095.1 Etheostoma spectabile | reverse complement strand
TTGTGGAGTGGCAAGCGGCCAGGAAGGCTAGATCTGTTCCAAAGCGATCTCACTTGACAGGCACTGGCTGTGTCTGCACTGGAGGCAAGCGCTCTGATTTCTCTCTTTAATTACTGCAAATCGGAGGAGCCACAGCCCATGCTAATGAAGCCACACCAATCAGCTGGGACAGAGTCGGGGGACCTCGCAGTGCAAAACAATCCTCTGCACGAACAGAGCTGACACTCTGCCTGGCCAGCGCCGCAGCCTCCCTGTGTGTCTCTCTGTCTGTCTGTCTCACAGCTCTAGCAGATTTATAATAGTAGTCTGCCCCCGAGCCAAACCAAGCAGTGCTGCTTGTCGAAAGACACCTCTGTGAATCCCTAATGAGGCTGCTGCCCCAGCTGTACTGTAGTATGGTAGCAGCCGCTTGTTTGCCGTTCACATCTCCCATCGCTTCAAACCACAACCTCTGACAACATTACAAACCATGGCTGATCAGAAAATCTAAAGGCAGAATTAATTATGATTTATGTCAAGATTTTGATGGCTCTGTAACATAATAATACGCTCACGGCTCATTATTGTAAATGCATATAATCAATCTAGCCTATTTTCACCCACAAACATAATTACCCTGTATGGCATTTTTTCCCCTCCTTCTTCAAAGTGAATAACGTAATTAATGGTGACTTACATATGATCACATGTGTTCATGGACCTGGAATGCCAAGGTCCTTTTGCTGTTTCCAACAATGAAATGTGATTCCTTTTATTAATTCTTGATGTTGACAAAGCTTTGAAAAATGACACACTTTATGTGTTCTTTTTCTTAAAATTATTAAGATTAATACAGATTAATTAAAATTAATTAAGTGGGAGATGTTGAGTTTCGTCAGTGAGTTGTCAATGCTCTAGATAAAATGTGCATAAAAATGGTTACTGTTTGACATATGGTTATTGTGTGTTTTTAAGCTGCATACATGTTACTGTGCTCTGGTGTGAAGTATGATTCGGGCTTGGTGTACTTGTAGCAGCTTCTGTTTCTGTACAGGTATCTGTACAGATATCCACCTGCATCGCGTCGGTTGTTAGCTGCATCTGTGCATTTGATGAGCATGTTTGTGAATGTCAATAGGCATGTTGGCATGGACATGACTGTGATATGTAAAGCAAAAATCCGATCACAGTAGGATGCTTCTCCAGTTCACAGCACAATATCAGATGTCTGATCTTTGCCACTGCTTTTTACCTTCACACATTCACCATGTTAGCGATGATTGCATATATGAGGATGAAAGACAACATATACTGCAGCAATCACATTAGGGAATTGGCTTTGGTTCATGGATAAAGGGCCTAATTATTCTCAGTTATTGATGGATATTAGACTAAATAACAGGTACAGATCCAGGTAAAGAAAAAAAACAATTTTAATAAAGTTTCTTATCACATGAGAGGATCTGGTATGCGAGTAGCCGTTTGAACTGAAATCGTATAGCTACTGTAGGTATAGCCTAATATATGTCAAAATGCTCTTTAAATGACTTATATTATACAAAACCATATTTTTTTAATTTTGAGTTTTTAGGCTATTGTGCTTCCATAGCATGTCTTCTTTCAGACTATTGGGATAAAAACATCCAAAATACACATTTACATGTTTATCTTACGCCACTTGTCTATTTGCTGCTGTAAATTTAAAACAATTTCAGAAAAGTTGTAATACAAAAATACATTTCTTACTGAAAGTAATCAATTGGGAGTGTCATGTGTCATGTTTATATATGTTAGTTAAAAGTGTTTTGCCCTATGTAATGTCTTGCAAAATGTAAGATATTTTATAAGCCATCAAAGGCCAGAAATGTCCACTTCAGTAGCACTTATGTACACCAAACTTTCCAGTTTCATTCCAATCTATATTCTGAAGGGTTAAATAGAGGGATTTGTTCAGATATCCTTAATATCCTGATTTATGTAACATTGTATCCCGAAAAACATGGTAAAAAGTTTTTTTTTTGCTATAAAAACACTACAAACACTACATTCTGATTTATGGAGTGATGAAAAGAAAAATCCAAATTCCCTCTGTAAAAACATTTCACTCTAATATGTCAAAAATTAAAACAACAATTTGGAAACTAGCTTTATCCAATGTTCAGAAATCAGTTCTGTATGCATATTTAGCAAGATAATGCCTTATTTGCATATTTTAACAGAAAACTTGTAAGACAATACATTTTTGTTTTAATGTCAGTAATCGACTAGGGAATTTTCATGTTGATAACTTTTAGTTAACTTTTTTTCCCATTCACCTGGGGTGTTGTGTCTAAATATCCCCAGCCCGGTAAAGTAGAGTATTTTCCAGCAGTTAATACAACCAGTTGATGCTCTAAAGCCATTTATAAGCAGAGTGGTCTAGTTTCATTTCATGCTTTATCACCACAAATGGAAGATATTAGGACCGCCTCCCAAGTCAAGGTCATCATATAAAAGACCTAAATGAAGAGCTCATCAAGCAATTTAGTTGACCTTGCCATGCAGAAAGTAACTAGCAGTTACAGCAGGATTCACAATTACAGTCAATTAAAGTCAATAAAAGATGATACGACAGTTGATTACACTTAATTTGCTGAGAGAAAAGTAGTTTTAGTATTGTGCGCTTACTGCGCAATAATTAATCTGATTTACATCAATCACAAACTCCAAATGTGTACTTTGCCCTAAAGAAATCTGTGACTAATTTATACAAGATAATTCTATCAAGATAAACACATGACTACTATATATTCTTTCATGATATATCATATTTTTTTTAAATACATTGTCGCCTTAAGCAGCAAAATCTGATCAATACTCTCAACTCAAACCGTATTTCCAACAACTAAACCCTACAGATACTCTGGACTGAATTTACTTAAACTGATACTTCTGCCCTAATTTTGTTGTGACGTTAAAAAGATTACCATGGGCCACCGATTAGCCTGAAGCAACTGCTTTTCCTGCTGCTGTCAACGTTAAGGTGCCAGATGCGTTAGGCAAGTAGCCGCATGATAAATGGCAGAAGGTGAGAGCTCTATGGCTGGGACCGGGAGCACCCTGCCCCTACATCCTGCTGCCAGTCCCTTGGCATGCAGCTCGTCAGGCCAAATGGCAGCCACATACCACTTCAACGCTGACATTTAAAACCTCTGCCGTGCTATCCAGCTGTGGACACCGCAGGTCCCCCCACCACCACCCTCAGTCTCCCCCAGGCACCCAGCCCTCAACCCCACTGCCGCTGCTGCCAGACACCAGTCGAAAAATTAACATACACAGCCTTTAGTTCAAACAAATGTGGCATTGTTTACAATGAACGTGCATGATGATGTTATACCTGCAGATCTAAGTTACCTGATACTTTAAAAAGGGGGCAGATTACTGGTATTTATAAATTCTGGGCAAAAGCGGGTGTAGGCCTATCGTATGAGTCAGACACATCTTATGAGTTATCAGCGGTAGAGTGAATGGCTCTGTTCTGCTTTTTATTGGAGGATTTCAAACGCCACCAACCCCAGCTAAACGTGTCAGCTGAGAGTGTTATGTTTGCAAAATTATCTGCTAGTCCTCATCCTAAAAGCCTTTTTTCTTGTAGCATTGTAATGTGAAAACATACTGTTTGAAAATGCAAACAATGAAGCATAAATCTAACCTCCATCTTGCTTAACCTATTGCGAGAACTAAGTAGCTAAGCAGAATTATATTAGAAATAAATAACAGTCTTGTCTTATATCGTTTCTTATGATACCTTTGTTACTAGAACCAACACATGTTAAACTGCCTTACAACAACAATGCTGTTTTTTATTTCTATGTCTTCTAAATGAATAATGAGGATGTAACATTTTCAAGTGTATTCTGTATTTATGAGCCTTTTTTTCTCAATTTGCCTCATGAAGCTAATGTTAGCTTAAGTATCTGGTTAGCTACAACTGACAAAAGCTGGCTAGAAATGAGAGGCTTGCTTTTTTCTACCAGTGAAATCAAAAATACACTCAAAGATTTAAAGATTGACAGGCCTAGGAACAGTTACTAGGAGGGTTAGGGTTGGGGCTTAGAAAACAGTCAACTGTTTGTCTCAACACTTCTGCAATACTTAGAACTAACACCGAAAATAACCACTAAAGAGATAAATCGGGGAAACAAACCAAATGATCTATTAAAGCATTAATTTGTGCACATTTGGATCAAAACATTATTTTGAAAAAAAACACCCACACAGATGATTTTTAGTTGTTTTGGCTGATTAGACCTCTGCTCAGGTTGAGGGTGGGCCACAGCTTAGATGGGAATGTTTTACGTTACAAATTCCATGTACCAATAAGATTGATAAAGCTGTCATTTGTCCTGCCCTAACAGGTGCAAAAAAGCTAACAGGAGGCTCAGAAAGATGTCAATCAATCAGTCTATACACACCCACACAGTCCTGAGAAGAGGTCCAATCAGCCAGAATAACTGAAATCACCTATGTGGGTGATGGGTGTCCAGGGCCTTCAAGAAGTGCAACCGCTGAAAAGTAGTTCATGTTAGGGACCTCACTGATGCATTTTCACACATTTTATAGGCTTTATATCCAGTGTGGTATTGTTTTTAAAGCTGCATTAGGATCCAATAGCAGTCTACTAAGTACTACTAGAATTTACCAGCAGCACAGAAATCATGAGCTGTCCTGCTCCAGGGAGAGATGAGTTCAATAATTTCCACATAGGGAATTTACTGAGGCGAAGATGGAATGGAAGCACCAGGGTGTCCAGTCAGTCTCTGGCTGCAGTCGCGAGTCATTATTTCTTCTTAAAATATGCCAGGCCAGTCAACCTGCACCACAAGGATGTCATTTGAGCTATTAAGTCTGCTTTGAAACTCGTGGAACTATCCAAATATGTATTTCTCTTCGGGTTCACTGCACCCTCAAACCGGCTGTTTGGGGGAGAATTATCAAAACTCCAGAGCTAAATTGGTCATCTTAGAAATGATAAGGTAACACTTACTGTATGTCATTCTAATCACACACATACTGTGTGTATTTGAATAGGCTTAAACTGCAATAGTGAAACCACAGCACAGCTACTTTGACTAAAACCGAAACAGCCTAAACAAACAGTAAAGTTTTGGTGTCAACAGGTTAAAGTCAAAGCTCAAGGGCCTCTCTTGACCCCTATTCATGTATCTGCCCCGTTAATTGGATCAGCTCCAAAAGTTAATGAGTTCTTCCTTGCTACGCCCTTCCAAAAAGGTCCATGAAAATCAGGCCAGACGTTGTTTCTGTAATCCTGCTGACAAAAAAACAAATGAACCGACAGACCAACTAACAAACCAACAAATAAACAGATAAACCGATATGAAAACAGACCTGGAATCAAAAACCTTTGTTTTTGTTTTACTTTGAAGAAACCATGCTAACCATTGTTAGTTAGCACTATTTGTAGTTATTGTGAGAAATGCAAGAAAACAATGACGGAAAAGAATGAATGCTTGAAAGCATTGATTGGAGATTGACAACTTATAACAGTGGATTTAGCTTCGATTTTATCTAAACCTCCATACACCTCCAAGACAACCTTGGTGTTGAGCTTATTTTCTTCCAAGAAGATGAGTATACCAGAAAAAAAATCTTATTTAATTCCTTACAAAAGGCAGAAGAATTGCCCTTCAACCAGCTGAGTAAAAATATCACTGTGACCATACCAACTATACACAGTGCCCGTATCTTACTTTAACAAAGGCAGCGGAACATAAAAGAAAGAAAAGGTAGGAAAGTAAACACTTTACATTCTGACACTTAAAAACAGACAAGTTCACCCTCACCCGGGGGAACACACGTCATGATATATAGAGAGGCAAATACCAAACTGCATGGCATGGTATCAAAGGCATTTCTGCAGTCCAAAGGTCAGGTGATGGTAAAAGGTTGCTGAGAAACAGAGCTGCTGGATGGTCTTTCATCAGTGGGAGGCAGCTGGAGTCGCCAAAGAGGCAGTGTTAGTCAGGGCTCCAGGCACAGTGGGGCTGCTCCAATATGACATTTCACATCCAGATCTGCCACAGTAATGGCATTTTAGCCACTTTTAAAACAGCCAGATTGGCCTTCCTGCACTGTTGAAATTCTTATAGACGGCACATTTTTTTCATTGTTTGGGTTTTATTACAGTGTCTGAAGGAAATTGGATAGGTTGTCAATGTGGAAAAGGCAATTGAGGGCCAATGTAGAAATGATTTGATGATACAAATACAAAAACAGTACATATATATACCCACTATACAACACAAGGATGGGTAGAAAGTATACCCTGCAGTGCAGCCCAGAAACTCTCATTTCCTCTGAGGAGCCACACTCAGACACTTAAATGAGAATAAGAGATCTTGAAAATTAACATAAATATATATTTTTCTCATCTTGTGATTCCTTAAAAAAAAAAAACAGCTTGCAAAACTAGCGTGGGGAAATATGTTTTGAAGTAAAGCATATACAGCCATGCTGTTACAAGATCAATTTGTACAACTCTTATCACAGTTTTTTTTCAGCCTGTGTATCTGTCTCTTCTTTCTGGTAGGAAATGGTCAGTGGTTTCCCTTTGAAGTCCCCTCTGAAATGATTTGTCCCATTCGCTTGGAGGAATTGCATTCGCTGATGGTTGCACATGGTGTTTGTTGTTAAGTGGTATTGCCTGACAACCACATGAATATTGTTATGAGTATAACAATCTGTAAATAAATATTCATGTGAAAAATTGTTCCAGCAAAACAAAATGCAATGCTGCAATGCTGCCGGTACATTATATGAAATGTACATTTGCAACAGAAGCAGGGACAAACACTAACACAATTATTTTACTCCACAGTCATGCTTGTGGCTCTGTGAGACTGCAATTGCTTGTACTGGCTGACCTAAATGCTAACGTTAGCATGCTAAAATGCTCACAATGACAATGCTAACATGCCTGCTGTATGTTTAACAGGTATTTTTTAACACCATTCATGTGTGTTAGCATGCTAAAATTTGCAAATTAGCACAAAGCACAGCGGAGTATCATGGGAATGTTATTAGCTCTAATTTTTGGATCAGCACAAAATGAGGGGATTTTAATGATTTATTAAAAATGTATTTACAATAACTTATAACAATAACAATTTATTTCATCAGTAAATTGCTGTTAAATGACAAAACCCATCTTTGAGAGCATCACAAGCTTTACCACTTTCAAGTAAATGCACCATTTAGTCCTGGCTATGTTGTTTTTCCGACAACAGCAATGACAAGTGCTAGTTTGTCTTTGGCGGCAGACTGTTGTACGTCCCAGTGTTGGAATCCTCTACAATGAAATACAGTCCAACTTTTACATTGTTTAGCTGTTAGCATTTTAACCTTGTTTAATCCAGCTACTAGCTATGGTAGTCTAACGTTACCTGCTTCCAAGTGTAACGTTAATGTTATCTAGTGTGATATGTAGCGATACTGCCTCTAACGTCTGTTTCGGAGCATCAGAGAGAAGCACAGGCATTTATGAGGCACTGAAATGAGGCACCAAAATCTGCGTTGCTATTCCGTCCGGTGGATACCAATCATTTAGGCACCGGTGACATATTAGCACCAGGGTTTGGTACCCAACCCCGGCTTTAAACCTCCTATTCTTGGGTAACTCAACTACCAACTGCAGCTGGAAATGCGTTGCCTGTATCTGTTCACAGCAACACTCCATAGAGATGTATTAGCCTACTTTAAGTAACAGCGACAATAAACGTTTATTTCACACTATTATGGTTAAACCTTGCAATTAACGTAGATGGTTTATAGAAAGATAGTAGTTTATAAAAAAGATGAAAACATTCTTACTGTAAACTATTTTGCTGTTGACGAATCATACTTGAAACCTGATGCACCGTCGTATTGTTTGAGGAAGCCTGTCAGAACAGATGTGCTCTTGCATTAATTATACACAGGATATTGGAAAGAAAGCCTTCAAATCCATTGTAAGGGGGCATCATTACATGTGACCTTTCACTGAGATGAGTTTTGCCTCTGTGCCTCTGCACATAGTTCTTTCATTAGAAATACGTGAGCTTTCGTCCACCATAAAATGATGGCAGTTCCTCTAGATTGACACATGACAAGATGATAAACTAATGTTTATTTCACTTGCATCCACTTCCTTTAGCTAGAGTAAGAGCAAATGGAAAACCAAAAAACAATAACTTAAACAGTGACACACACAGTCATGAGCACTTAAGCCCTACACATACCAGTCACAGTATGCATTAAAGACACTGTAGCCAAACAAATATTTATACAGTACACATTTACTGTGCTGTACATGCGTACGCACAACCAAGCACACACGTGCACAGTGCAGAGACTCCCTGCCTGCCATATATGATTTACATTTAGTGGTTGAATAATTAGTTGACATGCAGCTCAGGGAATTCTATACTTAATGAGAGCCTCTTACCAGAAGTTTTTTTCCAGAGTTATCTTGAACAGGAGAATGTTGTCAAAATGTCAATGAATCTCACTTTAACTACCAACGTAATCACATAGGGACCATCTCATAATGAACAGGCAGGCCAAATCTGGAGATATGTGCATTCATGTTGCTGTGTATTTACAAATATTGGCATTAAGAAAATGGAACTCTGGGAATACATTACTATTGGTTCAATACAGATGTCCAGTTTAACATGTTTTACAGATCATTTGGTATTCTAGCTGTTCAAAGCAATTTCTAATCAAGCAGGTATATTGATGAATGTTCACTTTAATATTTAACTTGGAAACTATTTGGTGATTAAATATCCCTTCACAAGCACTAAATAAGATTTTAAGGGCATTAACTCACTTCTTCAGTACACAGGAAGATATTTCCAAGCTAGATTTGTTATTTCCATCCATCCTTTGGGCTCACATTCAGTATGAGGATTGTAGAATACTCTGTCCTTTTTCTGACTAACCATAGCAAGCAAGCTTGCAAGAATCATCTGACCCATATGTCCCTCCCTTTCAAAAAACATCTTTCCGAGCCTCCCTTTTATTCCCTCTCCACGCTCCCCACTGGTACCGGCCATGCTGTGTCTATGGCTGCCAGCAAAAGCAACCCTTTTTGCCTAATGCATGGCCGCTGTCTCCAGCATGGAGGGGTTGACTCACCGACCCCCCTCCTGCACGGAAAAAGATACGAGGAGGCGGTGAGGGATGCACAGTCACAGGGCTTTGTGCAGTTTAGGAATGATGCTAGTTTAGGAAACAATGTATGGTATGATCTGCCAGGTCTTATTTCCACACAGAGTACTAAGTGTCTGATAATTGCACGGATATATGTATTTTATATGTGTGGTTTCAATGTATGAATACAGCCAGTTGCTGTCAAAGCTGCAAAGAGGCCAAATAATCAACCGTGCATTTCTTTCCACTTCACTTCTTTTTTTCCCTCGCAGTTTTCACACATTTACAGGACTCACAAATTGCTGTGAGAGGACCTCCATTTGCCTTTTGGGTTTCCACAAGAGTGCAGCTCCCACTTGGGAAACAGCTGTTAAAAAGAATGATAGTCATAAAACACATTGCTTATGCCCCAAACATAAATACCTTATTTGTGAAAAACTAAAATGTAATTTTTCTGTTGTTCTTTTTACTATAGAAAGCTGACTTCCCTGTGATCTATAATGGAGTAGATATCGCTCAGCCTATTGACTGATGTCTCCTTCCCCCCACTTTGACATTTGCTTATCCTCGTCCGCATCTATCGCTATTGACGTTTGCTCTATCTGGACATCTTCCTAAGCTGTTTTGTCATTTGTCACCTCTTAAATAAAAATGGAGGGGGAGTTGTCAGAGATAAGACTTAATGATACCAACCACATTGATGGTTTTATACAAGCTTGTGGAAAGAATACTGTCTGTGAAAAGTACAGATACTTTACAGATAATTTCCAGCTTTATACCTCCTATGGACATTTGGATTTAACCCAGCATATTCCTATTTTTGTTACTAATAAGCAGGCTAAAGAAGACCTATTCTGCAACCTCTAGCATGCATTCACCCAAAATTGTGGACAATTTACTGAAAGCAGGCTTTTGGTTTAACACCTTTTAAACTAATGTATTTAAAGAGCCCACTCCACAGGCTCTCCTGTCAAAAGCTACTATTTTCCCGACTTACCCTCAATTCTCCACTACTTGGATACAAACTGGTGAGATCACACACATCCACATTAGTGCTGTTGCTAAAAAAACGCCCTCAGAGTGCGTTTTCAGGGTTTATTCTTTGCCAACTCTTTATTTGTAGTACAGTAAATGCCGCACTTCCTCGACATGCATTTCTATAAACAGTATCTGCCGTAGATTTTCTCCCCATGAGGTGGAAGACAGATTCTTCCTTTCCTCCCTCCTTCTTTCCATCTCACCCTCCCTCACCCTGGCTCCTGCAGAGAAGCTATTATTGCAGCTAATTATCTACAAATAGGCCCAATATGACAAACACAGCCCTATACCAGTGCTGGCTAAGCACAGGAATCTGTCTAAGTGGGAATAAAAGAATAAAAGGAGGCGAAGAGAGGCAGACAAAGAACAGGACAAAAGTCACAGTGAAGAAAAAAGAAAGAAAACGGGATTCAGAGATAATTAAGAAGAACGTGATAAAGACACAATGTGGAATAAGATCAGAGAAAATGTGGTGCTAAAAAAGATATAAGTGGGAGGCAGATGGGCGAAGAAAGGCAGTGACACCAAAAGGAAGACAGCATAGAAGGGTCTAACACAGGGAAATGATCTTGTCTATGCAGAATGTGACGGTTGTTGCCAATGGCAACTGCCCTGCGCTGCACAGGCCACATCCATTTAGCTCCCAGCATGCCTCATGATCAGGGCAACTCAGGGGTCTAAGGCTGTTTCTCATTTACATAGAGAAACTCATTTACCAGGCGAGCATGGAGGGCTATGACGCATCAATGGGTGCTTGATTAGATCCTTACTGCTGATACATATGAATATTTATCAGTGTTCAATGAATACACGTTTACTCTCCTTTCATCTAGATCATCCTGAGTGTCCTCCTGCTCTTCTCTTAATTCTCTCCAATGAATATGTCACAGGAGATCAGGGCTCCCGACAAAGTGACAGCACTCAAGATAATTCGGTTATTGTTGCTCTACTGTGATAATCAACACTTACTTTACATTTTTACAAAATGCATCACGCTTTTGTCTTGTTGTGTTTTATTTGCCATTTGTCTAGAGACCTTAAGGAAATGAATATGGGAGACAATAATCAAAGCAACATACTTAAAAGGATGTGTGTTTGGAATTCATTGTTGCTGCAGATTATTGTTTGGCTGCACAACTGAAACTGCAGGGGTGATCCGGATGCCAAGGCAAACTGGAATCACAGTTATTCCGTCCCATGAGCCCAAACACCGAAGAATCACACAATCACAAGCACACCCACTCTTTTTTTTCTTTTACACACAGAGCTGAACAACAAATATTTTTAGAGAGTATGACTTACATCACTAACTCCAGCCTCCACTATCTTCAGGCCTGTCTCCTTCTCCAGCTGCTGCTTCTGTTGGACTGCACAGGAGACAAAAACAGAGGAGGTGTTGAGTATGAGCAGTGGATGACAAAGTAGCAGATTTTTCTGTTCCTGAGGCAAAACAAGTGGTCAGTGAAACTGAGAATGATGCAATAGATGTACAGTAACAGCATGAGTCAGATGTCAAACTGGTCAGAGAAACTCACCAGCCACTACACATACACACACACAAACACACAGAAATTCTTGAACAAGAGGAGAAAGGGGAAAAACACTATCTTGAGGGTAAGACAGAAAGCAGTACTCTTGCTGACAGGAGTCTGTGGTGGCACTGTGGAGGAATGTTGCAGTGTGTGGGCAGTAGGCCTATGGCAGGTAAGAGCCTACAGCCATGCTAGTGGTTTTGTGAGGCTATACTTAGGCACAGTGAGCCTTTCGGTTAAATGCTAATATTAAATGCTATAGCTAGCATGTTGACATGCTCATAATGACAATGTTAACATGCTGATGTTTAAGCTGGATTTATGGTTGACATAAGGGCTTAACGGGAGGAGGTTCAATTTCTGTTTGTTGTTTGTTGTCGGATTTCACCCGTTGATATCACCATTGCAACACCAGACATATGTACATGATCAGGTCATATCGAGATTCAATTTTCACCGCAGTAACCAAATTTGTGAATATGGAAGTATTCTATGTGGTCGCTGTATTTATGTTGTTTTCATTCACTGTGATAGGCAAGGCAAGGCAAGGCAAGGCAAGGCAGCTTTATTTGTATAGCACATTTCAGCAACAGGGCAATTCAAAATGCTTTACACGAAATCAGTTAAACAGAAAAACCAAGTACAAACAGTTAAAATCATAAGCATTAAAAACTAAAAAACACATGAATAGACAGTTAAAAACAAAATAGAAACATTAGGACACATAAAACACAAGAATAAAAGTTACAGTGCATAAGAAATTTAAAGAAATGAGCATTCATTTAAAGAAAGGCAGAGCAAAAAAAGAAAGGTCTTCTGCCTTGATTTAAAAGAACTGAGAGTAGCAGCGGATCTAAGGTTTCTGGGAGTTTATTCCAGATATGAGGAGCATAGAAACTGAAAGCTGCTTCACGTTTGTTCTGACTCTGGGGACAGAAAGTAGACCGTCCCAGATGACCTGAGAGGTCTGGGCGGGTCATAGGGTAGTAGCAGATCAGAAATGTATTTGGACCTAAACCGTTAGGGATTATAAACTAGCAAGAGTACTTTGAAATCAATTATTTGGACAACAGGAAGCCGTGTAAAGATTTCAGAACGGGAGATGTGACCAGTCTCTTGGTCTTAGTGAGGACTCGAGCAGCAGCGTTCTGAATCAGCTGTAGCTGTCTGATTGATTTTTTAGGGAGACCGTAAAGACCCGTTACAGTAGTCAAGTCTACTGAAGATGAAAGCATGGACCAGTTTTTCCAAGTCGTTACACTATACACATAGTCCTTTAACCCTTGATATATTCTAAGGTGATAGTAGGCTGACTTTGTAATTGTCAATGGGCTGTTAAAATCCAGGTCTGAGTCCATGACTACAACAAGATTCTGGCTTTGTCTGTTGTTTTAAAATTGTTGTTTGAAGCTGAGCGCAGACTTTTAATCGTTCCTCTTTTTTCCAAAAACAAACACCTCAGTTTTTCTTCATTTAATTCAGGAAGTTCTGGCACATCCAGTCGTTAATTTGTCGATGCACTTAGTCAGTTTTGTATTGGATATAGTCCCTGGCGATAAGGTTATGTAAATTTGTGTGTCGTCCGCATAACTATGGTAACTTATTTTGTTTCTCCATAATTGAGCCAGTGGAAGCATGTAGATGTTAATCAGAAGAGGCCCCAGAATGGAGCCTTGCGGAACTCCGCACGTCATATTTGTACGCTCCGATGCATAATTACCTATAGACCCAAAGTAATCCCTATTCTTTAGGTAGGATTCAATAAGTTTAGTACTAAGCCAGAAAGTCCTACCCAGTTTTCCAATCGGTCTAGTAGTATGTC
>NC_045754.1:10400663-10405179 GCF_008692095.1 Etheostoma spectabile | reverse complement strand
CAGCACTGAGATCAAGTAAAACTAAGATTGAAATTTTGCCATTATCTGTGTTAAGGTGATAGCAAGCAGGGACCACATTAGCAGAAGAGAGATAGATAGATGGGGATTACTGAAAATATGTCTTTAGATTAGTCTTTTTTTCAATGTTCCTGCTGACCAATCACAATTCTTGCAGTTACCAAACGCCATTTTTGTAACAACTGTTGCCCTGATGTGTAGGTAATGTGTTGAGGAGGTGCATGTCAGCTGCAGAGTAGCCTATCCTACAGCCTCAGTGTGTAGCTGCTTTAAGTACGCAGAAGCATGAACAGGTATAATGAATGAACAGGTATAATGTTCGCCATCTTGCATGTTAGCATGCTAACGTTTTATAGTCTATGGCTTATGGTAATGTCATTAGTTTATCAGCTATTTGTGCTGGTAAAATTTAAATTGTGACCTGCTGATATCGCTAAATGAAAAGTTCAGGGATTAACAAAGTTATTGCACTTCATCCTGAGGAGACCATGAATGTCTCAACCAAATTTCATAACAATGCATCTAATATTTGAGAAATTTCACAGAAAACCTTATGGTTTCATGAGAGGAAAAGTCAAGGAATACAAATCATTGGGTTTCATCCTCTGGAAACCATAAATGTCAGTACAAAATTTCATGGCAATACATCCAATAGTTGTTGAGATATCTCAGTCTGGAACAAAGTGATGGACAAACCGACATTTCCATGGTTAAAAATATAAAATCCAAAAAAAGGTTTACCAATCAAAATTGACCGTTGAAGATTACCAGAAAGCAGATGAAGTACTTGTAGATTTGCAGCACACAATAACTTAAGCCTCTGCCTTTGTTTTTGCAGTAATTAATACACCACCCGAGTTTCATCCTCAGATCTATTGATATAATCAAATATAGCATGCTATTTCCAAAGCTTTGTTCACAAAAGATATTCTCATGCAAATCAAACCAAAGTGAGGCAATGTTAAATATCCAACGTTCAAGATCACACATTTCACCGACTTTTTCTTCCCCTCCTGTGCTTAACGCCCCTTCCGCACTTTGATGAAGACATTTATATTGAAAAACAAAATCAAAGGGGCCTTAATAGATTATGCCAAATTATAGTGTGCAATGGAAAAAAATGGAGCATAATTTTAATTGAGTTTGTTAGCATGTGAATGTAATGGGTAATGGGGAAAAGGAAAAAAATGAGAGTTAAAGAGAGGAAGAGAAAGAGAGCAGGTCCTTTAAATCCCATTTCCCCAGATGAAGGCTATGCAAATGACCCTGAAGAGCTGAACCCCACCTCATACTCCAAATTCGGCAAAGGCCTGTTTAATTAGTATTTTAATCAATCCCAATGATTCCACTCAGTCCACAATGTATGCAGCATTCCATCTAATTAAGCACGCTACTTTTAGGATAATCATCCATCTCCCTCGCTCTTCCTCTCTCCCCTTTTCTCTTTCTGGTTATTAAGGATCCTGCAAACATTGATCATCCTATCATCTCATCAACATGGCAGCGAAGGGGACATCTTATATTTTAGGTGTCAGCCAGGGGTTTCTGAATAATGGCTAAAAGGAGGATAAAGGAGGCGGCAAGAGAGCTGGAAAGGTCAAATATACATACACGTCTAAATTAGAGTGCCACATAAAAGAAGTAGACAGAGGAAGAGGAAGGAGAAAATCTAGTGACAGGAGGAAAGTCTTCAACTGGCATGTCTTAACTCAATTTCATTTCATGTTGCCCCCCCTGTATTTAGTCACAGACATATTGCCTCTCCATAGATAGCTACAGTACCTGGTCCTGGTGCTATTTAGGAGGGGGGTAATGAGCGAGGTAATTGGGCCCAGCTGGGTGAGGGCGTAGGTGGTGGGGGGAGGTGAAGCCGCTAAAAGGTCACACAACGTTTTGGTCCTAATGAGGACCCCTCTGGGGTTGCAACACATCATGAGTCAAACTAGGAAAGATTAGCCTGGAGTCAACACAGATGCACGTCACAGCGGTTGCATCTCAGGTTTTGACTGACAAGCTGACATTAGCTGTCTTATAGTGAAACCAAAGAAGCCTGAAGGTCAGTATTTACTTGTGAATCAAAGTTAAGGACTCTCCAATCAACCTGAGGGAAAGGAGAGTCCCACAACAGCCACTTTAAATGTAAATACTATGAACTTGCCGGGCTCATTAGTTGGTAACCGGATGGATCTGGGATGCAGTGAAAATCCAGCCAACAGACTGCTTGTTCTGTCAGTGACTGTACAGATAACAGCCTACAGCATCTCGTTTTGGTCACCCCTTATATTAACCTCCCACTGGAGCTAACACTCTTTCTCTCTTTCTCACAGACACTCACATAGATTTTGTGAGCTTCAAATTAGCCACCAAATACTCCTGACAGACTGTGGAAAAGAGATGTCAGGTCTCATTTCAGAGAGGCTCCTCCAGCCATTTTAATAGGCATTGTCTGAGTCTATCTAGTCTGATCTCTAATATCAAGATCTGATCCCTGCTGCTCATTTAATCTTTTCGGTTTCCGAGTCATATTAAGCCATATCATCTGATGTTCAGCGGGCAACAAAAGCACAGTAAAGACAAAAGGCTTTTTCATGTATTTTTCAATGTGTTGCATTTTCATGTGCTTTCAATTGAAATACATACACTTGCAACAGTTTTATTGGAGAAAAAATAAAATAGAGAATTGCCTGTATACCAGACCATTCAATACAAATTCAGTCTGTGGATTATTACTGTCTATTGGTAAAATAGCAATCACTGTGTAAGAGAAGGTGGAAGGTGTTGAATCATGTTAAAGATTTTCATGAAATAAAACCCCATTTTTCATACTATTTATGGTCATTATCTTTTAAGCCATAAAATTAATTTACATTCTGTAATCACCTCTCTATAGAGTGGTTTTCATTGAGGAGTAGTTTTCATGGTTAGAGTCCGCCATTAATGCACTGGATTCAGATTGCCTACCTGCCCACAAGGGAGCCACAGGAAACAATGCAGCAAGTAATTCAGTGTTTCTGTTTTTAATTTGATCCCATTGATATCAGCCTCACTGTTTACTTTCACTCTCATTACACTGCCAGAGCTGTTACTGCTAATGCAAGCTGAACATTTTATCCAGCTGCTTCTTTGCACTGAACTAAGACTGGGTGGGTTTTATTGTGAAGCAGCTACAAAAAAGACAATGTGTCCGTCTTTTTGCGTCTACAAAACAAGACAAGGGTCATTTCATGCATATTTTGTCTGCAGATTATTTTTCAATCAATGAAACAAGTAGGAGCCGCCAGAGTGAGTTTGTTTGGATGCACTACAAACAAACACCCAGTTGCTCTGCTGTTTTGAACAGGTGAACAGAAGTAACAGAAGAATACTTCAAAAAACTCATCAAGAACTTGTTGAAAAGGAAGTACGAAGAGGAAAACGGAAGAAAAAAGAGGAAAAGGCCATTAATCATCAAAACATTGCCTTTTCTTGAGACACACACACTAATGAATAAAAATTTAAAAAAAAACACACAAGCACCAATTAAGCTTGATTTTTTGTGACCTTTAACTTGCTCTGTAGCATTTGCACTCAATACAAATTATATTGTGGCAAGATATAATTTGATTAAAATGTTGCTTTTCTCCGCCATATGCTGCAAACTGAAGCAATTGTGCACTCCTCATCATAGATTCTAATAGCAATTCAGAAATGATTATCATGAAGTCATCAGAGCTTAAAGTCATGAATATATATATTCATTTTTCTGATATAAGACAGGGTTGTTATTGTTAGACGCAATATAAATTCAGCATCGGGAGACAAATCACCAACTGTAGGCTGTAAGTATTTTGTATTTCAACACGGCACAGCAGCCAGCTCGTAATGTTGCCTCTTTGGCCAAATAGGGGTATATAGTTGACAAAATGCATATTTCACCACCTTCTGATTGATCTGTTAATATTGAATAACATCCACATGCATTCCATCTATAACCCCCTCCCTTTCCTGCTCCTCAGGTCGTCTATTCACCACTTCCATCTTTCCATCTGTCACTCCAACCAAACAAAATGAAAGTGTTTATTGCGGAGGAGGGCTGACGCTCATGCCTCTCCACAGCCGTTAGCCTTATCAGCAGGCAATCGCTCCGATATTAAAGCTGCCATTCCGCCCATCACTTTCCCCTTGCACATATGATGGCTGTCTCTACCTATCAGAGTAGAGAGAGGAGGAGAAGAGAGAGGGGTGAGAGAGGAAGAGGTAAAGAGAGGGAGATGCACCTGATCCCTCTGACAGATAAGATGCATAGCAACCCATTTTTCAGTTAAAATCCTAGGCGGGAAACAAAAACAATAATATCCCTTCATACTTCAGAGTATGAAGAACCACAGCGCTGACTTCCGATCAGCAGCATACTCGTTACATGTATGATATATAACATGTACATTTGACGTCAGCACGCTGATGCTTATAAAAATGTAAAATTTATTTTTTAAGGGGGATTAGTGATGCGCGCACACAC
>NC_045754.1:10399163-10400653 GCF_008692095.1 Etheostoma spectabile | reverse complement strand
ACACACACACACACACACACACACACACACACAACCTCTGTCTCTTCTTGTTCATTGTTATTCTGCTTCTTGGCTTATATAAATCAAGACACCAAATCAAAGGACCTGCACCTACCTACAAATGAAACAGTGGGACAAGGTGATGCTGAGAGAATAAAAGAGAATAAAAGAGTGCAAAGTTTAAAAAAAAGCAATATAAATATAATGTAATATAATGTCATTACATTGTTGTTATTGTTTTTTTTTTTTGCCTGACCAAAAGTCGGAAATCAAATATTTAATTTAGAGCTGAACTGATTGGCCGATTATTTGATTAGTTGATCACAGCTTCTAAAGTGTAAATATTTGTTGGTTTTCTTAGTTTTCTTTAATAGTAAACTCAATATTTTGGTCGTTACAATGAAACAAGCATTTTGAACACGTCCACTTGGGTTTTGGGAAAAAGTGACACTTTATAAACCAACCAATGAATCGATGAATTAAGAAAATAAATAAATAAATTAACAATTAATGAAAATAACTCTGTTCCTTATTCAAAATTTAATTAGACAAAACAGAGTAGCAAATCTGTACATTAAGGAGGTGAATCACTGAATGTTTGGCATTTTTGGTTAATAAATAACCTAAAACATTAATTACATATCAATTGTCAAACCCTTTCAGCACTGATTATTATATCTTGCAACATCATTACGGCTCTCTACCTACTCATTCTTAATACTGGCAGCTTATAATAATGATAATCTAGAAATCTAATATAATTAGACATAATTTAATATAACAGTTAAAGTTAATCACTGAATAATTTAACTGAAAAGAAAACAAACCATCTTCACTCTCTTTTAGTATACCCAACATGATGGTAGACATGACATCATTAGGCCAATCAGCAGTGCCAATCATATACCACCATGTCTGTCACAGGGTGGAGCCATGCTGTTCCCAGCAGGGGGTCTGGCTGGCTCACTGTTTATTCACCCTGATCGATTGTTTCCTGCGGATAAGCCAACAGTGCTCCCAAACAAACCAACTGCTGTTATTCAGCCTAAATCAACACACCACAAACCTTCGCTATCTAACAGAATACACTGAACTCTCTTCTGCTAAAGACTGCAGATCACAAAAGCAAAATGTTTTCTCTTAGATGTGTCTGGTTGACACATTATAGACCATGTTAAAAGACAACAAGTAGAAAAACAGGATAGGAGATGAAGCCTGGTTTCAGCTCCGGTAATGGCTGTGGTTGTGCAATCAGCATGCGCCTTGTGTCCGTTGCAGACCCTGACGCGGCCTTTGATATCAAACACATTACTGGCCCCTTCCTGTTTCAAACACAACACACATAACACATTTATAATTGCATCCTACCTTATTAGAGGCCCATTTCAAATATGGCTTAATAATACACCTGGATCTCTCTGCATGTGCACAAACGCACGCGCACGCACGCACACACACACACACACACACACACACACACACACACACAC
>NC_045754.1:10396463-10398031 GCF_008692095.1 Etheostoma spectabile | reverse complement strand
CACACACACACACACACACACACACACACACACACACACACCTGCATATGCACGGTTGTGCTTTTTATCCACAATTCGCTCTCCAAAAGCTAAAGGCTCGAACGAATCGTAATGATGTGTTGGTGCAGACATCCTGCTCAAGCCAGGGGAAACACACATCATTACGTGGATGTGAGTGCTCATGCAAGCATGCACACATACCTCTTCTGTTGTAGATAAATGCGTTATCACGGATGAGACTCCTAAGAAGTCTGCAAATACACACATACTGGAAAACCTAAATAAATCAATAAATATGCTAAAGTTGTCATAAGGCAGAGTTTGGAAAGGTAGCAGGCAGCATTAAAATGAGGCCAGGATATGAGCTCCAGTGAGTCAAGAGATAATAAGTTAAGGATATTGGAAAAAAAACAACAGGCAGGCTGAGAAGGACAGGGTGTCCATTTTGGCTGGAGGGAGGTCTTCCTGAGGAAGGAATAAATCTGTTTCACACTGGATCAGTGGTGTTGGATCCAGGACCCAGTCTGAGTCGCAGGGACATGTTCATTGTACAGAGCTGTGAAGGGTGATTTCAGAGAATGAAAAAAAGAGCCCAATGTGACCTCATTACCGTAGATTTGTTCCGACTGTCATTAGGAATCACAAACGCCATCACTCAAATCAGGAATATGAGGGAGAGGATGAGAGGCGGGGTAAAGTAAGCAGGGGGAGGCAGGGCTCTGACGATAATCGAGAGGATTTGATCTGAAAACAGGATCAATCATCAAACAATCTATAGATAGCTGAAAACATTTACACATGTTTACCAAAGTATATGTTCGGCCCAAGGACACAGCTTTGTGACCAAAGACGATTACCACCATGAAACATTATATTGTTACCATGATGAATCCACCACAACGTGATGTGCAGCTGTTTAACCAAAGCAAGAGACCGAGGTATGCTGATGGGTAACATGTTTAGTTGCAAACCACAAAAACAAAAAATTTCATTCAACCACCTAAAATAAACTCTTGGGTAATGCTAAGAATTACAGTTATATACAGTACATCAATAAGACCCAGGTCCAATTCAAGTTTCTAACTGTAACATACTAATCCAAGAATTAGTGCACTTGTGTAGGATGAGAAGAAACAGCATTTTAATGAAGTTAAAAATATTTATCATTCTTCAATTGCTGCAAATATAACGCCCAAAAATGTCAATAGCCTTGAAATCATGACAGACTTCATGTATGTGCTCCAAAAAACACAACAACGGAAAAGTATTAAAATGGATAAATACAATTAGTTTAACTGTTTTAACCAGATTAAATCTGATTTCTTGGCTTAAATTAGTGCTGTCAGTTAAACACGTTATCAACGGTGTTAACGCAAACCCATAGTTTTTTTCACATGCACACCATACCGTATCTAGCTAAACCGGAAACAAATTGTGTGGTACCAGAGCACCCTAGGTCAAAGGTCAGTCGATTTTATAATCGTTTCATCGGATCTGAGGCCATATGTTTTGGACACTCGGATGAAGAGAGGGGCAGAGCTGTCAACTGATCACCATCTGGTGGTGAG
>NC_045754.1:10396039-10396453 GCF_008692095.1 Etheostoma spectabile | reverse complement strand
GGGTCAGGGGGTGGGGGAAGACTTTGGACAGACCTGGTAAGCCCAAACGGGTAGTACAGGTAAATTGGGAACGTTTAGAGGAGGCCCCTGTCGGACAGACTTTGAACTTACATCTCCGGCGGAGCTTATCGTGCATCCCTGTGGAGGCTGGGGGCATTGAACCTGAGTGGACAATGTTCAAAATTTCCATTGCTAAAGCTGCGGTGGAGAGCTGTGGTCTTAGGGTCTTAAGTGCCTCAAGGGGCAGTAACCCACGAACACCCTGGTGGACACCGGTGGTCAGGGAAGCCGTCCGACTGAAGAAGGAGTCCTTCCGAGATATGCTATCCTGGAGGGATCCAGAGGCAGTAGCAAGGTACCGACGGGCCCAAAGGGCTGCAGCGTCTGCTGTGAAAGAGGCAAAGCAGCGGGTGT
>NC_045754.1:10395359-10396029 GCF_008692095.1 Etheostoma spectabile | reverse complement strand
AGAAGTTCAGAGAAGACATGGAGAAGGACTTTCAGTCTGCACCAAGGTGCTTCTGGAAAACCATTCGCTACCTCAGGAGGGTAGAAGAAGAACAACACGGATTCCTTCGTGGTTGTGGAAAAACGGATCAGATCTTTACTCTCGCAAAGATCCTGGAGGGAGCCTGGGATGTCTTTTTGCAGATGATGTGGTCCTGATGGCATCATTGGCCTGTGACCTTCAGCACTCACGGATCGCTTTGCAGCCGAGTGTGAAGCGGCTGGGATGAAGATCAGAACTTCTAAATCTGAGGCCATGGTTCTCAGCAAGAAACCGATGGAGTGTCTTTTTCAGGTATTGAATTAGTCCTTACCCCAAAATCTCACAGGATGCGAAATGGCTGCGGAACGGCTCTGCTGCGTGTCGGCTGCATGCTCTGCAGTCCCTCAATACCCACCCGGTCCGGATTTGTTGCAGAATGGCTGCTGCCATAACTGACAGCTGAAGTCTTGAGGACCCATGAGTTTTCTCAAATCCATGTAGAATAAAACCACAAAAACAACAAGTTTGTTTTCATCCAGAGAAATAGACAGGAAACAACTCTGTGCTGTGTGTTCAAGGTGTAGTGCAGGGAAATATGATCCGCTGTGAGCACGGTCTGTTTTATTTTGAAAATTAACCAGATGTTTTA
>NC_045754.1:10394590-10395349 GCF_008692095.1 Etheostoma spectabile | reverse complement strand
TCTGTGCTCAACTTCCTGTCCCACACTATCTGCCGTATGCTGAATTGCTGCGGAGCTCTCTGCCGTCATGCAAAAATAGAAGCCCTGCGTATCTGCTGCAGAGGGCTGCAGATTGCTGGAGCAGGGACGCAGCCAATCTGCAGCCATTCCGCTGCCATTCCCAAGCCATTCCCCAGCCATTCCACAGTCTGTGGAAGTGCACACATTGACTTTAATGGATTACTCTGACAACGTTCCGGAGCGGATCCGCAGCCAATCCGCATCCTGTGGAATTTAGGGGTTACCGCAAGGGAAGGACTTTAAATACCTTGGGTATTTTGGTCTGATTGGTCAGAGAATCAGAGCAACGGGTGCGGTATTACATTCAATTTATTGCACCATTGTGATGAAAAGAGAGCTGAGCCAAAAGGCAAAGCTCTTAATCTACCGGTCAGTTTTCGTTCCTACCCTCACCTATGGTCAGGCTGGGTCATGAGCAAAAGAACAAGATCCAGGCTACAAGCGGCTGAAATGGTTTCCTTAGGAGGGTGGCTGGCGTCTCCCTTAGAGATGTGATAAGCTCAGTCATCCGTGAGGAGCTCTGAGTAGATCCACTGCTCCTTCGCGTTGAAAGGAGCCAGTTGAGGTGGTTTGGGCATCTGGAAACCACCTCAACTGGCTTCCACCTCAACTGGCATCTGGATCACCTCCTAGGGAGGTGATCCAGATGGCACGTCCAACTGGGAGGAGGCCTCGGGGAAGACCCAGGACTAGGTGGAG
>NC_045754.1:10387791-10394580 GCF_008692095.1 Etheostoma spectabile | reverse complement strand
TATATCTCCAACCTGGCCTGGGAACGCCTCAGGATCCCCCAGTCAAAGTTGGTAAATGTGGCTAGGGAAAGGGAAGTTTGGGGTCCCCTGCTGGAACTGCTGCCCCCGTGACCCAATACCTGATAAGCGGATGAAGATAGATGGATGGATGGATGGATGTCAACAGTGCCTCACTGCTAATCAAACATCATCATGTCTGTTTTGGTCATAAATTAGAAAAAACTAAATTTACGTAGACTCTGCCACAACTGTCTTGAATGTGTTGAAATTTCAAATTAGGCCTGCAATTATCAATCATTTTCATTGTCAATTAATTTGTCAATCATAGTCTTCAAGCCTCAGTGAATCACTTAATTGCCTTCAAAAACACTAATGTTTTCAAAATGTCCCTTTTTTCCCCTGATTATCAATCCAAAACCTGAAGCATTTCACTTTACTATTACTTAAGACAAAGTATCTAACTACTGAGAAGCTGGGACTAGGGAGCTTAAAATATTACTTAAACAATTAATAGATTTTGAATAGTAAATTGTAGCTTAATCATTTAAATGAACTAATAATTTCTGCTTCATTTCAAATAAATACTTTTCCGTAATCTTTTTATTTTAAGATGAAGTACACTTAAATTGAATAAATGAGCCACCATTTTCTAAAGCGATCCAAAATAAATCCAGAATCAGATCAACAATATGCTGAGCTGCTAAACTCATTAGACTAACTGTATCAAAATATACTTGCAATATGCATTGATTACAAAGCTTCTGTGATTTTCTCTTTTCAAACAATTTCAGCATTCTAGTTACAACTAATGCACTGCCTAAGTATATTAAATCACATTTCCGAAGCTCTTTTTTTAACGGAGGAATTCAAGACGCTTTCAGTTAGAGGAGGATAATGTCAAAGCGAACACATTTGCTGTCAGCGGCCTCTAAGTCAATCCCTCGAACCATGTCTACAGCGAGGTGGACATCTTTCCTCGGAGAGTGAATAAAGTAACCTAGAGCTCCATCCCATCTGCCTTCCTCTCTCTGTATCTGTGAAGCATCCTGGCGGCTTCTCAGATCTCAGTGTTGATCTCGCCGTGGTCCCTTCCTGTGTACAGCTGGGAGTGGTGGGTGTAAAATGAAAGTGTAACACAGCAGTCTCACACAGGTGTCAAAATGACAAATATGACATTTCCTTTTGGAGATTTTATTAGTTCTGATATCATTTTGTATTCAGCCTGCCTGATGTGTCACTGGGCTCTTTTTTATTACTATTTTGCTCCAGGATAAAATATAATCATCATTATTATACGTCTAAAGCAGAGCAGCTGCAACTGCAAAGAGAAAAAAAAATGTATTTGGGATTGGATGCAATTTAAAAATCTAAATACACAGTTTGAATAGTGTGTTTGCGATTGTTGATCACACTTCCCCCTCCTCTGAATCAATCATTTCACTGCAGAGTTTCTCACACAATTTCTTTTAAAAGTGAGGCAGCGAGTCAGACTCAGAGCATGATGACTAAGTCTACACACTACAGAAGCATGACACACTGCTTTTTTCAGCATTCATATTGTAAATAACTGCATAATCTCTCTATATGTTCCAAACTCTTATGAGGTTGAGCTCAAGTAGTTAAGAGAGGGCGAAAGACAACACTGTATAAACAAACCTCCCTGTCTTTTTAAGGACACCTGTTGGGCTGCATGGCTCATCTCCTCCTCATTTAGCAGTCTGTCTGGGCTCCGTGGGGCTGATTACCAGGAAGAGCTGATTTCAGTTGCACTGCTTATCAGTCTAATTAGAGCCCCTGGCAGGTGACTTAAAGGAAATTGTGTGTCTCACAAATGTTCAGGCACAGTGATTTGTACAGGCATGGAAAGCTGCTACATGAAACAAATAAAATAGACGGATGTGACATTATGTCTTGAGAATTGTTACTGTTAGTGTAGGTGTTTTTGTGCGTGGGAAGTATTTTCAGGGCCTTTCTGGGGTGCCTTGAGGAGTATTTTGCATCACAAGAAAATTTCAAGTGGTGACACCAAGTCTCAGATGACAGAGGACATCACAGAAAAAAAAAAACTAAACCATGCACACAGAATAAAAAACTGTTCTCATGGATTCATAAGCTGTGCCCTCGGTTTTATAAACATGAGCAAAGTTAGAAATATATTCACAGTTTCAAACTTCCGGGATAAATTACTCTATAAAAAAATTATATTAAATCACACATGACTCATCTTTCCTAACGTAGTAAGGTTAACAACGAGCTACAAACTTGTGTTCATCAAAATTAATTTTTTAAAGGTAAGAGCTGTAATTAACAGAAGTCAAGGTAAAATTGAGGTAAGTTTGGAGACACTACCTTATTTAATCATTAAATTATTAAATATTTTTGAGTCTGTGTTGTAGGTTATAGATGGTCCCTAAACACCCCCACTTTACTACGTTAAGAAGATGTGTCATGCATGATTTAATATAATTTTGTTATAGAGTAATTGATCCAGGAAGTTCAAATCTGTAAATATCTGTCTTACTTTGCTCACGTTTATAAAACAGAGGGCACAGATTATAAATCCGTGCCAACAGTTTATAAAACCGAGCAAACAGATTTTTATTCTGCGCACACGGTTTAGTTTCTTTTTCTTGGTTGAGCCCGGGGGGGGGGGGGGTTGTACTGAGGCAACATCATTTCCATCAAACATTTATCTTTGGTAAAAGTATCAACTGTCAAAAACTCAGAGAGAAATCGAGACAAGCTAGAGCTCTGTTGAGAGCGCTTCAATAGATACAGCAGAAAAAATGGAGAACGAAATGATAGCTTGGTTTAAGACATGAAAAAAAAAAAAAAGACATGAGATGCAGGGGCGGAAAGAAATCAAGAAGAGTTGAGGACAGAGGGAGAATCCACAGGAGGTGAACACGTTTTCCAGGTAGTGTATCAGTCATCGGTAAAAGGTCACTATTCTGCTATTCGCACATCCAGGTGCTAATGTAACACCTCTCACACCTTTCTTGGTTGCCTGTGTCTGGCTGCCTGCAGGTGGTGGGCAGAAAGACTTGTTGTTTAGTGAGAATAATATGCCGTAATCCCCCATCTCAGATGTGGCCTTAACACAAGTAATTGGACTTGGAAGCCTGTGGCTAGACACACACACCGCTGTGATGCACACAAACTGCAGTTTAGACTTGCTTATATTCTCAAGAAAGATATTAGGCCACTTATAGTGTATAGCCACTTTGTTTCTGGTTTTACGCAGATTTTTTGTCATGCTTTTTGTAGGATTTCTCGGCATGTTGAAGCGGTGTAGATGGGGCTGTAGTAAAAGAGATAATCAGTTATGAGTTTGCTTAGTGGATTCTATTTTCAACCCTCTCCAAAACCAAAAATACAAGAGCTAAATCATAAGGAATTAATTAAACAGTATGTTTGTCTGTTTCAACATCAGCAGCAAAAATCAAGATGCCTGGCTGAGCATTTCATTCTACATTGTGTGCAGTTACAGGTTATAAAAAAACAACAACATAGTATTCCTCCACTGTTTGGATGCTACCTAACAAATCAGTTAGTCCTCATTATAAAAGCCATTTTACTCATGTAAGATAAAAGTAAAAACACAAAAGTGAAGCATAAATCGAGCATCTGTCTGGTATATCCAAGATGAGATGTCCATGTAAGCTAAGCAGCTAAACGTGGTTCGCTAGGAACATATCCTTAAGCTTCAGTATTTTAGATAGCTATCACGTATATATATATCCACCAAGTGCCTATTCAAGACTCTTTTCCAGAGTTCATATTGTAAAACGAGTGAGCTGGAAACAAAAAAAAGTTTTCAACCAACTCATGGAGCATAAGCTTAACAAGTGAGCTCGCTACAGCTGACAAAATCTGCTACTGACAGTTATTTCAAACTGGCTGAGAAGCCTGCTATTGTCTCCCTTTTTCTGCAACCAAAGGCTCATCGTTTTGAAAAGGCCACTGTTGCTATTCTGTATTATGTGATGCTACGATGCAAGAACAAGCTTGACAGGCATCCAGTATCAACAGTAGGTCATCTAAGCAGGAAAGGGTCAATTAAAATAAATCTTTGTAGGGAACTACTTTTTTGTACTTTTAACAACATAATCCACAATGTATAGTGTATAGGCCAGATGTACAGCCCTTTCAATCTATACATTTAGGCATGCTCACTTTCTTTCTGGAAAAAAATGATCACGTATATTTTACTTTCCTTGTGTCATCCCAAGTCAATCTTAGGTGGATATTGAAGTTAAATTTAAAGCCTTTAAGTGTGGTTTGAGATAGGAACGAGTTATCACCTCCACAGAGAGCCCTGGGAAACAGCACTCCTCTGTTGCAGTCTAGCCTGATGCATACAGGCTACTGACCCATGACCGCCAGCCCGTATCGATTTAAGAGGAGGCAGAGAACACAGAGAGAAAGAGAGAGGGGGGGGGGGGGGGGGAGAAGGAGGGAAAAGAATGAAAAACAGTGAGGAGGCCAGGGAGCAATATCCCTGTTAAAACCTATCCATAATTTATCATATATCCTTTCTTCTAAGATGGGTGAACGGCAAGGGTATGTATATTTTTTAAGGGGGATTAGTGATGCGCGCACACACACACACACACACACACACACACACACACACAGTTTTATTGTCTGTACCGCCAAAACAAAATCTGTAGATCACTGCGCCCTGTAGTGTTTTAGGTAGCTAACCCTAACCATTACCTTACACACAGTTTACAGGCTATAAGTTGCCATACACAGGTGTTTTAAATACGGTAGCTATATTTAAAAAAAATAATTAAAAAAACAACAACTTTGGCATCAAATGTTAAATTTCATCACTCTAACATAATTAGAGGTTTTGCAGAATCATTCAATAATTCTGCAGCAGACAAGTTTGGGGAATTTGCTGCTACACCATAATCATCGCTGTAAAGGTTGTGCTTTTTTAACTACTGACATCAAAAACATTTTGTGAGTTGGCCATTCAGTAAAATTAAACTATCTCTACTTTAACAATATGCCCAATCTATATTTTCCTTGAATCAAACTGTTCAACCCCTGTTCATATCATGTTCATATACCCAAATAAATATTGAAGAAAATGGCACCTAGAAAATAACGCTCAACTTTAACAACTAGAACCAAAGAAAAATACAAACAAGCAGCGTGTCTCTTCTTGATAAAGGTAAAGATAGCAATAAAATCTAGATCTCTCCAGGCCAAAATAGTGCATTACACTGTAGATGTCACTATACAATATAGATATCCACCTCTAGAGTTCAGTCACTCCCACAGCTTTACCGTCAGTGAGGGGTTGATGCGTTTTGTATGACAAGACGCACAGAAGCTGCATGTAAATACAGCTGTGCCGTGGGCATATCTGGGCATTGATGCTTCTTCCGCTTCTCACAATGTCTGAAAAAATTCAGCTTGTTACAGTCAACATAAAAAACAACAACATCAGATTTGGAAACTATTTACATTCATTATCTTCAGCAAGTTGGGGATAAATGTTTCTTACCACAATGTTTTTTATTTATGTGGTGCACAGACCCGAAGGCAACAACAAACACATCTTTCGGACAATAACATCTAAATCCACATGAAGACAGAACAAGCCGTTAGTCGTGGCTGTGACTGGCCTTAATTTCAGGGACACCTCAATCTACATTACAGGAAAAAGGGGGCAAAAGTGGTCCACAAGAACACAAACAGGTAAAGAGAGATGCACAAAGGAAGTGAAAATTGAACATCTGTCTTTTTCTTTCTTTCAAGCACCATGCCAAAGAAAGCTGGTGCTGCACCTGGACATGAATTATAGAGAGGCACTTAGATGAGGGGGATGGGAGACAGAGACAAGAGGAAGAGAGGTGAATAAAAATGAGGGGACAGGGTGGATTGTGGAGACACTCACCGGGTGGCTCTATGGGATCAATGATCAATTCACTGTCAACAGCTGCCAATAAGGAATAACACTGTGATATAGTGTTCTATAGGTTTCATAAAAAGTTAAATTATGCATAATAGCAAATAATAGGGAAATAAATCCGTTTCAAAAACAATGACAGCTCATTGTGTATCCTTGTTACGAAATGGCCCTCAAATTGTTTTCAGACAGCTGTAATCCTTTAGAGAAAAAAATAAAATAATGATTCTCAAAGAGGAACTACAAAAGCAAATAGTGCTTTGAAGATGGAAAGCCTAAAATGTCACCCACCCGCTTTGAAGCTCCCTGGCTCTCTTTGTCTCTCTACACTTGTAACTCACAAAACCACTGACGGAGTGCATTGTATTCAGGGGCCAATTTAGAGCGGATGCACCATTAAGAGGAAAAACACAGGTACAAAAACATGAACTCAGACAGATATACTGTAGAAACACACACATGCACGCAGGCACAGACACAAAAACCCAGAAAGACTACATCATGCCGCAAATGTATGGCCATCTCGCTTTGTATTGTACCAACCCTTTGTGGTTTCAAGCACTTTAAGTGTCATATCTGCCGCCTCTTTGATACACACACAAGTCCATTAACAGCCATATTTCAACAACAAAAAACAATATATATCCTAATATATATCTCTTCAGTGTATATCTCTAACCTCATAATGAAGCGATGCTTGCGTAAGGTGCACAGCATCATCAAAGACTGTCCCCACCCCACTCTCCTCCGGAAGGCGTTTCAGGTCTCTCCGCACCCGAACCAGCGGGTTCAGAGGAAGCTTCTCTCCCGCGGCTGTCACCCTAATGAACGCTAGCCCTGCATCCCAGTGACAATTAACCCCC
>NC_045754.1:10387512-10387781 GCF_008692095.1 Etheostoma spectabile | reverse complement strand
TTTGCACTATTCACAAATGTACATTCCGTAATAACATCTATACATAGCCATATTCTACTGCTCTTCATACTATTCATCCTGCACATACACTTATTCTTACTACTCTGATGTTACCACACTGCACATAGCTGTACATACTGTACATATCTGTCTATGTGGTTCATACAGAATATCCATATTTATTCTGTTTTTCTTATTATATATTCTGCTAATACTGCATGTCCGCCGCAACCCTGTTCTTTTAAATCAAGGCTGAAGACCTTTCTTTT
>NC_045754.1:10385418-10387502 GCF_008692095.1 Etheostoma spectabile | reverse complement strand
TTTCTTTAAATAATTGTTCATTTCTTATACTGAAGTCACATTGTTATCTTCTCTGTATTTCTAGCTGTTTTTTACTGCTCTTTAATGTTTTAGTCATTATACTGCATTGTAACTTTTTTCTCATATTTCACCTGTATTTTAATTTTTCTTTTAATTGTTTTTATGTGAAACACTTTGAATTGCCCTGTTGGTAATGTGCTATACAAATAAAGCTGCCTTGTCTTGCCTAATACACTGCAAGTATTATTCTTACTACGGTTATGTCACTGCTACTACATTGAACATACCTGTACATGTTGTTCATACACTGTTCATAGTACATAGCCACCTGTCTATACTTGAATATCACATTGCACCTTTCTGTTTTTTGCACTTCTGGTTGGACGCAAACTGCATTTTGTTGTCTTTGTACGTGTACTCTGCACAATGACAAAGTTGAATCTAATCTAATCTAAGAGTTTATGGAACTGTAGATTAGTCACTCTTGAGTATATCAAATGTTTGGCAGCTGGTTAAGAGACAACAGAGAGTGCCTGTAGTGTAGACTTGATTAATAAAAAAATAGTCTATTGTGTTATTCGATTAATCGTTTGTCTTTTTAAGTAATTTGTTAAACCTTCTCTTTGCTTCCATGTGTGGATTTTCTGTTTTTCTTTCAGCATTTAGGTGGAAAAAAGTTTCTGTCAAGTCACACACAATGAATTCATCTCCAGAGTTCTCTAGGTTGCTTGAATGATTTTTCTTTTTGATTTCTGCTCTTGTTAGCAAACTTACTTCTTTCTAAATGAAAATGTTGTTGCATTTCCATTAGAAAGAGATTAATAAAAGCCCTATAAAACTAAAGCCACTATGTGTACTGTGTACAAATGAAGTAGAACCCAAGCCACAGTAGATCGAGGAGAAGCCTTCGAGAATAAGTGCCACAACACTTGGTTACATGTCATACATACCAAAGATTTTTTCCTATAGAGACATAGAGAATGAAAATGAGTTTCTGTTTGAAGAAAGGAAGATTGAGGAAAATTGCCAGCTTTAATGCATCTCTAAATGTCAGATATAAAGACATATTCTTACCCTTACAAGTCATTTGGGCTATTATTGAGTCCTAAAAATGAATTATCTTAAGTTAAATGTCTGCTAATGGAGTGAGGCAATTTCATCTGTTTCAAGAAATACGACACATCAGGCAGCAAAAGTCCTGATACTAAAACAGACCTCTGCATTGTCTTGTTTCATGAAATAGACTTTCATTTTTAAGAAGGTTTATGTACTAGTAAAGACTTATGTTCAGTAAAACATAATGTGCTCTAGCTGCAAGTTACTTTGGATGAAAGCATCATTCCCAGACAAACAGGTTCATAAAGCCTAAGTCAAAAACCTTTAGTTCAGTATAATGGGAAATGTTTCAATGCTTTTCTTTTATTGAATTATGACTCATGCAGTGGCAGGAGATGGAAAGAAACTCATTTACATAGCTGTTTGTATCTGCTGCCTCATAAAGTAGCACCCATCAAGTATACAAACCACTGTGCACACAACAAACACAACGTACAAGTGCCTGCTGTTCTTGACATGAGGGCCATCAGCACATGGTCTCTTCACTGTGGGTACAGGCATGGAAGATTAGGAATGGAGGGAACATAGAGATGAGGAGTGGAGGAGGGGTTGAGATGAAGTAAAAGGGGAATGAGAGAGTACTGCTGGTGGCAGAATCAAACAGTAAGTTGGAGTTTCTGCTCAACATGTTACTCAGACCAGCAAGTATTCAACCTCTACTAGTGTTTTTCCATTAATGGTACCTGCTCAACTCTCCTCAACTTGGCCGCGGTGCCCCGTCCTCCTTTTTCCATGGCAGATTAGAACCGCTTCATGCGTAAGGCGAGCGTGGCTGGTCGTCATATCTTTGGCTTTTGATTCTCGAATGTGGCACAGCCAGAAGACAAATTAGTTTCAAAAGAAGCTGGAGGCAGCAAAAAAAAAAAGAAGCTGGCTAAACTATTTAAACACGGCGAGTTTGTTCAGGACAACCCAGTCTGTCGCTAGAAATGATGATGCAGTGAATAGTGACGATTCTCTCCGACCAA
>NC_045754.1:10367939-10385408 GCF_008692095.1 Etheostoma spectabile | reverse complement strand
AGTCTGCAGGTTTTCATGTCACCTTTCTGGTATCGCCTCAGCTTGCTTGAAACCTCAACTGCGGTAGTACTAAAGAAATAAAAGTACCTGTTGGCAAGTACCAGGGACTTTTTTTTTGTAATGGAAAACCAAAAAAGGTGAGTCGAGGCGAGTGGAGTAATTGCCCTACAGTGGAAAAACGCCATCAGAGAACACAAAAACAAAGATCCCAAATGTGGCTTCAGAGGGATCTAAAAAAGTTTTTGAAAGCAAATCATCTAAATTTGTTAGTCTTTGTGAGAAGTATAGATGGAAGACAAACACATTCTGTAATTTTAGTTTAGCGCACTCTGTTTAGATCCAGAAAGAAAACTCTGATGTATGACTATCTCAGAGTCTCATTATGACTTTTTAGCAAAGTGTGCTATTTTGTCAGTTCATATTACATGAAGCTAGTGAGCCATTATGCTATTATGTTCACCACCACGTGTGAGAAAATGTGTTGTTGCCAGTCGTCATACTTGGCTCAGCTGGAAATTAGATCATGGTAGAGTCCTAGATAAAAATCGCATCATCAACACTTTGGCTCCAATCCAGAGAAGAACAATTATGAACATTCGGAGTCACATTATGACGAGTCCCTGCAAACTGGAACGGTTTGTACCAAACAAATGCACATATTCATTAGTTTTGTACACTCTGTATGACTACAAATTAATATTATCTTCAAAACAAGGAATATCTTAGTCCGATATGGACAAAATCCTCTATTATGCATACGTATGTAAATTATATATTGCAATACGGATATCTATTGGGATACAGTACGTTTTTTGGGAAAAACTAAAAACGAAGTGTCTGTCAAATCAAGGAGATTCATCATATTGATGAAACAATCAGAGTAGAAGACATGCCAGTAGCTTAGTCCGCCACCAAATTATAGTTTTGTTAACATGGGGACAGATTCAGCAATAGTGTGGTCTGCAGAGGTGAATATGGACTGGTAATGTTGCAGAATTATGATATGTGTGCCACGCTGTTAAAAGCTTATGAGTTAAAAAAGTGAGACTTCAAATTAAAATCTGCTGTTGTCTTTCTTCAAGAACAAACACCTACCGATGGAAAGTGTTAAGTGTGGCTTTAGACACGAGTATAAACATACTCATTACCTTGTCAGAAAGTTGGATTCTCTGTCAAAACACATTTTAGGACAGACAGTGTGTTGTGTTAAATAAAAAATAAAAAAATCTTAGTATTGTGTTCCATTCTTAATCCATGTCGTTCTCATCTCAATGCCCCCCGCCCCCACCAATGAAACAATGTTTATTCAGTTCTTGTTTACAAACACAGGGTCTCCGGGTGTCTGAGAAAGGTTGCTCCCTTGTTCCAATTTGCGTTGCTTTTCACCCCCTACTCATTAATCTCCCTCCATTTGCTGATAGCTTCGTTTCGTCCACTAGAAATCACTTTCAATTATTCATGCCTATTTTCCCCAAATACCTTGGAGATGGAATTAGCAAACAAACAATGCCAGGCGACACTAATCCTCATCTACAGCAAAGATCCTTTAATGCACTAGAGATCTGGCCGGCTGTTGACAGGCACCTGTTACTGTCTTCAGCTGCTTCGCAACAGCAATGTTGACACAGTAAATATGTTTACAGGAGTGGTGCAGCCCTGACCCTGAGGTGCTGGGATAATACTGAAGGAAAGGAGAGAGGAATAGCAAAGAGCAAGCAAGCATTGAGAACGTTAAAGAGCACAAATGAAAAGGATAAACAGGATAAAGGGGAGACACAGACACAGACACAGCTCAATTCATTAGTTGGGACATTCTGGGCTCCTCAACACAATTGCAAACGTTTCCACGTGACACCTTTTTCTGTGAGACGAGCACAAAGAGTCTCTGGGTCAGGGACAAGGGTAAAAACTGTACGTTTTAAACTGATTTTCCGATGCTAGAATGCCCTGTTAAAACATTTTTAATAGCTGTCTTAGTCAATTTGAGATACGTTCTCTTCCTGGAGGCACAACAAGAGAAGTAAAATCAACAAAAAATGAGGATGTAGCATTGTGACCTTGTAAATAAAAAGACATCTTAAACCCTGGTAGAGATGAAAAGTTTTAACCAAAACAAAGCAACAATATTATGTGTTTTTTTTGTGACTCATACAACTCTGGTTATCTGGCATCCTGCAGAAAGCACACACACACACACACACATACACACACACACACACACACACACACACACACACACACACCACAACACAACCCACCCACCCACACACACACACACACACACCACACAACACACACACACACACACACACACACACACAACACACACACAGCCTCTGTAGAGTAAACAAACTGCAGTTTACCTATTGCAAAGACAGACAGCAGAGTTACTGAGATCAACAAGGCATAAATGTTAAGGAAGACGAGACAAAAGTGAGAAGTGTCATAATGCATTTATGTTTGTATGGTGTGTGTGTGTGTGTGTGTGTGTGTGTGTGTGTGTGTGTGTGTGTGTGCCCTCTAGCAGACAGGAAGATGATGCAAGGGAGGTAGCCTGGCAGGGTACAACTGAGACTGAAAGAACATAGTGAGACTGACGGTTTAGACGACTGAGAGCTGGGCTTGTAGCTGGATGACACTTTTACACAATTTCTCGCACACACGCACGCACACACGCACGCACACACGCACGCACACACGCACGCACGCACGCGCACACACACACACACACACACAACACACACACTGTGAGCCAGGGGCGATGGAGGAGAAGAGACCGTGGAAGACTTTGATCACCGAACTGAGTACATTCAAGCACTCAACCAGAGAGGGCACTCAGTGATGAGGAGGAGAGTGCCCAGGGAGAGAGGGGGAAGAGGGGGAAGAGGGAGGAAGAGAAGTCGGTTGTTTTCTGACCTCTACGCTCATTGATACAGATGTTAAGGCATGAACACACAGACAATCAGCCATCCGACACAGACAGCACTGAGCTAAACTAATTTCATTTCAGTCATATGACCACTCAACCCGTTCTCACTCCAAACGTGTAAAATACGGAAAGCCCCATTAAGGGTGTGTGTAGAACGTACGGGGGAGAGGAGCATCTAGATGGGGTTTAGCGAGTAGTATGTTAGGAGGAAATTCTGTGTAGGAAGGTTGGCTGGGGGGGTGGATGGGTCAAACGCAGGACTTTCACCCAGAAGAGCGGGGTTCGTGTGTCATTAACCGTCCCGTTATTGCCGCATGTCAGGGAAGCCGCTTTCTTCTTTAACTGGCCCGTGTTTCCCACGTGTCATGGAATCGTAAGCCCACCCACGACCTTTCCCTAAACCCAACCGTCCCGTTCCTGCGAGTCATGGAACCGTAAGCCCACTCACAAGCTTTTCCTTGACCTAACAACGTCAAAAGGGACACCAATAGTCCCGACCAAGCGTGTTTAGGTAAAGCATGTTAAATGCCGCTAAAGGAGACTTTTAGCGTCAATAACGACAACAAAGGCACCTGACCAAGCATCCGTATTTTACAAGATGGGAGTGAGAATGTGATACAACTGACCGCTGTGTCTTGATGTGAGCACATTGAAAGTGTTGGAAACATTCAGAAATTGCTATCCACACTTATTTCTTCAGCATCTAGTCACTTGCTGAATGGTAAATATTTCGATATTAATCATAAAACTGACACACATCTGTGTCGCATAGGAATCCCTGTGGCTTATATTACCTTTACCAACAGCCTATGTCTGAAAACAGGCAGCCATAGCACTACAGATACGTCCTCCATGCCTGAGATGCAGGTGGATAAACCATTGTGCTGTTTGCGAAGAGAGCAGGTAATTATCGTTGGCATTTTGACAAGTGTTTGCCAGAGTGAAGGTCAACTCTGTCTGCGTGGGAGATCTATGCTAATCTGCTCAGCTGGAAAAGACTACCACTCACCACTCAAATGGAAGCTAGCACCATTATGCAGCCACAGCTACCGTGTATTCACTTTTGCGTTGTCTGCAAGGGTGTGTGTGTGCGTGTGTGTGTGTGTGTGTGTGTGTGTGTGTGCTCAGGGAGAGTACCAGAAAGAAGAATAGAGAATAGACAGACATAATCAGGCACAGACAAATGGACAAATGGAATAAGATAGAAAAGAAACCCTGTTGTACTGTATATAGGCTGGCTCTCTTATGTTTCTAGAACAAAACAATAGACTCAGTGTGGGCAGAGTACGTTTTACATCTGCCCCCAAAGTAGTCTCTCCTCTTTACTTTCAGGAAAACTTTTCATTTAGTGCGTTTGAATCAACTTTTTTATGTAAATATTCAATTTCTGAGTGGACAAACAAAACTGTTGTAAAAAACATTTTTACACTTGGCTCAGGTGGAAATGTATCTTTAAAAACTACATGCTGTAATGGGTCAAGTGTAATGGAAACTGACTAAGTGAATTAATCACAATTTACATGAAGACATAAATGTCTGCTTCTATGAAGTGACCAACAAATTGGAGTGATGAAAACATCAGATCTCTGTGGAGCGCCAACAACTGTTCATCTGTATCTATGTCGTCTTGCACTGCCAGACCTTCCCGCACAGCGCAGCGGAGGAGGGTCCAGCTAGTCCAGACAGAATAACAAGATGGGAGAAAAACGTGCTCTGGTTTATTTACATTTCTTCAAACCAATCACAATCATCTTTGACGGCACTAAGCGCTGGATGGAGCACCGGTGCTGCTGTAAAATATCCTCGGGATGGGACTTGTTTTGGTGGAATGTGTATGTTAAAAGGTTCATCAGACCAACTAGATATCTAAGCCGAGAGGCAAATACTTTTCTTTCTGTTCTTCCTGCACAAGACAAGCGCACAAATGCCTGACGATTGGCTAAGCTTGAGAAAAGATTTCATGGTAAGCCAATCAGAGGTAGAGTTCGGTGGGTGTTCGAAAGCACGCATAGTCAAACAACGAACAGCACAAGCCAGTATTCAACGAGAGACAGGTATGGCGAGCCCAAATGAGGGGCAATCAAAAGTTTTAAAACATCTACTGTGTTATTTGTATTGATCCACTATATAAACATAATATCTACATACATGGCATTTAGTCTCACTTTGTCCCACAGCAACATTAATAGTTTAGATTTGTGTATATTGTTTCTGTTAATAATGTATGGTATTAAGTTTCCATTTCAGTATAATATTCAGATTTTTCGTAAATGATTGAACATGCACATGTATTTTAAGTTCCGTTAAAGACGGGTGAAGGCAGGGTCACATTTGAGCATTTCAAAATTGACTTGAAAGTAACGCAATAGCTACTTTCTGAAGTAAGAAGTTAGTTTTGTAACTAATTGAGTTACTTTTTGGACGAAGCAACTAGTAACTGTAACTAATTACTTTTAAAAAGGAAGTTAACTATAATCCTCATAAATTGACCAGAGTTTAAAATTACAACAAAAAGGAAGCAGAAGGTAATGGGCATCCAGCCAAAAAGAGTGACATCCAGCGGAATTTCCGGCGGCACTGGAGAAATCGCAGAAAAAGTACATGGTGGATATAAACTATGTCTATGAAACGCTTGACATTCTTTAAACTGCAGTGGATGAAACATGCATACATTTCCTTAAATTTTTTGATGATTTTTGTATTTTCGGGTGTGTGTTTGTATGTGTGTGTAAGAAGCAGAGGCAGAAACGTGGGGGCAGACATTGTCTACAACCACATTTCTGTGTGTCTCCCTCGGGTGACAGCCGTGTGTCAGGGTCTCTGCTCTGTGCTCCAGATGGCCCAGTCAGTTGCTTTAAGGGTCCCCAGGCTCCCAGCGTTCATTGACCAGGGTCGGGGTTCTCACGGCCTGGGGGCCGGTGGACTCATTGCTGTGGCCTGGCCTCTGGGGCCTTTGGGGCCTCAGAGGGGCTCCGGGGTCGCCGAACCGTGACAGCCAAGACAATAGGAGTGTCCTCACCCAGCTCCAACCTACGATCCTCTCTTAGCACCTACATATTTATTCACTAATGGTGTTTGGCCTGGCCATTCTTGACCCCAGTTGACCAAGCAGTGGCAAAGCCACCAGGCATCAACTTTAAAATCAAACACTCACAGAACCTGTTGATCACATAAATACAAGTGTAATCATAAAAAAGTGGTATAACACAAATGTATCGCAAATCTGGTAAATGATTGATCCAAACAAATTTATATTGTCAATTAAAAGAATAATGACAGGACATAATTATATACACTTCAATGAGCAAAAACATCCTTCCTACACACAAATCCACCTACTCGCTGTGAATTGCACAAACATGTAGAAACAGGTTGTTGTAGATCAAATTCATCATCGCCTACGAAATTGTGCTTTACAGTGAGCAAAAGCAACTCTGGCAGATCCAATTTCCCCCAACTGGAGGTGATTTACATGTTTAGAAATCACATTGAGATTGAGAGGAAGTAAGAAGGCAAAAAAGTTGAGTTCTAAACAACACGTTTCAACATTGGTTTTAACAGCTTGGCTGCCACTTCATCAAATATTGAATAAATCATTTTCTTGGCACAGTAAGAACACAGCTGCAAAAAAAAAAAAATGGACACACAAACATGCACACATCCACACACGTGCACACAAACACGGACACACAGAATGCCTTGTAGTTTTGATAAAGCAGCAGCTTTCTCTTTTGTTTTGCAGCCGAGCAGGGATTAGGCAGTCCGGTTCTTTGTCCTGCAGTTTTCCAGTTGAGCAGAACACAAGAGCCTCTACCTCCACTAATACAATCAGACCTCCCAGCAGGCCTTTCACCACACAGCCGCTAAGAACCTGCTGCCCAAAAGATGCTTTTCAATGAGTTATCAAATCTCCTCTATACTGTCCATGCCTTTCAACCGAGTCTCTTTGTCTATTTGTTTCAATGGAGCATTGAACACATCAAATAGAACTGATAGGCAGATAGATGGACAGCAGAATGTAGCAGAGCCATATTAACCTCATTCAGATGCTGCAGCGTACAGTCAAGGCAACGCCAATGAAGGTTTAATATATTGTTGCATATTATTGCACAATGTCCAGTGTGCATGTACAAGTAGATCATTTAAAAATGAACCACAGCCATTTACAGTCAATGTTTATTATTACAGGTAGTTTTCAAACAGGAAATTTAATCCACCAATTTTTTTACTGCTTTATGCTTCTCAAATGTAAGGATAAGGATGTTTTAAATAATTGTTAAGTAAATAGCGCTGGGTTTTAAGCTGTTGGTCAGATTTAAGTCCTTATGAAGATATCTCCTACCGTTGCTATGCAGACGATATTCAACTATATGTATGTCTCATTTAAATCTCAAATGTCGCTAAACTGTCAAAAATGGACAAAATTGCCTTAACTCTATAAAAAACTAAATTGCAGATATTTTTCTATAGCTAAATGCTAACAAAACAGCATTAATTCTGCCCCAGCTGGCTTTGTCCTGAAGATGATAGAAAGTCTTAGTTTTCTTTCCCCTTCTGTCAAATCCACTCTCCGTAATCTAGGTTTGTATATGGACAGGCTTTGAGGCTTGACCAGCGTGTAAATTATTTGGTTCACTCCTGTTTCTACCAGCTGAGGAACATTGTGTCCCTAAGCATTTTTTAATTTGATACTTTTTATACTGTACGTTTAGCAAATTTCTTTGGGTCTGCATTTCATTATTAACGACTTTGTGGTATCTGCTCTTGAAAGGTGCTGTATAAATAAACATTCTATATACTGTAATGGTTATTAATAAGCTATAAAAAGTAATATATTCGCAGAATGTTTTGCAGAACACTTTTAGTTTTTTATAGTTTAATGAGTGCTATAAAGCATGCTGTGCTGGCTCTCAGCAACAGGTTTAGTAGATAATACAGCAGGGTTTTGTGATGAGTTCATTAAGAGGCCACGCCATTTATACACAGTCACACATAAGGCATTGGTCAGCTGGGATTACCCAGGTGGCTACTGCATGCAAGTGTCAATTTGATTTTCAGATTCCACCTTTACCATGCTGCTGCTCCACAACCTGGTGACCGCTGTGAAATCACTATGCCAATGTCATACTGTATTGAATTCAATGTCATGCACGCATATTTGGAGTTGGAATAGAGCTAAAAAATGATTTGAAACACTAAAAGTCGGGCTGTTTTATATTGGGAGGAAAGTCCACTCCACTTCACACTGTGGTGGAAATAGAGGGGTGTAGCAAGGTAGGAGGGGGGCAAATCCAGCTCCAGCTGGATTTAATCTAAGGTCAGTGGGGGCAAACATGTAGCTCCAGAGACAGAGGATTTAACCACTCTTCAATCTTCAAGCGTCATTTTTACATTTTTAATACATTTCAAAGGCGTAACCCACAATCAGTTGGGATTGAACGACAACATGGATGCATCTGAAGTAGTTTGATAAGCTCCTTCTGTCGCCTTTTACACATCACTATTCAGGTGGGCTGTATAAATAATTCATCACTACAGGTCAGGCTGATGATCATGTTGACTTAACATTTGGTCTGACATTTCAGCCCTGCTCATGCCTGTCATTAGCTCTCGCCACACGCCACCTCATCAAAGTCAGTCAGACAAGAGAGGGGGTAAAAAAAGACATAAAGAAGTAGAAAACGGATGTTATGACACAGTATAATTATTACGCCTCATGCAGGAGAGGTAAATCTGCAGCACCTGCAATATTTGCTCATTTAATCATTTCAAACAAACATTTCAAAAGTGGGATGATGGTGAGGGATAAATACAGATACACACTGTAATCCAACACAACATGCACACACGCACAAAAACTCACACTCGAAAATCACTGAACCAAAGCTCAACCCCCGGCCCAACCTTTCTTGCGGGAGATCTGTATTATCAGCCATCATCCAGCACGTCCCTGACAGGAAACAAGTTGGTGCCAAAAAATGTCGCGCATAGAAAAACTGAAGCAGCAACACATTTCTGCCAATAACAACACCACCATGTTGATTTCAGTGGGGTGATATTGGATGATATTGACTGTTGGGAGTATTGCTGTGCTTCTCAAAGTC
The DNA here is from genome assembly GCF_008692095.1 of Etheostoma spectabile. NCBI lineage: Eukaryota > Metazoa > Chordata > Actinopteri > Perciformes > Percidae > Etheostoma > Etheostoma spectabile. The sequence goes on along the minus strand of NC_045754.1, from coordinate 10,376,375 downwards.
ATTTCCGACCAAAGCAAGGACATCGACACACATCACACACAAACATACACGCACGCAGACGCACACGCACACGCACACGCACAGATCGGAGTGCAGACAATGAACAGGGGAGAGGAGGCACAGTGGCAACTCTCCTTTCTGTGGGTGACAGCTCTCCATCAGTCTACATCAAAGAAGTGCATACATGCAGCCACACACACACACACGCACACACACACACATCACAACACACAACACACAACACCACACACACACACAACACAACACACACACACCACACACCCACACACCACCCACACAACAGTATACACTCTAACTGATTGGCTGGTGAAAACTTGTTTCAACCTGTTAGACATAATACTTTGTAGAAGACAGATAAACTGTACCTGTTTGTGTGTGTGTGTGTGTGTGTGTGTGTGTGTGTGTGTGTGGGTGTGTGTGGTGTTGGTTGTTGGTGTGTGTGTGTGTGTGTGTGTGTGTGTGTGTGTGTGTGTGTGGACGGACTCATCATCTCAGAAATTGATGGTCATCTATCATTGCACACTGTTGATAATCTTCTTTGGGGCGGGGGTTTGTCTGAACAAGATGAACACCAGCCTATCTACTGTATCTGGAGAGACTAATCTGTGTTCTCATTTACTGAAGCACAGACAGTGACAGAGTGGTCCGGCTAGTGAAAATGAGATGAATCACAATGAAGGTCATTGACAGCAATCATAGGTGATAGAAGAAGAAAAAAATAAACTGCTCTTACCTGCAATTTGAACCAGATCGGCAGTGGTCACGTTGTTGGGGTTGGGGCCAATTCTGAAAGTCAATGCTGGACCCAAGACACTGCAGAAAAACAGCAAAGATGAAGCAAAATAAGCTGTTGTATTGACATTTTGGAAATATGCATAATTGCTTTCTTGCTGAGAGTTACATGAGAAAATCAATACCATTCTCATATCTGTCTGTTAAGTACAAATCTGAAGACAAGAGTTGGTTAGCTTTACCAAGCTAAAGACTGGAAAAATCTAGCCTGGCTGTTCCTGTGGTCTCGACGTCACAGTGACTTTGACACATGAGGCGTATTAGACACGTTTTACAGTTGTCCATCTCACGAAAGTCTGACGTAAAAGATACATTCTTATTGTCATCAATTCAGCTATCTAAACAGGCAGCATTATGGCTTACATTCTTTACTCTTATTGTAGGAGTGTAAACAAAAGCCAAAGCTCATTTTCATGCTTTAATGACATGGCATGAACATGCTTCTCCTTATGACCTCATAAGGAGCAAGGTTACCTCCCTTTTCTCTGCTTTGCCCACCCAGAGAATTTGGCCTCCCCATAAGAAAGAGAGAGACATCATGGCTTTCAAACGAGCAAAGTGGCAGTTGATCAAGGCCACACACCCACCTTCCACTATGCCCCTCCTCCTCTCCTCCTCAATAGCTACAGACTCAGAAATGGCTCATACTACGGAAAGCTCATTGTGGGACTGGCTCTAGCGGCTGTAATTCTGCACCAAGGCTAAATTTCAAGAAAGAGACTTCAGATATGGTATTAGGGGACCACTAAGGCCTGTATAAAAGCATCCAAAAAGCACCATGTCATGGGACCTTTACGGTTATTTCCTTCAGGGGGTTGTGAGTCAATGTCAGTGGTGGTCTGGGGCCTTGTTAATAAGGCTGACTGGAGATGAGAGGAAACTGGTTTTGTGGCGGGAGGTTTTGGTCCTGATGGACCACAACCTTCTGCCATCTTGTCACTTATACACTTTTTTTTTGCAGATTAAACATATAAATTAGGTAGCTTCAGATTCACTGGACAGATATAGACTTGGTATCAATCTAACGCTCAGAAACAATGAAGACAAATTATTTTCTAAAATGTTTAGGATAGTAAAGGGTGTTACAATGTTAACTTACCTATGTAGCTTTCTATCTATTATGCTTAACTCTACATGCAGTACAGACATTGTCAGAAAGCACAAATAAAAGGTGTGAATGATGAGAAGAGAAGCTCTAAAGTGACAGATGCCCTAGTTCTGAAAGAAATGAGAATCACCATACATTTTCCTTTCCTTTTTAGGTTGAAATCAACCAAAGACAATGCACAGTCATCGGCTGAGCACCTTGTTTTATTTTAACCTACTGTGACCTGTCGTTACTCCATATACTACCTATACTGTCCTCTGTCTGGTCAGGATTCAGCTACCCACTTCTGTCCCTGGGACAGTATAAATGTTTATGGTCCCTGAGGTTGACCATGAAATAAAATCAACCCCACCAGACTCTGAAGAACTTGCTGCAGTGGTCAGGAAAAATAATATCTACTGTAAGCTCTTAAAACCCCAAATGATTACATTGGATGATGAATTGTTAACTAAAAGAACAAATGAGCAGGGACTTCATCATCGTGGACAGGGCTGTCTTTCCAAATAGGGTTCAACAAGGCAACAATAAGCATGTCATCCTTCACAAATGATGAAGACCCAGTGTGGGCCAATCAGTAACAAATATGGCATCTTGTTTTGAGCTGTAATTGTAGTTCCCCAATGGGCCAATCAGAGTAATTCTGAATGCTGTGAGTGCATCAGTAAGATAATTTTCCTTAAGTTTTGTCAAAATCCAAATTAAATCAGTGATGTCTGAGACACTGATGATGAACACATGGCAGGTAAGCAAATGAACAATGCAGGAGACAGATGCATCACTCTCTCGTGTTGTAGAAAAATCATAACAGGCCATTTAGTGAAAATTTAAAAATACCAGAACTGAGCAATGAGATATGCCGTAAAAAATCGTATCAAGTACTTTCAGTCTTTTACCAAATGTGTTTTCTTTTTAAAACATGTGAGGTGGGTAAATTTTACCTGTCTCCAACACAAACCAACTTTTGTTAATTTTGTAGAAGCAAGTTATATTTTACTGAAATGGATTGAAGAAATATTACTACAAAACAAATAATATTTGTATTTGACACAGGTTGAAATAATTTGTGAAGAGATGTTTGGGTTCAATAATGGAAATACTTTACTCTTCGTTGCAGTGCATGTTACCTTTAAAGTTTTTTTTTGTAAAAATAAATAAATAAATAAACAAACAAAAACATATTATTGCAGCTTCAAGGAGCTAAAACCTTCAAATATTCTTGTATGATCCTTTACGATTCATCAGAGTAGCTTCAGAGATATTATATGTAATTGATACATAAAGATCGTTTGATGGTATGGTACATAATATTTAGTCCTTGATCTCTATAATAAATAGTGACTCATGGCGAGTTAAGATGTCTTCTTGTGCCATATTTCCATCAACTCTAAATCACTAAGCCATTACAATACCTCATCATGTCTTCACAGGTAGGTCCTGGGAATTGTAAATACATTTTTAGTGTACTCCCAATGGAGATTTATCAGACTGCCAGAGTGCTGGGACCCAGACCCACTCACCATCAGTCAGCCCGCTACAGAGGCAGCAACAACCACTCCGCCAGGGGCAAAATGTGAGCCGATACTGCTCGACAGACAGACCCAACCATGCACGATGCATTTGTGAACATGATAACACACACACATACACAGCTCTAAAAAAAAAAAAAAAAAGCCCTTCTCTAATGCTTTCACCTGGCCTTAGTTTGCTCTCATAAATGTCAATATTTCCACAATCTTCACCCCTGCCTTCATTCTCCCCAACCAAAGGTATTCTGCCAAAGATCTTGATGCATCTTTCTTCCTCTTTAAATCTCTATTTAAATATACTATTGGGAAAAACTACAGTTGGGAGATGAAGTTAAGACAGATACGTCTTCTGAAGGACTCCACACTGTTTTCTGTGTTATCAGATGTGTAAGCTTGGGCTTCATATTAGCTCTACTGCTGGGACATGATGACTGTAAATGTGCAGACTGGTTGGCGGGTATTGGCAGGGTCTGTGTGTGTGTGTGTGTGTGTGTGTGTGTGTGTGTGTGTTGTGTGTGGGGTGTGTGTGTGTGTGTGTGTGTGTGTGCGTGTGTGCGTGTGTGCGTGTGTGCGTGTTTGCGCCTGCCTGCCTGCCTGCCTGCCTGCACAGACTGTGTCTGAGGTTGGACTTGTGTGTGTGTATCCCACTCCCCCTAGTGTTTCTGACGAGTAAAACACTTACGTCATCTGAGAAAGGCACATATTATCCCCCAGCTCATCATCATTCAAGACTACAGTTTCACATCTCTTTTGAGAAAAAAAAAAATTTGTGCTGATTACTGTAGTAGCAGCCTTGAACGTAATTGTGTTCAGCGTCTGAAAATCTCAACAACATCGAAACATTCAGTCTCTAATTCTCCGTCTGAAATTCTTCTCTCCCTGTCTGTTCTCATATTTGAGTATCTCTTCTCCAGTCTTACTATCAGGACTCATCAGAGCGAGCGAGGAAAGAACGGCCCCTGAAGCAGGGCGCCGTGCTCTGATCCGGCTCCCATACGCCAACCGACTCATATTGAGACAGAGGCTTTCAAACACTCACCTACCGTTAACACACAACAAGAGGCACAATGGGCTTGTGTCACCTCTCTCCGTCTTGGCTATTTCTACTTCATTAGTTTGTATAAGGAAAGAGAATGGGGATAAACAAGCCCAACAAAGAGGACATTTTCTGTATTTGTCATCTGAATAGAATACTGTTATCAATATGAGGTGTAATACAGTGTGGAATATTCATTTAAGGGTATATGCAAAAGTGGAATAAAGTATATTTACTCAAGTATTGTACTTGAGTATTACCAATTTATGCTACCTTGTACTAAAACAAAAGAGGAAAATATCTTTCAAGTACACTACATTTATTTGACAGTATAGCTACTTGTCAATTTGAAGATACAGATATACAGATATAACTTATTATCTGATGATTTGTTGAGAGACTACACCACCACCAAGGAGAAAAACAAACAAAACTAGATAAAACCGAAATAAATAGATACATGGATAAAAGAAAGGAAGAATGAATTAGAAATGGATAAATGAATGAATAGAGAAATAAAACTCTTTCCTGATTCAGCTATCCGGATCTGTCCTGCTTGCCCCATCACATCTTCGTCCCCAGGGCTCAACTGGAGATGCAACCTAACCTTTTTTTCTCTTCTCTCTCTTTCTCCCTATGATTGTTGTTATTGTAATTTTTGTTAATGTCTCTTTTTTTTCGTTCCTTTCTTTTGTTTCCCATATCCACACACACACACACAACTACTCGCATGTATAGAAAAATAAGAAATTATAAATGTATCTATATCTCTGGATTCAGTTTTACTCTGGTACATTAGTTACTCAAAAATGTCTGTATTTCTATCCTTTTTTGACGTTTTTTCTTCTTGCCTTGTCACGTCTCATTTGTGTCCTACTGTTGAACACTTTTCTTGCACTTTAAATGAACCCCACTCCAAAAAAGATGGAAAAAAAGAAACTGCACTTTGATATTTAGAGAATCAGTTTGGCCTTAACCAGCTACAACACAAATGCAGTTTTTTTTTTTTTTTTAAGTTTTGGCAAATTGGCACCATTAAAAGTATGCTGAATAAGCTATTAGCCATTCCTGTTTGCAATGTACCCATGTGTGTACACATAACTATCACTAGATTATATTGATACTGAAGAAAGCTTTAAAATGTGATGATTCTCAGCCAAATTCCGGGATTACATATGAGGAGGGTCTTTTTTACATGATTTTTAAGCAGCTATTCTTGCAATGGACATGAGAGATGGTATCGTTGGAAAGCGTAAGTCACATGGAATCTAAAAAGATATGTATCATGTCTGTATGTTCAGTTTTGACTGAGTTAGGACTCCGAGAGTGAAGACTAATTTTGACACAAATTGTGCCTCACAGTGTGAAAACTCTTTTAATGCATCCGTAAAGCTGGGTGATATGGATGGAATCAATATCAGGATATTAATATGGTTTTCTGTGTCAAAATATACAAACGTGTGCAAAACCACATAATGAAATTTAATTCACTATAATGAACTGTGTTCCACAAGGATAACATTGAATGATTAGTGAGCCCTTTTCAGCACAAATAACAACAACCAGTAATAATTTGCCAATAATATAATATTTTAAAAACTTTAAGTACTCATTTTGCAGAATGATGTCTTCAAACTGAGTACTTTAAGTTTTGATGCATACTACGTTTTTCTGATAAAACCTCTATACGTTAACTAATGTAAAATGTTGAATGCATGTAATTGTACCTGTGAAAAGGTAGTACTTTATTGTAGTTGTACTGCTTTTACTTGAGTAAAAGATCTGAATATTTCTTTCACCCCTGGATTTAACATGAATGCTCATACAATGCAATAATGCTGCTGGCTATTCATCCGCATCCAAATAACAACATCAATCACTACTGTATGTGCATCAGGAGTTGATTCTGAGTGATATGAAATGACAGGTGCAATAACAAGACTGACTCAATCACTGCCGGCACAATGACATATCCTGGTGTTCTTGCTCATTGAAACTAAATCCAAAGCTCCTTGGTTGCATTTACTTGAAGGTCACTGTGTATTTTCAATTTTAAACACTAGATCCAGAGAGTGCTGTCAGACAGTTTTCCCTCTCAGTAACTATTATCCGAGCCAGAGTACAGCTGCAGACTGCAGTGAGTGGCTTTGGTGTTCATATGCTGCGGGTGTTACTGAACCACCCAGATTTCCCTTCTCCTGCAGGAGCATCTTGAAAGGCTTGTCAGATCTTAGGCGAACACATCTCCTCTGCCTACTACATGGGCTGACACCAAATGTACAGCAGAACCATGGTACAAACACAAACCAGCCCGGGTTCAAGGACAGTTCGCCCGCTCATTAATATATTAACCACCTCCTGCTGGACTACTTTCTCTATTCTCAGCACTCGATCCACTGCTGCTTCCCTTTCTCTCACTTCACCTCTCCCTGAGAGTCGTTTGATGGCTTGACTGCTCCCTTTTTGACAAGGCGTACAGTGGTGAGGCAGCATTTTGAATACAATGGAGACATCAGTATGTGTCTGGAGGTAATTAGGCCTGATTTCTCTCCCTGCGAGAAGTCAAACACTCAAAAAGGTCAGAAAAACAACAAACACCTACAGTCTCTGGCACGTTGGCACAGTTCCTTCACACAGTCTTTGCAACTTCTAGACAACCTTCACTCTCTTTTCCCGAGCTCAAAGGCACAAAACAAAAACGTTTTAAATGCTTCAAACGTAGCCAATTATCTTTTATGTGATGAATGGCTTGTAAACTGCAAGGTATATCGTCAGTTGCGACAATGAGGCATGTACAGGGTGTTTGGGTTTGTACATACGAGAGCTGGGTGAGGTCTGCTGCATGGAGGTTCAGCCTCTGTGTCAGCCGCTCCATCAGATCCGTGCCCTGGTCAGTGGTGAGGGTGCTGGGGGAGAAACACACAGACAGCTGGGCATCACATTTGGATGTCCACACCCATTCAACATTAACGTAACTATTCAGCCGTTAAAATGCTATTTTATTTAGGGAGATGCTGCCACAATTTATACTCACAAATGGGTCATTGCACACAAGAAAAAACATGGTTGTCTGAATGGATGTACTGCACACATGTACACACTTGTGGACAGACACATAGGCATGCGCAAAACAAACAAACACACAAAGAGCCGTGCCAAGGGAAAAGGGATCAGCTGCTTCTTCAAGCTTGGTAAATCACCTGCTTTTTTCAGCAATGAGACAAACAATAAGGTGCAAATGGAACCCGCATGAGGTGTAATGGCTGTATCATATGAACGGGGCTTTCTCTCCCTTTCTCTCGCTCATCTTTCTTTTTCTTCGCCACAATCACTTTCTCTCGCGCGCACGTACACTCAAAGTAAACCATGATAACACGAAGTTCACAGACACGCACACGCCCTCACGGTGAGATGAGAATAATAAGGTGCAAATGGAATGGAGGTGAAGTGTAATGGTGGTTTGATAAAGCCATGCCTCATCACAGCTCAGTCCAAGGCAGCTCTCTCACTCAGAGAGTAAATCGCCAAGGAAGTAGACCAAACAAAGGCAATCTGCAGGCCAATGCGCTGGATGGAGAAAATGAGAAGGGAATACACACACAAACACAAACCCACACAGAAAGCTACTTTATTGCTGACAGCCTAACCGGGAATCACAAGGTGCAAGGTGACATGCACCAAAAAGGCATGGATCGTAATGAGACATTGCTCGAATTTTGTTAGTATAGAAATGTAACATAAACTGGGCACCAACTTCATACAGTGCTGGATTTTTAGTGCATTTTTAGGTATACTGTATGTTGCTGAATTTTCTTCCAGATACTCAGCCTCCTCTCACAGTTGAAAACAGTTTCACAATAATTTTACATATTCAAGGCTAAAATTATGCTGAGATATTCTACTGTTTTCCCTGCATTTGACACAATAATACAGCAGCTCCCCCCCCCCCCCCC
>NC_045754.1:10365285-10367929 GCF_008692095.1 Etheostoma spectabile | reverse complement strand
CCCCCCCCCCTACCCCAAAAGAACAGTGTACTGTGCATCAGTGGCTGATTCACTCCACCTTTGAGAGAGTGGGTGGCTCTTTTTCACCACTTGTTTGAGGGGGGTTTGAAAGTTAAAGATTCCGAAGCAATTCCAGACACGTTTGCATCCCTCTGTGGTAATTCGAGCAACTGGAGAGCTCCAGGAGTGACTTGGTTGTTGATGCTAGCACTTTTCCCCTTGGGTTTCTCTGTCTCTTTCTCTTCTATCCATACCTTTCCACTTCCCCTCTTACACCTCCCTCCTATTCCCCAAACCCCCCACTATCACCACCACAATGTCAGGAGCTGTCAGATAAGCAGGTTTGCGTAGACTCTCTGCAGGGTGCGAAGGAGCTGGGGATAACAACCGTGCAATCATGGCGTCTGCAGCAAATGCAGAGCCTTCTATAGGTCAACTATGGGTGTCCGCTTGGTGGGCTGAGGATAGACAAGTAGAAGGTGACAATATTTTATTTAGAAGGTGACCGGTCTCTTTCTTCTGGCACAAACTCACTTACATACCGGGTTTAGGTCTCAATCTGCATTTCTATATGTGTGGCAATAAAGTGACAAAGATTGTGCCCATCGCTCCTTTATGAGCCTATACATGCGTTGAACAGGTGAAGGACAACTCACTGACACCAGACTCGATAATGCCATAAAGGGATTTGAGAGAGGGCCAAGGGGGAAGACACAGTCGATAGGAACTTATCTTTGCTGAGCCTGAGCTGGCTGAGAGGTGAGAGAGAAGGAGAGGGAGGGAACTTGGCGACCCTTCCTGACAAAGTATCATCATTAAAGCTGTAATACAGCACAGTAATACCCACACACTGAGGGATTTATCATAGCTGCTATTGTAATCAGGTGCAGCACACACTTAGGATTTCAAACTGCGGTATTCTTTTCCATAAAGACTTGAAGATGTGGGTGGCTTAAGACAGAAATTATGTCTCTTAAAGGCAGTTTTAAGTAACTGAACAAAGGAGAGACATATGCTCGGTGTTAAGGTGCATAAAATGAGTCTGCCTTGAAACAGGTCCAGCCGTACATCTGACTGGTGAATGGAGCGGTAAACTATATAAAGCTGTGAGCTACACCGTCAAGTTTATTGATAATAACCACTTACGAACAAGACAGTGGCTATTAGATGCTTTTTGTAAGTACGTTTTTGAGGACAATGACTGAGGTAGAAGGGGTTAATGACATGCTGTAGTTCAATCTAGTGAGTCTGCACTGCTGTTGACAGTAGAGCTACAGTTAATATGAGTTCAACTCACAGACATTCAAGTGTACATCTATAATGTTGCACAGGACAGCTGCCACAGCACATCTCTGTTTTATACTCTAAAATGCATTTGTATGTCTTATAAATGTTTGAGACTCCTACCATCTTATGCCTCAATTTCTAATCTTTTTTCTTTAAACTATACTTTGTTTTTCTGTATACAGGGGTGAAGCACTAGCTCAAGTTCCTCCCCCTGTATGTGTATCCTTTCTTGGCTAGAAAGATACGATATTGATTCTGAATATTATGATGTAGAAATTATATATTACAATCTGAATCATTATGTCAATATGTGATATTGTGTATCTAAATCATACTGACTCTGTGCCGGTGATAATGTAGCCAAAGTGTCTGTCCTTCCCTCTGCTGGAAAACTCCTTCACCGCCACGTGGACCAGCTGAGTTTTGACTCTCATGTCCTTCTTCTGCGGCTCTTCCAGCTGTTTTTTCCCCGTTGGGGCCTGATTTCCCTGCATCCACTTCTGGATCTCTGAGTCCACCTGAGCGTCAGGCCCATCTGCACCACCGGTTAAACGCAGGGTGGAGCCTTCCTTCACAGGGATGGTCTTCTCCTCCCAGCGGTGGGGTAACAGAACTTGGCCCTGCGTCGTCCGGCTTTGGACATTTTCCTGTCCGACTATTTTCCGGAGTGGAGCTGGTGGCCCAATGTTAACCTCTGGAGCATAACCGAAGGGCTCCATGTTGAGGTAGTCAAGCAGCTTGGAGAAGAAGGCTGCATGCTGTGTAAAATCAAAGAAGATTTCTCTTTAGAGTAGTGAAGGCATTTTCTACTACATTTTCTACAATACTTTTAGTTTTCTTTTAGAAGAGGTTATTAAATTCTGAGGAAAAATATATTAATAACTTGAATGGAGCCTTTTATTAGATATGTCAGTCAAGTAAAAGGTGTAAATTTGTGTTGCAATCTATATCTTTTTTTATTTTCTTACATTTCTATTTCTGAGTGCTGGGCCAAGGTCTAATGACATCCTTTTTAGTATAACTATTAAAGGGTGCATTCAGTAGTTAACAACACATTCATGGCAACATGTAGAACTATTTTTATCATTTAAAGGTCCATTAAAGGTGCTCTAAGTGATGTTGTGTGACGTTACTTCTTGTTGACATTTGAAGTATTTTCAAACAAAACAAGACTAGCTTGACCCTCGCTCCTCCTCATCCCATCCCCTCCCCCTCTCTTGTGTGCTTCTGCGCACTAACCCCCCAGCCCCAGCCCCACCCCCATCCCCAAATCCTTCTTGTTGGTTATTGGCTGGAGCGTTGGAACACTGTTTGTGTATGCTTCGTGGTGCAGGTGGGCACAGTTTGTTTTTGTTGC
>NC_045754.1:10361181-10365275 GCF_008692095.1 Etheostoma spectabile | reverse complement strand
TGTAGACCCTGGGCTGTCTACAGAGACCGTGTTTTTTTACAGTGTGTTCTGGGGACAGGCAGCTCGTGGATAGTGAGGACATGTTTGCTCTATGTGAAAACAAAAGTTGTAGCCTAAAACACGCTTGACATTGCTTAGAGCACCTTTAAATGAAAATATAGAGGTTAGACAAACAGCATTTCACAGGATCCTGGAGTTGCTTTCAAGTTCTTGTGATTCAATAGTAAATGCTAGTCTGCACAACTTTTAAATCATCCCTTTTTGAAGTAGCCATTCAAAAGTGAATAACGTGTAAGTTTGGACATGTCTCGCTCCCTGAGAAACCAATTTGTTGGTTGAGCAGAGTAATTTTAAATTCACCTTGTCAACAGTCTCTTTGTCTGCGCCGTCTATTTGTTGGCCTGGAAACAAACACAATTTATGTGAGCAGATTGTGTGAAAACTGAAGTTCTCTTTTGTAATTAGCAATGAAAAAACAGTTATGACTCAAAATGAAAGACTCAAAAATACATTTGGCAGCACTTTCTATGAGGGTTATACAACCAAAGCATTATTGACGTTTTTATAAACTTAGAATTCCTTATACTCTTATATCTATGGCTGAAAATAAACCCACAAGTATCTCTTTCTCAACAGAAGACACTTACCTTGCTGTTTCATTCTCAGTGTGTCTTTCTGGTTTAGATCCTGCCCTTTGTCTGTTTTCAGGTCCTGATCTTGATTCAATTGCATGGCTGCCAGTGGCTCCTTGTTGCCCTCCATGTCCCCCCTGGAGTCAGCGACTCCTAGTCCTGGCTGTGCCCCAACAACAGGCCGCTCCTCATCCACCTCCTGGAGCGCTCCTGTGATGACCCCAGCCAGTTGGTCCAGGTCCTTACCAATCAAAGCCTGCATGTTGATGCTGTGCCTTCCCAGCTGGTTCACCATATTATGGATGAATTCCTCTGGACAAGAAAAAGAGAATAATGAAAATCCAAAATCATACTAAAAGAAAAATTCTATCACTTAAATGTAAAACAAAACCCCCGCAATTTTCCCTAAAAAAACATACAAACCAAGAAACAAACAAAAATAGGAATATTGGGTTGCAAATATAAAAGCCAGAGTGTGAAAAAAAAAAGTGGATCTTACCATCCATGACACTAAGAGGCTCTTTGACAGTCAGTCGGTTTGATCCAGCCTTGAGCAGAAGTCTGTCTAGATCAGGCCTTTGGGTTTTGGAGCCAAAAGCCACCTGAGACTGCGGCTCTGCATGGTCACTTGGAGCCGGCCGGATGTAGCTGAGGTAATGAAGTTTTCCTTTGGGCCGCGCAGCCTTGCCACTCGGGGAACTCTGTTGATTGCTCGGTACCTCGGCAAGAAGCCGTTCCAGCTGGCTGGATAGCAGTTTGCTCCTTCCTGGGTCCTGGTTGGAGTAGGTTGTACTGAGCTTGGGGTGTCTGCCCTCTCCACTCTGTGTGAATACTTTGGTGACTGGAGGTTGGCCAGCTCCTTTCTGATGGCTGTAGATAGTGGTCTCCTTCCAGCCCTGCTGGGGTTTTGACCGGCTAGGCTCCAAATGACCTTCAGACTTGATGTCTTCAATCTACAACACAAAATGCCACTTAGCACATGCAGAGCATTGTTAATATGTCAAACATTATGTAGCCATGCTAGAGGCGTGGCTCTGGGGACGGCTGAGGGAAATATCTCCACGGGATTTTCATGAATTACTTTTTTTTCTTAACTATGTCCATATACCTCCTTAGGCCAAGTTTAATTAGGTGTTTATGATACCAAAACAGCTGCAAATCAGCTATCAACTATCAGTTATATTACCATCAGCTTCAGCTGTATTTTGAGTTTAGTGCTAATTAGCATGCTAACAAGCAAAACTAAGATGGGGGACATTACACCTTCTAAATCAACATGCTAGCAATGTCATTGTGAATGAATGAAGTGAAGCTAAATTGACAACATTCATATGCTGAATCTTCAACCTAGTTTCTGCTCTGCAATAGTTTTTCCCCCCAATAAGAACATTAGATGGGTTGTGCTGGGTCAGCATTGTTGTGACAGGCTTTAGTATAAAAAGAGAAGCAACCTGGGCTCGACTAGACAGGACAGGATATGAATAGGGATTCTAGATCAAAGACAACTGCCCTTGGAAATTGCATTATGGAAATGATAGATGAGATAGTGTCACTCAAAGAGTAATTTCATGCATTTCCACAACAAACTTTAAAAGCATATCCCTTCTGTCAAAGAAGTAGCAGCAATCCCTTATCTAAAAAGAAGAAACTGTGAGTCATCGGATTTCAGATTTAGCCATATGAGTTTATATTTGACACATGATGAATTATGTGTTCACATCATAATGCACTGGTAACACAGGCATCTAGAGGCCTTTTAACTATTTTGGCATTGTTGTTGGTATTAATGTTGGCACCAAAATGTGTGATTTTGTCCTTTCTTCTTTCTATGAGGAAGATAAATAATTCCTTTAGTCTTAATCATAAGGACCTACACTTAAATTCAGCATACAGTATATCCGATCCACTGAGCAGCATTATTATCCATGTCTCTGCGGCATTTATACTAGCTATCTCCCCTGGTGTCATTTTCTGTCCTTCAAATCTATATAGAGAAAATGTCAGTCTTTCGGAGCCCGCCATACTGAGAGGCCATAATGGCATTAGCACAGCGAGACGGGGGTGCTCTGCCATTCATGCTAACCATGTTTGCCTTTTTCCATCACACTACACAACAAAGGACCTCGTCTCATCAATAAGGAAGGTCCTGAACTCTTCAACTTTGCATTATGGCTGCACTGACACAGCAGCAGGAAGCGGTTCGGCCATGAAGGATGCAAAGCACATTGCACACAAAGCCCGGGTTCCACCCTAAATATGAGGATTGAATAATGTAAAGAGGTGATGGAAGATCTTTGTGTAAAAAGATCCCTGCTCAGTGGGAGAGGGAGACAAAGACAGAAAGCGAGAAACAAAAGCGGTGCAGGGACAAGAGGGCGACCCCACCAAAAGAAATACTGACTCTTTTTCAAAAGGAATAGGAAGAGGCCCTTCCATAATTCAGCCAAGGAAAACCTTTTTTGTTTTGTTTTTGTTTACTTTGTGGACCAGTATTTCTAGCCTTAACCCTGAACCTATATGCAATAACTCTAGCGGTTACATTTCGACATTAAAATATAGTATCTTAAAGGGTGAATCCAGCAATTAAATGTCACTTTCTTAAAGTTCAGGGACCTGCCGGAGACAGAGTTAAAAAATGGTTCAAACTGAAGCAGCAGAAGCTGAGATATCTTGAACTTTTAGTATCTTTAGAATAGACTATGCTCCAAAAACACTGTATCTTCCATAGTGGAGCAGATAACATTTTTTTCATTAGACTCACCCTGCCTCATAAATGTGCTCATCTTTCAAACCACACCCCTCCATTTTGTAGGAGGCTTTTTGAAAAAAGAAAATCTTAAACCCAAGCCTAAATAACCCAACCAAACTTAAGAAAGCTCCTTTTAGAGCCACAGAAGACATCCTACAACTGTTTTTACAGACTGAGTTGTACTCCTTGGGATCCCTGCAGGATCTTTGTGCACTTGTCACACCTGTCCAATCCATTCTAAAGCAGCAACTGCTACAAGTCTACAGAGTATAAGACTCTTACCTGAAAGTTGGCTCCCTGTTGTTGGATTCCATGTTGTCCATCAACCTCAGACTGAGGCACAAAGCTCAGGCCCTTCAGGTATTGCTGAAGGTTTCTGCTTAGTGTCCTGTCTGTGGAGCTGCTGTAGGCGGTCAGGGGTCTTAGAGCCGTGGCCTGATGGCGGAGAGGAACAGTCCTCAGTTTAGAGAGCTCTCCAGAGATGATCTTCTGGGTGACGTCATCCTGCCACGTCAAACCTGAAAAAAGACAGGTCACATTAAAATTCACCTTCAACAGTGGGAATAAGTAGGATATGATGGAGATTTTAAACCCTCTGGCCGTGGGGTCTTTGAAACACCTCTTGACTCAGTATAAGCTTTAAATAATAACATTTCTCCAGGAAGCCATGCCCACACACACACACACACACACACACACACACACACACACAC
>NC_045754.1:10350570-10361171 GCF_008692095.1 Etheostoma spectabile | reverse complement strand
ACACACACACACACACACACACACACACACACACACACACAGTCAACAAGCCCAGGGAGAATGTCACATTGCGGCCTAACGCCGTGCCAAGATCTCTGCTGATTGCCAACACATAGTGGGGATGCAGAACTCCTGGGCAGGGGCAAAGCGCACTGGTGCCAGGACCAGATGGAGCTACCCAAGCAAAAAAGATACCCAAAACATGGCCGCGTTCCCAATGAACCAAGAGGCACAGCATTCCATCGGCATAGCGCATAGCAATACCACAGATATTGTACTATTTTTTAAGGAGCCAAGATGTTCACTGATGACACTTCATTTCAGCGCACACACATCTTTTAATGAGATAGAAGTAATTATGTTGTGAAGAAGGTTTAGATTCCTAGCTGCCATTTACCTAACTTTTTACTGGACTGAAAACAAGGCTGCTTGTAATGATGTGGACATGTTTAATAACAATAATAAAACAGCCTGGGTTAAAATATACCAAAAATGAAAGTATGTACACAACAGAATATCTTCATTAGCCTGGTTTCTCACCCATAGACTTTGGGTATTCTCATAGATATTCATAAGCACCAGATGAGGATCTGAGCAATGCAGAGCAGCTACAGATGCCTCCAGTCATTCTTGGCAGCACTGAATGGAGCACAAAGCAGCGTATGTTGTCACTGTTCTGGAACGCAGCTCAGCCATCCATCCGTACAACAATGACAGTTAACTACCCATGGCTTAGCTGATGTGGTGTATACTTGTGTTATATATTAGCGTGGTGATGATCATTTCTGCTATCATCATAGCATGGGGATGGGGAAATTGGGTCTGGCCCCTAAAGGATCCATATGGTACCTGCAGTTAACTGCAGCTGGTTAAATGGTTTCATGGTAAATGTCTGATGGCGCCACAACAGGATGAAGCTGGCTTCATTGACTGTGACACCTCTATCCCCGCCGTCTCCTGAGGGATGCACTCATTTCCATACATATCATGTTGTTGTGTGTCTGTGATAGGCACACTTGAGGGGAAAAAGGAATGCCGGTGCAAATTACAGAATCAAAATGAGCTATTTTGTAGAAGAAAAAGTCGGAAAGAAAAGTGGTGGGGCCTTTATGGTTGGATTCCTCTCAATCAACCTCTCAGCTGATTATCCTGGCACTGAGGAGCTAAATGACATGCAAATTCATCTGCAAGTCCAGAGAAAGAGTGGGTTCCATCATCAAGTGCTGCTAGGTTTTTGCCTGTTAAGGATAGCATACCGTCTCAGGCAAATGCTCCAGTTAATTAACGCCTTGCCATCAGCGCAAAATATATTTGTGTTGGCCTCCTGTCTGTTTTTTTGTGACACAGAGAGGGGATGGGGGTGGGGGTGGGGCTCCTAAATATTCAAAGCCTATTAGATGGAATCCTGTCTACATGTCCTGTAGTTTTATCTGCTGTTTTTGAAATGCAGATATCCAACGGATTTTAGAAGCATCAATGGGAGAAAGCGTGAATAATTTAGCAGTGAGTTTTACCTAATTAGTAAAAATGAAATGAAAATTTGACATAAAATTAAACCAATATCAACAAAAAATATTAACACGTTGTCATTTCATTTACTTTAAAAATATTACTGAATATAGTTGTTATCTTATTAACATACTTACATCTTTAGTGAAATGTGTTTATAGCTGCACTATTTCCTAAAATGCAAATATTCTACATATCTTATGCATATCTTAGAGGTTTCTAAAAATTACATTTAAAATAAAGTTCTGTGAATGAAGCCTGACATCCTGACCACCTCTACTGAAGTAATTTCATATTGGCATTACTGTAAAACAGTCGGTGAACATCTACTAGGACACAAATGATTATTATTGCCTGGAGGAAATCATTTTGCTCGAAGTAGAATCTGCAGCACGTTTCTTTGAAATGATCCTGTCCCCTTCTCACAAACAACGGACTCACACTGAATGGTTCAATAAAAGCACTCTTGTTTTTCTCATAACAACTCCAGTTTACACATGGTGTTAGTGTGTACAAGTGTATCTGATTTTTTTTCTTGCCAGTACCATCTAGCAAGGTTGTCAAGGAACAGACAGAGCAGAATATGAGGAGGAAGAACAACAATTGTTTTTGTCGATGCTGTGAGTAAGGTGGTATCAGTGGCACTAGAGTGTCATAATGTCAGTTTATAGTGACTGATTCTCCCTGACAGATCCCTCCTATCAATGCAAATGTCCCAACGCATCATCTTACTTCACTTGTCAGTACCATGAGAGTATCCACCGCTCGGCACAGGGTCAGGAGGTCGATCGACTGCAGGTTAGTGGTATATCAAGAACACCAGTGTCATATTCTGACATGATCCTTTCTGATGTTGAGAGTACGGTGCTTGACAGAAAAAAAATACTGAGCAGGAATTGAAAAATATGACATAAACTACTTAAAGAAACACAGAATTAACCTTAATTTCCCCGGCAGTCCAAATGACTTTTTGCTAAGCCATAAATAAGCTAATGCTAACGCTAAAATTTCATTTGGTTTTGTTGGTTTAGTTGGAAAACACGGAAATCCTCTAAATGGCTCTTAATGGCTCTTAAATCTACATACATCATATTGTGCTAAAAGACTTACGCTAAAGCTACTTGTCCCAGGCAAACAGCCAGCATCCGTACTACTGTATAAGGAGCAGGATTGTCCGAGCATTTCAGTGTGGCGCTAGTCAGCCCTAGTTCTGTATTATAAATAAAAAGTACATTAGTTAATTTAGAAAGTAATTGCTCTAGCATAACCCTTGGATGATTTGGATGCTTACTATGAAAAAAAAAAAACCTGCTGGCCAGATTGTCATTAAACTTTGGGGAAGGGTGTAACATGGACCAAGGAAGAATTCAAATTTGAAGTGGATCCGAATTACGAAGCGGATACACAAATTATTTTTTTATCTTTGTTAACGTGAGATAGGGAATTTGTGCTGCATTGATGTGGTACCGAGTGCCCGTCTAGTTGTTCTTATTTCAAAGACTAATATACGAGAAAAGGAAACATAGCCTGTAACCCCAAAAAAGATTGTAGCTAGCTAGCCTTTACCCTCTAGCCTTTGTAAATAACACATATGCTCAGTTACCATTGTACGTACTACGTAGGTATTAATCTAGTTAGTCGGGAATGCACAATAACTATGGATCATATCTCTTTTACCAGTCCAAAACCAGACAGACCAGCCTAGCTACGGTTGCTAAGCTATGATTGGACATTTGGTGCTCAGGGGCAGTGTATAGTGGACATTCAATTCAATTCTCACACAATCCCAATCTACACACATTTAGCAGAGCCATAATGACTCCACAGCAATATGACTGCAACCTGGCTTTGAAATGTGTAGACACACTCTGGCTGCACACGGTGAATACTAAACTTGCTTGGCTTTAGGTGCTGTGTTATATAAAAGTAATTTGCAGTTGGATGACAGGGTCTTGCATTCAAAAGGTAAAATATAATACCACACATTGTGCTCTGCCAATTGGGACACATCCATACAACCCAAGTCCTTTTGTACAAGGGTCAATTTCTATTGATCTGAATGACATTGGTGTTGTGCAGTGAGCAGAGATTGTGTGATTTCTACCTGCATCTCTGATGCAAGATAAAGAGTATTGTAAATCGATTCCATTGATGTTCCTCCCTATTTCCCCCCGACTTCCTCTCTTCAATTTAGGTTACAGTACAATGGTCTCAATAACCCTGTCTGGACTAAAAAAGAAACGTGTCCCACACGTCTCAAAGATGACACTTCAATAGCTGTTGAGCTGATAAGAATAACGTGCCACTGTGCATTGTGGACCCATCCAAAAGATAATGCTCTGTGTCTGTAGATGTGATTCTAGAAGACAGAAAAGGGGAAAATGATTCAAAGTGATGATGTCATGTCTGCGGCGTTTGTAAACGGGTGTCTACAAACACAAGGTCAGAGTCTCATGATGAAAAGCGTCTAAAGAACGAAACACTTCTTTTAAATGGAGCAGGAAAAAATTACACACTGGATCTCTTCTCATCCTCCTCAATCTCATTTGGGTTTTTTTAAGCAGTAATTAGAATAAATGTGTGGTCTTGCCTTGCTTAATATTCATCACTGCATTTTCCACCCTCTTTTTTTGATTTCCTCTGGCCGACTGCTTACTCTTAATGATTTTCAACAGTGGTTCACGCCTGTTAAAAGATATTAAGCTCAGAGTGGCCTGCAAAGCCAATTATATTTGGAAGACTGATGTATGTGGTCACGGCCTGTGTAAAAGGTGTGTACTGCCCCCTGGTGGGTTATAAGTGCAGTTACAGGCTGCCAAAGGTGTGAAAAAAAGATTTTTTCTAAAAATAATTTGCTTTGTAACACTGGTCTGTATTTTCCTATAAATGTATTAATAATTTCCTGAAGAGTTTCCTGGAAATATCCATGTAATTAATACTAATTATAAGGAAAATAGAGACATAGGTGTGAGAATGATCTTTTAGGTAGAATTTAGTTGAGTTCATGATTGAGAAAGAGTAATTTCCTTGATAGAGCTCCAACATATAATCCCAAGTAAATGTTCATCCATCATTTTTTATGAAACACTTAACTCTCCATATATGTTGAATTGAAGACACAAACTGAACACTGTGTCTGCATTATTTCACACATAATTATCAATTCTCAAGAGATCATGGGCCCATGTAACCATTCGGGTCATAAAAATACAACATCAAATTTAAGATATTTTAGGCAGTTTATGAGCAGAAAATAGCTTTTCAAGAGTGCCTAACTTGTCTACTGTCTGAAACAAACAATCCAGAGCCATTTGTTTAGCAGTTATGAAAGCTCTGTCTACCACAGACAGTACAAGACATGGATACATTAATATATAATTCGGCTATATAATCATGACAGAAGTGAGGACATGTGCCGATAAGATTTTTTAATTCTGGGCATGGCTCCGTGTTGGGAAACCTGAACCCATATATATAAACTGTATGCCCCTGCAGATGTAACCTGTTATAACAAACACATTAGCTGCTGCTGGTGATTACTTATAATTATTAGAGTGGGAGAGACTCCATAATGTGATTACAATGTCCACCTCACAGTAACTCAGCCACAGAATTAGCTCTAAATGTCCCACCAGCACACAAGCCAATTAGATTGGCTGCTGGAGTTTAGCGATGATGGCAAAACAATGGCCCGGTATGAGACAAATGACCTGTTCTAGCTAAATGGTGTTGCACTGTGCTAGCCAAGGGGACAGCTTGGCTTATTTGGCTCGTATCACACAATGGCAGTAGACAAGCAATTTGAAGAGGGGGGAGAAGGCAGACAAACAGGAAGTACGTACCTCTGTGAGCCAGTTTCTGTAGGAGGATCCTAAGGCGTTGCAGAGCGGGGGAAGAAACATCATATGTGTACAGGTCTTCAGCGGCCAACTCCTGGCACCGTCCAAACACTCCATCTACAAAAAAAAGAAAAGAAGAGAGAAAAGATGTTTTGATAGCTGTACGTCAGAATGCACATGATGTAAGATGTAAGACATTTTTCAAAATAATATGACGTCCACCCGCCCAGTGGAAATGTTGTAACGGTGTGTGGCACCTGCAGTGTCTGCGCATAACTTCCTGTTTTGGGGGAGGTAGTAGATGACATTTTTTCTTCTAACAGTGCCAGGATAAGCAGCCTTTCGTGGCAGGAATGACTTTATCAGGGACCCTGGAAATCTCCCTCATCAGCAGGCCTCCTGGCTCACTTAATACAGGTTGCTAGGCAACTCACGCCACAGAGTCCCTATCAGCCCCATAATTCAATGGCTGGTCTAGACCTCAGAAAAAAGGATGCCGAGGCTCAGGGGGTCAGAAAGCAGTGTGCAGACGCAATGCCTGGAATATAAATGACCCACTGCTGTCACCTTCTCTCAGCTGGAGAGATGAATCCATGCATCTTGTTGGCTAAACTCACTAAATGAAAGTCCACCACTTAGATGATCCTGCAGATTTGATCTGAGCCATCTCATCTGTGTGTGTGTGTGTGTGTGTGTGTGTGTGTGTGTTATCATGCATACTACCATGCAAGAGTATGTGCGAGGAAGCAACAGTGATTAGATGGGATCTAATCATGTGAATCAACACTTTGTCATGCACCACAGCATCCCATTAATTAGGCCCAAGATGTTGGACAATGACATCAGACATCAATGGTCCAATAGATGCTCGATGATATGTAGACTACACAAACACTGATGTCCTTTACATGCAGCAATTTTCTGTCTCCTCTTCCAATGCCATTTATACACTATACGTGTATAAATAGAAATAAAAAGTGAACTTTCTTACTACTTTATATTTTATATATGTATACAGTCGTCTCAGGAACTGTGCACTTCACCCAACCCCCCTATTCTTTTCCACTACTTATATTTTGTACCATTTGATATTCCTCTTACGAATCTTGTAGCTTGTTGACACTGGAAAGGGGTTGCTTCAATCTTGTTACACAGTTATTGCATATATGTATAATGACAATAAAGTCATTTTATTCTATTCTATTCTACTCTGTGACAAATAATATCTCTTATCATCTATGTGAATTAACATTTTAACTCAGAGAGGGGAAATGTCGAGATTCACCTTTGCATCAAAAGTGAAAAAGAAAAGTATTTACTTTTAATTTCTCTTTCTGTTCAAACATCCCCAAGCGTCAATTTTCACCAAATTGAATTACAGCGCCTTGTTCGGTGTAAAATTCAGTGACTGATTACAAAAATAATAACGTGATGTCAGCATCTAAATAGAATTCTTCCAAAATGGGGGCGCCCTGGTAGACTGCCTGGTTGAGAGTGCGCCCCGTGTACGGGGGCTCGGTCCCTGCCGCAGCAGCCGTGAGTTTAGTTCCGACCTGCGGCCCTTTGCTGCATGTTGTTCCCCCTCTCTATCCCCCATTTCCTGTCTTGGGCTGTCCTGTCAAATAAAGACCTAAACATTATCCAAAAATTAAGGTTACAAAAAAAATGGATTTCTTATTCTAAACAAGAAGCTGGTGTTTTACTGATTTCCGCCCTTCTGTCTGTGACCCGTTTAATGACAGCTCTGTAGAGAAAGAAGCCCGTGGGAGTTGGTGAATTAGCATAGACAACACAGTACAACGCTCCAGAGTTATTTTAGGATCTCAAACAGCAAAGGAAGGAAAACTTCCAACCTACAGATGTCTGGATCGCAAGACGTCAGCTGTCTCCTTACTCTTATGCCAACAACCCCTCTTTTTTATATTATTGGGGATGACATGGTTATTAAAATGACAACAAACTACTTGGTTTCCATGGGAATAGCTACTTCTGAACATGTTACTTCCTTCTCTGTTATCAGGGACATTCCTGATAGCAACCAGACGCACAAACACACACAGAGATTTAGTGCATTCAAAATAGAAGTCCGAGGTTTTTTACAACAAAGAAATCCAAAGAAACATTAGAGTTGACTGATTTATCAAAATTATGCATTTCCATTCGGAGCCAAGAAGCATGAGGAATCACAAAGCACTGTTCTGTCATTTTATAGTGTGTTTTCACAGTACCGAGATTATTTATTAACAATGGATCATTGTAGTTGACAGTTTGCATGAAACTGATTTTCTAACAGTTAAAAACAACATTTTAATTTCAGGCTTGGTGGTGCATGTGCATGATGTTCAAACCTGAAAATAACACAGAAACACAGAGCAGCTAAATATCAATGAGTTTTTCCTCAAATATGGCAGCAGATAACAAGAGAACCCTCTAGGTCCGACACATTCAAGGCTATTTGGCAACAAAGCAAAATCTGTCAAGCAGAGCAGAACACCATAGTTTTCTAATGGCCATCTGTCAGATTTAAGAAAATTCTAAGCCCACAATGGATCAATTCATGCCTTGTGTCACTGTGATGATCAAATGGCAACTGCAATGCAAATGAACCTTGATCAATCTAATCTATAATGCATGAAAGGCCACAGAATCAATCAATCCGTACAATCCGACAAGAGTAGTTTCAAATCAGCGCCATGTTGACACAGTAATAAAGTCAAAGATTTTCAACAAAAAAAAAGGTAAAGAGCTGTAAATCCACACACCGTCTCTCCTCCCACTAAGACAGACCGAGTGACACCCGGCTGCTGCTAAAGCTATTTAAACTGTGAAGGATAAGGCTTTGGGATAACAGTAGCAAACAGTAAAGCCAAGAGTCGTCAAAGCACTTCTACAAGACTGTACGTCTGAAGGAGGGGGAGACGAACCCAGCAGACAAATTAAGACGTATCGAAACAGGTGTATTAGCTATGCAACTCATGTCATGAAAATGAATAGGCCTGAATCAATGCACCAAGACCAGCCAGATGTAGTCTGTTAATAAAGAACAGAAACAAAAGTGATCAGGATATGATTAACGAAGTGTATGGATTATTCAGGTCTTTTTATGTGAAAATTGTAGCTACAAAGTGATGATTACACTGATGCATGCATCACAATCTACATGTGAATACAGGAATTATTAAAAATAAACCTGACTCTCAGGGCTACATAAACACATACTGCCTATTCAGTTTGGCTGTTTTGGTTCTATAATTACCACATTTGTGCAACCAAAGAATGTGTGTCTTTTGTAAAAAATAAAGTTTCATATCTGTTTCTTCACACACGCAGATTGTTTGGGATTATAGATTTTGTAGTGGTTACTTAAAGTGTTTATGCTGCAGTTGAAGTCTTTTCAAGCTTTGATCAATAGAACTATCACCTAAATCGTTGAAATCTCAAAATGCAGCGCAGACGTTTCAGACAATATTGGCCCAAGTGGAGGCAAGGTAACCACCAATCCATAAAACACTGTTGGTTAAGTGTTTAATAGCAGACAACTGGTGCCCTCAGGGAAACTTTTAGCACTTATCTGCTGTACTTTAGCTAGGCTTATCATACCAGTAAGCCACAGACTCTGGAGCGTTGCATCAAATTAAAATGCTTTTCCGGTCTCAGGGTAATTAAATGTCATTTTGAAGGAACCCCTGAGAAGTGTTCCCCTGAAGATGGAAATAAAGATTTGAAAAGGTTTGTTTCAAAATGAGACATGACAGCAGAAGATCTAATGATATATGGAGGATGATTTACCTTCTTAATTAATGACACAATAACATCTACAGTAGAAGAACACATTAAAGGAACTTTGCTCCAAAAATCAACTGCTCATTTATTAAAGCTGCCACTATATAACAATGTTGACAACTGATTAAAGTACATTTAATGTGGCAATTGGATCTAAAGTTATTACAAATACAAAACAGAAAGTACCTGTTTTCATAAATACTTAAACCCTCAAAGTGACACACGCACCTTTAGCAGCATTGAGTCTGTAAGGACAGGCCTATATCAGCTTACCACTTCTGTATACTGCAATGTTGTTCTTTTATTTTTTTAATACTATAATACTAGGGCTAACAGGATCTACCCTGCAATACACAAACAATGTCTTCTATGTTAGCTGGTTTGTTAGCTGCCATAGCTTTAACCTCAGTTTCTAACCTTTACCTTATTTAACAGGGCTGTTGTTTTAAAACAAATCAGCTGGAAACATTCAAATGGTCATTTGGAGACAGAGGTTTTTAACTACCTGAACGACAGATTGGACCACAGACAAAGCAGGTAAGTCTGAGGAAATCTGGTGGATGGATGGAATAGGGCAATGAAGAAGCCTGGGGAATGGGAAATGTGGCTAGAGAAGAGCGACCGAGAGGCAGACTACGAAACCCATCGTTTAAAAAATTAGAATTAGAATTTTGGGTTGTAAACCTGCCAACATTATCTTTGTACAGTAAACTTTATATTTTCTGTCCGAGAGGAGAAAGCAACAGTAGCTATAAAAAAAAAAAGTAAATTGGTGCACCAGTGATGATTTGGGTGTGTCCTATTAAAGGAGATGAATATGTGTGCAAACATACATTTTGTACTATTTGTTTTGCAGAGATCCGTTTTCACTTTGACATTAAAGGGTCTTTTCTGTTAATCAGTGTAAAAGAGCCACATTAAATCAACTCTGATTCAATGTTGTAAAACTAATAAAACATAAAAAACTTCCAATACTGGTGAATCATTTTTTAAATGCACTCTGAACAACAGTTAACCATGTATAAAATGGTGCTGATTGACACCAAAGAAAGCAGTGCCTCCCCACAGCCCTTCCCTCCCCTCAGCCACTTTGCATGGCAACAGCACGGGTGAGGAAGAGCATGGTTGGCCCAGCCCAGAATAAACCAGGTTACTCCTTCAGGGACCTGGGGAAGTTGAAGTGGCAGACCTAGTTACTCCCACTCATCCTCTGTTGTCTGTGTGGCGGTGGCTGCTGCTCATCAGGAGTCTGATGGAGAGTAACAGAGCGTTGAATATACATATAGGGAATATGAAGCAACTAAATAATGTCTCATTACTTGCACATTAGGTAGAACATTAATCCACCATTAGTCTTTCTTGCCTGTATATATTTGCCTTTATCGAGCATAGCGCCTGTAATTATATTTCAGCATGAGAGTGATGTTGTGATTGCTGCTCCCTTGGCCAAAGTGTGGTAAAAAAAAAAAA
>NC_045754.1:10346268-10350560 GCF_008692095.1 Etheostoma spectabile | reverse complement strand
AAAAAAAAAAGACAAGACGAAAAGATGTGTGAAAACAAATAACAATCCATGTCATAGATTAGCATGATTTTCTAATGTAATGTGAAAGTTCCACACCCACCACGACCCTACTCTGTGCCTCTGGGTTTTTTCTGTCGAGGTGTCAGCAATTTCCCTATATTAGGCTACACACAGCTCCCCTCTTTACCAATACAGTCTGTGAAATTAAAGTCAGCTTTTTATATTTCTCTTCTGCTCTCCCTCCTCCTTCCGTTTCCTCCTAAACTGGGTTAATATGGAAATCAGGGTAGAAATCTCCAAATTTGCTTCTCAAACATGCAACTGCAAATTCAAAGACTACCAACTTCCCTCCTCAATATTAAATCTCCCACCAGCCAACAGATATCTTCAAAAACAGAGAGTGGTATCAATCTTCTTACCTAACTCTTGGCAAGAAAGCCAATAGATATACTTCCCAAAATGTTAAACTATTTCTTTAAGACCCATCTAATTTTTTTTACTTGTTGATATTCAGTCTCTTTATACTTTATTTATCTAGGCATTTTGCATATTGTCTTTTAAATCCATGCTTTATCTGTTAATTTTGAATCGATTTTCATCAGTATTTATAAAAAAAATGACCTGACATGTAATGTACTGTAATATTTCTTTTTGTATTTTGTATTCTTATTTTTTTCTATCTCTCTGCATAGCACTTTGGTAAACATTTAAACATATATTAATCAATTATAATTGATCGACACACAATTAATCAGCAACATCTTTGAAATGTAGATATAATAGTAAAGTAAATATCTTTGGCAATGTGAAATTAACTTTTGCTATTTACTCATTTCTTGAGTAAATACTGCATAATGAAAATAATTGTCAGTTGCAGACCTGATCAATTGATTTGACGACTGATGATAATTAAAACACAAACATTCATAACTTCACTGTCAATTCACAAGATGTTAAAGTAAAAAGCAGCTTTTTTACATAAAATCACCCACATTACTAGGGAGAAGCCGACACAGAAACAAAAGTTAATTATGTCGGGTCATTCTCATCCTCCTCTTTTTATTGACATATTAATATTCAAACTGATACTTGTCCTGTGTGTGACTTCACGCTGTTGCCTGTAGGTCACATCATGTTTCATATGTAATTCTATTGTCTGCCACAGAGCAAGTGTTCTCTTTGCTGGCTTTATGTTGTTTGTGAAATTGATTGTATGATGAATCTACAGAAAGTAAATGAAGTGAGCAAACAGAACAAAGATCCTTAAAGAGCATGTTCATGAGGCCAAAAATAAACACTGGGATGGATGTAGTTTTCCTGTGTGCATGTAAGAATAATATAGTGTTGAAACCTTCCACAATGGGAGAATACATTAACCTTTCACAACGTCTCTCTCGTAAAGATGACTCTGGATATCGACATGCTATCAATCCCCTTGAAAATTGAAGCCCCCACTCTGTGTGATTCTGCTAAATACCACAGTGTGGAAAGCCTTGACATTTACCCTCCATTCATCAGGTGTTACGTTGTTATGGCAACCACTGACACAGACACATCCATCCTTCATGACAATATTGTTTTATAGATGAGGTTGTTTGGGTAAACCTTAACATAAGGGAAAACATCCTACTGGTATTGATCGTAAGCCTGGTTGTTAGTTGAATAAAATGAGACAACAGTTGTTTAATAACTATATTGTGCTGTTCTTACTGTTGCAGCCTCGCTCCTAGTTGTTATAATGCTTTTCTTAAACATGACTCATATGTCTAAACTGAGCTGAAACAAAATGCTGTGAGAAAGCTCTCCATCTATGTATCTATAAATTCCTGAAAGATTAAAAATAGCCAGCACGGCTTTAGAGCTGCCGGTGATGGTTGATACCACAGGGATGATGTACAATATAATGAGGTATGGTGGTGGGCGTACAGGAGTCCGACTTACCATTCACACAGAACTCATATGTTGTACAGAGCTCGTCTTCAAACAGGCAACCTGGAGGGAAGAGAAGGTGAAACACAAGACTTACTAACAGACATAAACTACATTGCTCTCAAAGTTGCTCTACAACATCAATTATTTTGTTCCAGCTTCTAAAAAGGAAGTATTTGCTGCTTTGCTCTTTTTTATATCATTGAAGATTAAATTTTTTTACGACATTTATGGACATTTAAATCGAAAAACAATCATTTTGGAAAGTACCAGTAAGCTCATTTGTTTTCTTGCCAGGTGTTGCTGTTCAGGGGAAACAACGAGCCTTGAAAAGGCAAAAAGTAAAAATGACAATTTGCTCATTTGACTCTCAGCAAGATTGCTAACAAATCTATATCCCAAACCTAATTTGATCATATAAATCACTGTCAACTTTAGAAGGAAATTGCAAACCAGTCCAGCAGGTAGTGAGAAAACATAACAAATCCCTTGATATTGGATATAAATGGAGGCCATAAGCACATGTAGTATACACAATGGACAACTGAATGTACAGAAAATGTACTAAATTGCACTTTAGCACAATATCACAATTTCTAAATATGTCACCGCTCCATAAAAGTACAGCTTAGTACTGCATTAACTCTGGCGGTGTGCCTCGCTGCTAATGGCAAAGCCATCAATCATCCATAAGTGCGACTTCTCCTACCCTGTCTCTGACACTAATACCCCAACGTTTCCATATATGAATGTTGTATGAATATTCATGAACTTTAACGCTTGGACCAGGGGCTGGGTGTTCCAGACTAATAAATGAACAGATGGCAGGAGCATTATGGGAAGCTGTTCCCTGTGTTCATATTTCACATGTGGGAGTTGGGCGAGCAAAGGGCTGATTGTTCTGCTCGCCAATCTGCACAGGTGATCCTGTCTGTGGGGTAAAAGCTCCTTTTAGAAGTGTTATTTTCTGTCACATTCAGGGTCAAAACAAGCCTGACATAATCAGACCTTCAGCTAAGAAAAGAGCCACTAAGAACCATTTGGATTTGTTCAATACTCTCGACAGGCTCAAACTACAAAGCTTATTGCGTTTACGATGTTGTTAACGTGGAGACAATCTGTAAACAACTGGGTCAAGCGTCAGCCCTCTTTCGTCAAGTCTTTTATCTTTGTTATTTCCCTGGTTAGGCTCATCAGTAGGAGCGTTATTGGATGCACCATCCTGGTCCGGTGGCCTCGATGGACAGCAATGAGCAGCTTTTGACCGTGAACAGAGAACAGGCGGAGGAAAGTACGGTGGCCCTGGAGCGACAGCAAAAACCACAACACGAAAAGGCCTCTTTCATAATGACAAGAGAAGACAGGAACTTTTTAGGCATCACAAGTTTATTCAATTCCCATTTTATGAAATGAGATCTTTTAGAGGTAATGGCCTCAATAGGTCAGCAAAATGTCTATTTAATGATGTAGAGGGAGGCATTATAACAGAGCTGTAAGGTTGCTCAGCTCTCAACTAAAAGGCAGAACATCCTGAAATGAAGAAAAACAACTCACTGCTGGAAATAATCAAGCCTACAAATAGATTTTCTGACAACTGGTATCCTTAAATCTAAATTGCCACTGTTAGTGGACCACAGTTAAGTATTTTGCTCCAATATAAAATATAAAGGAAACCATAAAAAAAAACATTTTTGCACACATTTGTTTTGCTTTACAAAATCGTGTTTATTAACTATGAATGAAATGACGATGTGTGATATAAAAAGGGCTCACTTGTAGCGACACAGAGATTTATTAGCAGTTTATCTGCAGTTCCCTTAGTTCTACAGAGCCTTTTAGCATCTTTCAGCTCTGTTGTTTTGGTTTGTTCCCACCCAAATGACAGACGTTAGCGACTAGCTGGTAAACAGAGTGGAACATTTTCCAGCTAAAGAGCCAGATATTTTCCTCATTTGGTGAGACCAAAACAGAGCTAAAAAGAATAGAGTAAATATTGGACTTACATTCTTCAGATGGACAGAAAAACCACTTCAAATGAATGCCAAAGGATCAATATTTTACCAAGAACCTAGATTTAGCTTGACAATGACTACAAACATATATACAACTATACTTATAGGCTAGAGCACTTAGAAGCATTTAGAAAGAGTTACGCAATCCCTCTTGACCATGCATCTTACCGCTCTGCAATTAGTGTCAGTCCATTCAACTTTACCTCCTCATCACTTCCCTGCTTAATTCATTGGGTTCTCAGGGAGGCCTTGTCAGCTCTCAATATTAATTATGACCTTCCATTTAATGAAGCATCCAGCCATGCATGGTTAGTCAGACATAGTGTGTGTGTGTGTGTGTGTGTGTGTGTG
>NC_045754.1:10343195-10346258 GCF_008692095.1 Etheostoma spectabile | reverse complement strand
TGTGTGTGTGTGTGTGTGTGTGTGTGTGTGTATTAGACAAGGACATAGAATTGATAACGCCACATCCCCTTTCACCAACACCATGCTAGAGATGATTAAAATGGCGCCTTTTTAATTAAAATGCAATCACAGTGGATGCTGATGATTACTTCAGGCAGACAAAAAAACAAAAGGATGCTCGACTCATCGTGGCTGAGGAAGAAAGCTGGTGAAAAAGAATTTAAATAAAAAAATGCGTCCCAGTTATATCTTAATGAAGCATCCAGACAAAAGAATAGCCACATTGTGTAATTCTAGGCGTACAAGATCATTTCACAAAGAAAATGACCTTTCCAAAAAGCTGCTACACTTTCTATTGAGTGTTGATGCTCTGTTGCCATGCCAACCTCATCACAGTAGATCAATGGGAAACTAGTCGAGGAAGTACAGCCTCTGTGGGATTTGGTGGATCAACAGAGATGAAATGAGTGTGCTGTCTATGTTAAAATCCTTATTTTTCATCTTGTGTTCCAATGTGTTGTGATGACGTCTTTAAATTTGCAGTTTGTCCAATACACAGACAAAACCCAATCAGTTTACATTCACAGAAAACTACAAAAAACAAGTATTCATATTTATGAAGCTAAAAGTAGTAAAATGTTTATACTTTGGGTCAAAAAAAAAAAAAATCCATCAGGGAATTATGTATAGCACATACTCACATTTGCCTGAATGTTGCAGCTCTAGATAATTGATTAGTTGTTTGGGTCATTTAAGGAGTAAAGATGCCAGTGTGACCTGTGTGCCCTAATTTACAACTACGGTATGAATGGAGAATCCAGGAGGTCAATGGATACAGTAAGTCAGTTTAGCTTTTTAACATGCAGTATATCTAGTTATTGGCCTGTATTTTCATCATCCTGTAAAACAGGGGATAGTAAAAAAGTGCAATCCGACATATCTTCCAGTGCTTTGTCTCAGTCAGTCTTATTAAATGCATTATCCTAAATTAAATCCAATATGTTATGGAGGTTTTGCATAAAAACACTTCACACCACCACCAGAAATGCATGCAGAACCTGGATCAATTAACTGTGGCCTTAACCTCTCAAGAGCCTCTATCCACAACTGTGTGCAGAGACACTTTCCCATCATGCCCCCTGCCTGTCTTGCTACCACTAACTGCTATTAAGGGAAGCAACAATTCCCCTTCAGTGAAAACCTCAGCTACACAGCGTGTCAGGGACATAACAACATGGGTGTCTACCCTTGGGGGAGTGAAATCAGAGAGGTGCTTGTTTAAAGGAAAAAGCTTGTTTAAGGTAATTTAAGGAAATGCAATTACATTAGATTGACTCAGAGTTTCTCATTAGAAAATAACATAACCACATTAATACTTTAGATTATATACACCTGTAAATTATCAAGCCATTTATTACACAGAGCAGGTTTCAGTCTGGAGGAGCTGCTGTCTCAAACATTTGGCTGTGATTGGCCGACCTTGCTGGACAGACTTTATCGTTCACTTTCCCCTCACAGGTGGTTGGCTTGTGCCGGGATACCATCTGTGATGTCTGAGGGGCCAAGGAGGATGCTGGGAGTCTGGCAGTGAGGACAGCCACTCCCTGAGCCTGCTGCAGTTTAGGACATTTTTCATTCACTCTCTGGGGCCAGCGATTTATCTTTTATAATAATTATAACTTGCAACTGAGGACACCTTTTTGCTCATACACACACCTGTGCTGTCAGCCAAAGAAGCCATTTCAGAACAGTGCAGCGGGTGACAACAGCAAAAAGTGCAAGTGAAATTGAAAAGGGAACGCAGCTGGAACAGGAACAGGAACAGCACAGAAGAACATCACCTGCAAGCAAATTAGCATCAGCTTGACACCATGTCCGCAGATTCAAACAGCTTGTGTCATTAAGGCGCTCTAGTGCTAAAATTAAAGATGGCTCCAAGCTTATCTCTGCTCCAAAATGTCTGTTCTTGTCAAAAGCTGCACATCATGCTGTCAGCAATGCAGCCTTGATAGTTCAACATTATCATTATGTGCCTTCCTTGTGCACTTTTTTTATTAACATGACATTTTTTTCTTTTTATAACAGTTGTTTAAATAATGACGTGACATTCTGCGCACCGACATGTCGTGAGGACATTTTTTTGGGGTGAAACACATTGTTAATCCATTTTTATGACCATGCTATGCTACAGATGAGGCTTCTTTTTCATATTATTTTCCAGATATATGACCACTGTGCGCATCCAGGCACAGTTTGACAGTTTGGGAAATGTATTTATTGCTTTCTTGCTGAGAGCTGAGATGAGACGATCAATGAAACTCTGTACTCTGTCACCTCTGTATAATAAATATGAAGCTACAGTTAGCAGCCAGTTAGCTTAGCTTAGCACAAAGACTGGAAGCAGGGGGAAACAGCTAGCCTGTCATATTTTAGACATGACATGATAACTAAATCTCGCCGAGCAAGGAAATAAGTGTATTTCTCAAAACTTTTACTTGGATGAAAATTAATGCATCAGAGAGTACATACAGTATAAAGTGAATAAAAAAAAAGAAGCATGAATAATTAGTAGGAGCAAGAAGCAGGGAGTCTTTAAAATCACTTTGATTGAAGAGCGAAGCTGACATGAAACCACCTGACATCCAGAGGAGTGTAACCAAACACATTTCTTCCAGATTTTCCAGAGAATTTGTCTCAGAATTCCCGAGCGGGCAGGCAGGTCACTCTTAGTCACCCAGCTGCCAGCTCCAGGCGACAACGGCATGAATTAAAGATGGCAGCAATACTGTGGCAACTGAAGACCCAGAAATAGGTTGGTTTGACCTTTTCTCTGACCCGTGTTTAATGACTCAGACATTGGATTGTCTCCCCTCTTCTGAGGTGAAATTGGGCATTGAAGTGGAGAATCAGAGCAAGTCGAACAGCCAAGAATCACTCCTGAGGAGCTCAAAGTGAACCAACACATTCAATAATGTCATCTACACTATACATCAAGACCTTCCCTTTTAGTCTAGTAGCCAGCCCATAGAGCCCCATTGTGAACCCGGAAATGTTGAGTACACC
>NC_045754.1:10322236-10343184 GCF_008692095.1 Etheostoma spectabile | reverse complement strand
TATTGCAGAAGTGTGAAGTATGGGTCCCCTGTATACGGAAAATGACGGATGCTAATTTACATATGTTGAGGAATTTGCATAATTAGCATAATTAGCATTATTAGCTTAATCGTCCAGTTTGACCATATATTTTGCACTGTATGGCCAATTTCTACAATATGTAAGTGGTTTTAGAGGTTTTAGAGGATGCTGATTTCTTTTCTGGCATTTTCAGGTTTCAAAGAGGTAATTTTAGTACTTATTGTGATTTATTTAGGTAAGTTCCAATTACTTTCAGGTGTAATTATAGGTTATTTTTATGGTAAACACAATCTTACATTTCAGAATCATGAGTGTTTTTGTGAATGTTGATGCATTGTTTTTAGGGTTTAGTTAAGCTGAATCCCCTTCTGACACTTTTGAATATCCAATGCTTTTGGATAAATGATGAATCTTTGTTCATTAGCAAAATTAGCAGAATTAGCGGAATCGGCCAGATCAACAATAGATTTTGCACTGTGCCATCAGTTTCTACAATACTGGAATGATTTAAGAGGTTTAAGAGGATGCTGAATTCAATTCTGACACTTTCAGACTTCAAAATGGCAATTCTATAACAAATTTGGATTAATTTAGACACATTTTTTATTAACTCTGGACAAACGTTTAGGTATTTTCATGGAAAACATAACCTTACTTTCAACTCTTGCTCTGATTGAAATGTTGATAACCTAAATTTGTTGACATTTTTTGAGGTTAGGTCATGTTTTCCTGCAAATAAGATGTGGCAGCTAGCGTTGTAGTTGTAATAGTAGTAAGCAAGGGAGCATAGTCTAGTTTTAAAGTAGTTGACATTTATTATTATGGAAAACTTAATCATTAAAGAAAGTAGTTTCACCAAAAAGCATGTCTTCCTTAAACAGACGCCGGCGTTATTAACTCATAGCCATATCGAACAATTCAATTCAATTTCAATTCATTATTTATAGTATCAATTCATAACAAGAGTATCTCAAGAGACTATACAGATAGACCACACTCCCGAATTACAAGGACCCAACAGTTTTAGTAGTCTCCTCCAGAGCAAGCAACAGTGCGAGCTAATCACAAAACACCAAAACTTTAAGGAACGATACTTTTTGGTAACATAACTTAAGTTGTGTGTGCTCGCATAGAGCTTGTCGGTACACGATCGTCCTGCGCATGTGCAAGATGTTCAAGCATGCGCAGATGATATCATGATGAACGCGGATTTATGACCTTACGATACTGCCAAATCTGTTCCCGTAGATAGTTAAAGAAAGTCCGTTCACCGCCACTGGAAAGCTAACTTCGTTTAGCTGACAGCTAATTCAGCTAACCACCAGCTGAGACAGCATGTAAAAGACCCTCAAAACTAAAATAACTGTTGAAATATATAACAGCTGTTACGTCAGTTTTACTTTACTTGTGCTCATATACAATACAATCACTCAATACTTGTCTTTATTATACTGTAAATCTTAATTTAGCTGTTGCTGCTTTTCGTACTGTTTGTTTGAATAACGTTATTAGGCTGAATCAAACTGTCAGCTAGTGATTAGTCAAAATAGCTGTTAGCTAAATGAGCATCAGCTTACCAGTGGAGGCTAACTGTTCTCTTAGCTAATTCATGGTTCCAGTCTGCCATACCCAGCCACCAGATGTTGTCATTGCGTCCCAGCTCATTTATCGTGGTTTGGCCATCGTCTGGGACAGTGGCAGATCTTGCAGCCAGCATGGGATGTTGGCTTAATTGTTACGGCCCCCAAACATTTGTCATCTTTGACAGATAGTTGCAGGTGTCTGCAAAGGACCATGAGAGACATAGAAGAAAAGGACAGAGCTCCACAGAGTAGCCTACATGCTCTCATTGACTACACCTCTACCTAGTCGAGACAAAGTCTTGAAAAACAAGCACAACAAACAAAGGCTGAGAAAACTCCTGTGTTCTTTCAATGTAGGAAGTAATATCATGATGGTCAGTAAAGCTGACAGCATTGCCACTCATGATGAGGCGGATATATCACTTATAACTGTCTTTGTGCTTTATGGTTTATTGGTGTTAGAAGGCTGGTATAATAACTAACCTACAGATAAAATGGCACAATTCTCAGCACTGAATGCAATTGCAGAGAATCTGGGTGACCAATGTGGTTCCATTCTGGCCATGCATGCTCTCGGGATGTGATTCCACCTCATATCCTGTTGGGAAGGGGAAGGTGTCTGCACTCAATGCCATAAGAGTTGTTCTGGTAAGCTTCTCCACTGCATTGGACAGGCAGAGCCCCAAAGTACAGATCACAAAAGCAACAAGGGCTTCTTTCTGGCTCTGTACAATCAGAGGAACTTTGTAACTTGAATGCAACCAGGTATGGAATTTACCAAAAAGCGCCTAAGGTCCCCAGCACTGAAGTCACTAGCTTGCCTTCATGGAAGACGTGTCTCCCTACGGGCACTGCTATGGAAAGCAGCAGACCATCTTTACTATCCTCTTCTTTTCTGTCATCATCTTCTCCAGACCCTTCATCCCTCTCTTTGTGCTCTTGGTGTTGTATAAGTATGATGCAGCATATACCATCATTGCCTTTGCAGAAACACTAACTGGTAGGCTACTACAGGCCAGACCTACAGCTGTACAGCTGCGCTTTGCTGATGTGCAAGGTTTCAACCCGGCTTTGCAACCACAGCTGACAACAAGTAACAAAGCAGGAGGAACAACTGGACTTGAATCCTGGGTGGGCATAATCAGTTCCTCTCCTTCCTTTAGGCCCGTAGTCTTGTCCCATCCAAAATAAGGTGATATCCACAGCTGGTGGATCAGGCTGATGAGGCTGCCTTTTGTTAATTCATTGTGAGTCATAGCAGTTTGCCTGAAGGTGGTAGCCAATGTGTGCTTTGTGTAGTGCGGAGGTAAGGCCCTCTTGGTTAGCCTTGCGTCTGGTGGGCTGACTCGGTTGGCCCAGACTCAGTTTTAAGTCTTGCATTTGGTGGAGTTTTAACTGGGCCCTTGTTGGATCTTGCAACTGGCGGACCAACATGGGCAGCCATTTGGACGTTGCCCCTAGCAACTTACAGGGTCTGTCTTGTATGGCATATATAAAGTGTATATTTGCACATACAGTGGTGTGAAAAAGTGTTTGCCCCCTTCCTCATTTCCTGTTCCTTTGCATGTTTGTCACACTTAAGTGTTTCGGAACATCAAACCAATTTAAACAATAGTCAAGGACAACACAAGCAAACACAAAATGCAATTTGTAAATGAAGGTGTTTATTATAAAGGTGAAAAAAAATCCAAACCATCATGGCCCTGTGTGAAAAAGTAATTGCCCCCTAACTAATAACTGGTGGGCCACCTTAGCCGCAACAACTGCAACCAGAGTTTGCGATAAAGTGCAATGAGGCTTTTACAGCGTCCTGGAGGAATTTTGGCCCACTCATTTTGCAGAATTGTCCTAATTCAGTTACCTTAGGGGTTTCAGCACATGAACGGCCTTTTAAGGTCATACCACAACATCTCAATGATCAGGGAGGACTTTGGCTAGGCCACTCAAAGTCTTCATTTTGTTTTTCTTCAGCCATTCGGTAGTGGACTTGCTGGTGTGTTTAGGATCATTGCCTGCTGCAGAACCCAAGTTTGTTTCAGCTTGAGTACACGAACAGATGGTGGACAATTCTCTTCAGGATCTCTTGGTAGACGCAGAATTCATGTTCCTTTTATCAGGCAAGTCTTCCAGGTCCTGAAGCAGCAAAACAGCCCAGACCATCACACTACCACACCAATTTTACTGTTGGTATAATGTTCTTTTTATGAAATGCAGTGTTTCCTCCTACGCCAGATATACTTGGACACAACCTTCCAAAGAGTTCCACTTTTGTCTCATCGGTCCAAGAAGTGTGTCCCAAAGGTCTTGGGGATCATCAGAGTGTTGTGGAGAAATTGAGACGAGCTTTGATGTTCTTTTGCTCAGCAGTGGTTTTCCTGGAACTCTGCCATGCAGGCCATTTTTGCCCAGTCTTTTCCTGATGGTGGAGGATGAAAGCTGACCTTAAATGAGGCAAGGAGGCCTGCAGTTCTTTGGACGTTGTTGTGGGGTCTTTTGTGACCTCTTGGATGAGTGTCGCTGCGCTCTTGGGGTAATTGGGCGCCCGGCCCTCCTGGGAAGGTCACCACGTTCCATGTCTTCGCCTTTGTGGATAATGGCTCTCAGTGGTGCTGGATTCCCAAAGCTTTGGAAATGGCTTTATAAACCCTTCCAGACTGATAGATCTCAATTACTTCTTTCTCAATTGTTCCTGAATTTCTTTGGGTTCGGCATGATGTGTAGCTTTTAAGGATCTTCTGGTGGGCCTTACTGTGTCAAGCAGCTCCTATTAAGTGATGCCTGATTGTGAACAGGTGTGGCAATAATCAGGCCTGGGTGGGGTAGAGAAATTGAACTCAGGTGTGGACAACCACAGTTAACGTATGTTTAACAAGGGGGCAATCACTTTTTCACACAGGGCCATGATGGTTTGGATTTTTTTTCACCTTTAATAATAAACCTTCATTACAAATTGCATTTTGTGTTACTTGTGTTGTCCTTGACTATTGTTTAAATTGGTTTGATGTTCCGAAACACTTAAGTGTGACAAACATGCAAAGGAACAGGAAATGAGGAAGGGGGCAAACACTTTTTCACACCACTGTAGTTCTTAAAGTCTTAAATAGCTACCCTATTAGTATGTATCGTACAGTTGCAAGATCAGAAGAAGTTATTTCAAATACTTGCATTGCTTTTTCCTCCAGAAATGCATAACATTCAGCCAAACAAAGATTCATCATTTATCCAAAAGCATTGGATATTCAAAAGTGTCAGGAGGGGATTCAGCTTAACTAAACCCTAAAAACAATGCATCAACATTCACAAAAACACTCATGATTCTGAAATGTAAGATTGTGTTTACCATAAAAATAACCTATAATTACAAAATGCCAGAAAAGAAATAAGCATCCTCTAAAACCCCTAAAACCACTCACATATTGTACAAATTGGCCATACAGTGCAAAATATGTAGTCAAACTGGACTATTAAGCTAATAATGCTAATTATGCTAATTATGCAAATTGCTCAACATATGCAAATTAGCATCCGTCATTTTCCGTATACAGGGGACCCATACTTCACACTTCTGCAATAAAACTTTGGTGTACTCAACATTTCCGGGTTCACCTAGTTGGCTACTAGACTATTTCGCTGACGAGCATTTCATTGATCACATCTGATGTCTGATTCTGATTTCCTTCTCTGCTGAAAATTTTCTGAGATGTTATAATCACCCAATGCTAAATTTATTATCTGCATTAGACTATCCAAATGTAGCACAACCTACAATGTTAGATAAACTGAAAACTAGTTACAGTACATTAAACAGGGGCTATTATGAAAATGTCTAGTTTTGGGATTGTTCTTGCAGAAGGAGATGTTATTTAAACCTGCATCGACTAATTTTTTGAGGGCAGTGGAACAACACATGATACAAAATTGTACTATCTGAGAGTGAAGACTGAATCAAAACAGTAAAGTTGATGAAAATGACAATGAGCTGAAAGATGCTATGAAGCATCATAGAGCGGAGGGATACTGCATGGTTAGCTGATAATCCTCACTATAAGCCACCTCGTTCACATAGTCATTTGATCTATTGTTTATATAACAAATATTGAAATGTGCAGCTTTAAGGTTTGTTAAAACCCCTCAACAGTTTACGTGATTAAAATTGCATCATTTGCAAAAGTCATTCTGAGCTGCCGATCTCCCCAAGTAATGCTAAAACAGTTGAAAAAGCATTTGGACGTCCAATCACGCTGGTTGTTTTTGAATAATGCTACAAACAGATTGTTTCATTAGAGATGGGTGTGGAGAGTTTTTTGTGGATTCAAGCCAAATTTGCCAGGAACATGGCATTAATGTACTTCGCAGACTACAGTCGTCATATCAATTAGTCACAAAAATAGAATAATACCTCCCCCATTAGATTTTTAGCATCTTTCCGCCCTCGCCTTGCTTCCTCCCAACAGTCATTTTGTTCCCCTGCTGCACTGAGAAATGGTCCGGAGTATTAATCAGCATCACCCAAAGACGAAGCAGACACATTACTGCTTTAATCACTGCTGAGATAGTATAGATTAATTCTTCTGCTCAACTCGCAGCCTTCAGAATCCTCATTACCATGTTATTGTCCTCATTATAAATCTTGGCTCTGCAACACAGAGGTGACCTTCACACTGACCCCTTTACCAACGCCATTTCATTTGGACCAAATGCAAGTTGTGAAAAGGCATAATGGAGTTGTTAAACCCTGTAATGCCCGAGGATGTTTTTACACTCACTGTGTCACAAGGCGATGAAGCTCAGGTATACGGCGCGGTGAGAAAGTACAATGCACTGTATGTGCAAGTTGGTAAACTATTTTACCAACATAGTATTCCTACACCTGACAAGTCTACAAGGAGTAAAAAGCCTTCCTCCTTGACCCAGAATATCTTCTAGGTTCACCTTGAACCGAAGTAGGAAAGAGAATAACGACATGGATTGCCTTGACAAGTCTATGTGACACACAACTGACTTCCTTCCTCTCAAAAGATACAGAAGCACAGCCAGCTGCTTTGCTCCCACTCCCTCATCTCAAGAACCACTCAAAGCCAACACACTCCTTCGAGCATCTATAGCACTTCGTCTGTTATCACACCAGCCGTGGCAGCATCCCAAACTGGGAATATACTGCCTGCTTTGTGTCAGAAATTCAATTCTTACACTTTAAAGGGCTGCAAATTTAAAATTAACCAAACATTCTAATATTTCCCATGCATTTTGAAATACAGCAACACTTATAATATAATATCTTATCAGTCTATAATGCTAAAAGATAAGGCTGTAGCAGCTGTTTGTTGGTTCAATGCAGCTGACAAGAGGTCCTTTACAACACTTTGTGCTGTTTATTAGTTAGAATCAATAGGCATATATTACATTCGACAATACATGGCAGAAAATGTCAATGCTAGACCAATTACTGCACACTCATATTGAATGCTGCAGCTTTTGAGATTATTAATTTAAAAAAACAGGCTTTGCAAACAACACAAAAAATGCTTTTTTAACCACCCTGGACAGCCATGTGCACAAAGAAGGGGCTGTATTGCACAATAAAGTATCATCCAATATATAGTTTGCCTTTTGATGGATGAGTCAAAGCCTTTAGTGAATTCTAAAAAAGCGTCTCATCCAAAGTGTGAATAAAGAAGACTCTGAACTGAGGGTAAAGCTAGTTGAGTCTTTACCAGTTCAATCAA
Organism: Etheostoma spectabile; assembly: GCF_008692095.1. Taxonomy (NCBI): domain Eukaryota; kingdom Metazoa; phylum Chordata; class Actinopteri; order Perciformes; family Percidae; genus Etheostoma; species Etheostoma spectabile. The sequence continues at coordinate 10,335,854 of NC_045754.1, read as the reverse complement.
GATGACTCAGACATTCGAAGAGCAATGCACTGCGACCTTTACTGAGACTATGAGAGACACCGCAGCAGGGTTTTATTCCAATTAGTTTTTATATCTAGAATCAGTTTTTACTTTAATTATGATTTGGTTTTTATGAGGGTATTCAAGAAGAGTTTTAGAAATCAGTTTTCATTATTAAGAAATGTCTCTACTATTGAATACAATATGTGAGCAATGTGTTGCTTGTGTTGGTAACTTATTGTTATATGGTTTAAATGGACATGTTAAGTTGATTGAAGGGGTTTGGCCCCTCAAGAGCTCAAAGGATGGGTCTGTTTTCGTCCACAATGAAATATTTAAACTACTGGATGGAGTGTCATGAAATCGTGTATAGACATTCACATTCCCAAGAGGAAGAATCTTACTGACTTTGGTTATCGCCTGACTCTTCCTTTAGCGTCACCATGAGGTTTTTAGTTGTCAACAACTTTTTTTAATTTTTTATGGACTGGCAAGAAATTCGGTACACACATCCTTGTTTCCCTCAGAATGAATTGTAATTACGTTAATGATCCCTTGAGATTTTCTTTAGCGCCATGATCAAGTACATTTGTCCAAAATCTCTGGTTCATGACCAAATACATAATGCCATTCCCATCAACCTCAGCAAAATTAACAAAGTTAGCACAATCTACCAGCCAAATGCTGGTTAAATATGCAAGTATACTAGTGGCTTGTAAGTTTTTCTTCACTCACCAGCCCAAAAAACATTGGTAATGTGAGCATGCTAAAGTTAGCATTTAGCTCAAAGCACTGTGTGCCTGAGTAGAGCCCAACATATCTGCCCGCATTGCTGTAACCTCATTGCTCATGTCTGGCACAGACTGGCAACACTGATTCCTGGTTTGCCTTTACATACAGTATGTGAATTGGATTTGAGCTACAGTCTCTACAAAAACTGTTTTAAAATGCTCAGTTAATGTTGTCTTACGTGCACTATAGTAAGCTTACTCCCAGGATAAACCATGTTGATACAACTCATGCCCTGGGAGAGATAGGTGTCCTTGCAACTCAGGAAATAATAAGCCAACACAAACAACCCAACATAAAGGATAAACACAAAAACACTTCCAGTAAAACAAAATCCAACCTCACTTGGATATACACCTAATTATAATCCATCCTGCTGTAAAATGCCAATCCCCATGTCAGAGCACATTTCAATCCTCTCAGATGATTTATAACCACAATAAGATATTTGATAGACTCAGTCCTGATATCTGTGGGATGACGGAGGCCCGTGGCAAAATGGATAAGAGCTCAGCAGCCTATGAATCAAATCTAACTTGTCTGGGTATATTAGGCAATGGCTGCTGTAATGAAGACACCCAGCAGCTCAGCCTTAAAGGACAATGTCTCCATGTACATATTGGAGAAAACAACCCTGTCACATATTTCTATATATCAATACATAGCCTATTGTAACGCTCCTTAATTTAAGCCACAGAATACTAAAATAGTTCTGCAAATGCTACACACGGCTTCAGTAATCAACACAATGAATATGGATAAATCTTTTCATTTTCATGCAGTCTTACTTTTGAGAAGAGTTATCTGCTCTCCATGTTCCGGCAAGATTTGTGAATGCACATTAGAATAGGGCTAACACTCTGGTGGGAGTTGGATTGATATTTTCATTTCATGAATTCCCAAAAGCTATTTATAACGTATGGTTATAAGATTGATATTTCTCTATTTAGTATATGATTCCGTGTCTCGTTCACCAAAATTGCTGAAAGTATTTATCTTGCTAACACAACATGACCTTGCAGTCTGCCTGTCTAGCTAACAAAAAACATGATTTGCAGTGGTTGCCATTGGGATTCAGGACACTGCCAAACCTCTGCAAACAGAAAAGAGATGCTGAACAGAATGAAAAACAGGCCTCATAGCAACAATGATTGCAAGGCGCTGGAGTGTTAATGCGCAACATTATCAATTTCTGCAAATCTTCCATTAGCAGGGTGCTCTTCGGTAGTCAATGAATTCATTATTCAAATTATATTCTTCCTAAGTGAGTGTAAACAGGGAATCAACCTTCCTGTACTCTTAAAATGAGGTTTAGTGGAAAATCTGCCAATCCTCAGTTTAATTACATCCTTTTTTTCCTCTTTTCATCAGTAGAAAAATATTACACAGCCTTCCAGGGTGTGTTTTATGACATAATTAACTGCTGTTAAGTTTGTCAAACGTCGCCCACTGGTAGCAATACCACCCTTTGGCTAATTCTCAAGTATGCTTTTGAATTATGCTTCGCTTTAAAACACTGGACTCAAGGCTGTTTGTTGAGTCACACCAGCATGAAAGCACAGGAAAAGTACGCCATGTTAACCTGTCCATGACCTCGACTGTTGTTGGAAGACCAGAGCGTCCTCCTGGAAGAGATCAAGGTGACCAAACATGCCATATTTTTTTACTGCTGTTTATGTCATCCTGTAAGGGGTATGGTGAATCTAAAGCGCGTGAATCAGATGTGACCTTAGTACTGAACTGAGCTACGAAGACAGAGAAGTATTGAACATGAGAAGAATGGTTTTAAATTTTCAGGCTAGTGGCACCAGATAGAAAGATTGTAATTCCTTCATTTTCTGCCTCTTTATGCTGATTTAGTACATCTAGTAGATCAAGTGCCATAGAACCTACATAAGACTTAAAAACGTAGATACTATATTCTGCCTTTGGAAAATGAGGGGAAAACACAGTACCTAGAAACTAAATAAATTTGTTTATATTTCTTGTGCATTTTAACTACTTTTGTTAAAGACAATACATGCATTTGGCTTATTTTGGATAGTTATTAAATTTATTTCTGTTTTTCTACTGTCCAGAAAACCGTTTAACAACTGTCAAACAAAAGACGATTTAGAGAATCTTAGGTAAACTTTAGCTAAGGTTAACTGTGGCTATCAACCTTGTTAGCTTACCCGTGATACGTCTCCCCATGATCTTCCCTGCTTTAGCGTTAGCTGTCCAGTTGTTTGTCTCTCTGTGATGATGTTTTTAGAAGCCGTTTTGACTGAAGCTGTATTTCTATGCCATAATTTATCGTAATATGGTAAAACTGATGCCAAAATGTCAGATTCAGGTCTTAACTCATTTTGACCAAATATGTAGTTGCTGCATTTTGGCTTTGGGGAAACATATTCTATACGCATACCTCATGTATATTATCTTTCTTTGTGTTGTCTGTATGCATATTACCACTGATTTACACTGACACTGATTATTAAAGTCAAATTCTGTGAACTCTTAATGGTGTGGCCAAATGTGGGAAGTGCATTAAGTACTCTTCCAAAATGCTCAAGAGATGACACAACTTTTCAGGCTCTATGAATTTTAAAAGGTGCGATGTTTTTAAGTGTCATGCAGAGGGACAAATTCACACCACTGATTACATTTTACAGCACTTAATTTCATAATCAGAGCATGCAGCTGCAGACTTATTTTCCCCCCGTCTGGCTTTCATGTGCTGTCAGACAGACAAGACATTAACACCTACAAGCTCCTGCTGTCTCTCTACCACACAAGCACACCTATGTATATGCAATTTTATTATATGTACGCACCTTGATCCAGCGTAATCCGCAGTGGGACTCATTAAAAACAATAACCACCTCAAACTCCCAGCCACACTCTGACAAAGAGGACCTCTTCCACACACAGAGAAAAACATGCTGAGAATTCAATGAGAGAAATGCACTCAGGGAATAACCACTGACTCATTCTCAAGTATTGTAACCACAAATTAGCCAACTTGCAGGGAGGAAAAAAAAACATGTTTCCAATAACAAGTTCTGTCCTCTCTATATCATGTTTGCTAACCTAATGTCCAACATGACTATAAGTGTATATATTTTAAAAATTAAACCGCAATAAAAGCATGAATATTACACTTTTGAAAGAGGACAGACACCCTCTGCTTCTAAATATAAAGAATATGATGCAGCTGGTGCCTGTATGAATCATCACACAGCAGGAGCTACAGCCTAAGACCTATCTTTGCTTCTTGCTCATTACAAAGTTTATACTGTCATGTAGTGACTGCTGATCTAAGACCAGTAAGTGTGTTTAGAGGTGTAAATTAGAGGTGGTAAGGAGACACATCTGAAACACTAAAATCAAATCCTCTAATCTCTTTCTGTTTTAACCAAAGGACACAATTATCCGGATGGCTTCTAATATGTCATACTTTGGACATGTGCCATACTTTTTCAAATTAAAGTGGTGTCTGAGGCAAGAACAAATCAAGGGTAATGAAAACACAACCGGGCAAAGTCTCAAAATAACAGGGCTGTGAAAGATGCCCCTGTCCTGAGGAGGAATAGGATATTATTAAATATTTAACTGGATTTAAAATGTTATGCTCCTTAAGGGTATGGGTTGAGTAATTTGTATTTGTATGTAAAACTCATTGTTGGATGCAAAAAGTGTGTTTGTTGTTTGTAAAGTATAGCTGTGTTTACTAGCAGTTTATAACACCGCTCGTCATACACGTAATAAGACAAATTAACAAACCCATGTTATCCATTGGGCCTGAGATTATGTAACTTTTCCAGTTGGATCTTCAGATCTCATGCAAACAGCCGCACCGAAGCACAACCTCTGCAATTAGCAAGAAAAAGGCGATATGTACTTGGAAAAACTATAAAAAAAATAAGCTGTAATTTAAAATAACTTTTGCAATGTTTGTGTAAACGACCCAGCCAAACCGCCAGCCAGGTGGATTTATCACTACGGACAGTCAACGGGGCGCTCCAATGAGGATACACTCGGCGAACAAGAGGTTGATGTTGGAGCAATAACGATAAAACAAAATTAATCACAATTGCTTACCAAATTTTCTGTCAGCGAGTGCAGGTGAGGAGTAGAGGCTGACAGCCAATGCAGCGAAGAGGATGGGACAACACAGTGAATCCATACCGCTCCAGCCTATTACAGCTACTACTAATCCACCGCACACCTCCGCTAAAACTGCATGATTAACGCCGACTCAGGAGTGCGCTGCTCGGACGAGACTCGGACTAAAGAGGCATGTTTGAGGAGAAAGCACAGGAGAAACGCAGAGGCAGAAAAAAAAAAAAAAGAATCGCTAAATGGCAACACAATGCAGGCGTTGTTTCAGCACCACAAACAGCGACCAGCTTCTTGGAGGAGCCCCTCCTAAATTTCTGACGTCAAACACACATGGCGAGGAGGGATGATGCGTGCAGCATGCAAAAGCGCCCTGGATGGATAGATGGATAAATGGATGGATGGATTACTGCCCAGGAGCCATGAAGACTACACATGAAAAGGAGAAAAATATGAAAGTCCACATTGATTTATAGATCGTATTTAATCTATTTATAGATCTTATTAGATCTATACATCTAATAGATCTTATTTGACTGAAAAAAGTACTGTTCCAAATTTAGATTTTATGACAAACACATGACAACATATCATAGTGAAAGTGCCATTATAGGAAAGCTATAGAAATGCATAAAATGTACACAAAGTTTGATTTAATTAATTAGTGCAACAGAAAGTTTTGGTTGATTTACACATCTTATTAAGAGAACATTTTGACAAAATAAAAAAAGAGATCACACACATACAAGCACATAGCTCTATCTATCTGTGATACTATTAGATTTAGATTAGAGATCTGTATGTAAAATCTTCATCTGGAAGTAATTAGTAACAATAGCAACATATGATTGTATTGGAGTAAAAGTACAATATTTGCCTCTGAAAAGTAATCAAGAAAGTTCTTCAGTACAGTACTTTAGTAAGGCAAGGCAAGGCAAGGCAGCTTTATTTGTATAGCACATTTCAGCAACAGGGCAATTCAAAGTGCTTTACACAAAATCAGTTAAACAGATAAAACACAAGTAAAAAGAGTTAAAAATCATAAGCATTAAAAACCGGTAAAACACATGAATAGGCAGTTAAAAAAATAGACACATAAAACACAAGAATAAAAGTTACAGTGCAGCATAAGAAATTTAAAGAAATGAGCATTAATTTAAAGAAAGGCAGCATCAAAAAGAAAGGTCTTCAACCTTGATTTAAAAAGAACTGAGAGTAGCAGCGGATCTACAGGTTTCTGGGAGTTTATTCCAGATATGAGGAGCATAGAAACTGAAAGCTGCTTCACCCTGTTTAGTTCTGACTCTGGGGACAGAAAGTAGACCTGTCCCAGATGACCTGAGAGGTCTGGGGGGGTCATAGTGAGTGTGCTAAGTTACTTTCTACAGTGTACAGATTACACAATCAACTGTCCAAGTGTAGTAAAAGCTGTCTCTTAAAAGGGCACTAGCAATTAATCCAAAATATATGATTCAAAGAGGAATGAACAATCAAAATGTAATTTTTTTGCTCCAGAATGATGAAATGTTACCTTGCAGTTCTTTTTAAAACCTTTGAACTGGTTTCCCTGGGAAGCACAATCACAAGTACTGACTAAAGCAAAACAGTATGCAAATTCTTGAAATGAATGCCTTTCCCTTAGAAAGATAAAGAAAGTGAAGAGGATGATTTTTGATTGTTTGAACAGTTATTACTTGCCAGACCGCTGTAGTGTCAAAAAGGAAAAAACATTAAATTTAAGTTGATTGATAAGTTTGTTTTATTCTTATTAAAAGCATGGTACATCTGGCATACTGACAGATCAACACATTCATAAACACAAATAGCAAAAAAATATATATGTATTTCATTTAAAAATAGTGAAAAGCAGAGCTGTGAAAAGAAAACTTTAAAGAAGAATACCACTCAGTCTATGGATCCATATTTCTGCAGTGGTGATGTTAATAATAACAATATCAATACACAAAGCCTTGAGCAATGTGTGCCATCATGAAGAAATAAATAAAAGAGAGTGGAGCCAATCTGGAAAAACATCAGAGGGGCATTTGTGCTCAGCTTTGGATTTCAATTCAAACCATTTATTTATTTATTTTTTATTATTATTATTATTATTTTTTTTTTTCAAAACCGGTCAGTGAAGTTGAAATGGGTCATGTCATTTTTTTGTCTGTCATACTTACAGCAAAGCTGGTATTATACTGCTCTCCTTAGCTTCATAAAATACAAATGTGTAGCTATTACACATCAAACATATCAATTTATAAATCCAGAATTTCATTCAAAGTCTTCAATGAAGATTCATAAATTACCCTGTGGCAGGAAAGGATTACATGTTAGTCATTACAGCTCATGTACCAAAATCAATGAATATATTTATGCACAGTCCCTCTAAAGAAAACATCAGCTTTATCTTTATTCCTTCCACTTACCCCTGGATGTCTCCGGTGTCAGATGCGACTGCATGTTTGTAAAGCTGCTGCTGAACACATATGGCCGCACTCTTCAAACTGGCTTTAGAGTGCCCTGCTAAAAGTGTGACATAAGAAACACTGTGATGTATCTTTACAGGCAAAAAGAAAAATATCAAAATTGCTTTTTTAATGACCAGGAACACTTAAATTCTAAACTAAATTCTGATCATTTAAACTCACTGTGTCTGATGACCGCTAAGACGTGCAGAACAGAAGCTAGTTCACTCAGACTGCTGATGGCCTCAGAGTCGAAAGAGGAGCAGACTTCTGTCAAAAATGCCCTGTAACAAACATTTAAAGAATAACTACTACTTTTCTTTGTTTTTTTAACCTGGACCCTTCCGATTTTTTTGTGTCTAGGTGACTGATGGTTAAATGATGATTTTGCAAATGCAAGCTGGATAATTGCCCTATTAACTTACACTTTACATACATGACACAAAAGAAAGGGAAAAACAATATGAGCACTTTCAACTAAAATGTAAAAAAAGATTCACCTCTCTAATGGCGCTTAACCACTGCTAGTACCAGTTCTACTCGACCGCGGTGCCCTGTTCTCCTTTTTCATTGCAGATTTAGTTCTGCCTAATGAGTGAGGCAAGCGTGGCTGGTCGTCATAGCAATGCTGCAGGAAACTGCCGTGATCTAACGCAACACACACACAGAACGTCGAAGGTGTGCTTTTGACTCTCGGCATGTGGCTGTTGTCACAGCCAGTAGACAAACTTTGTTTCGAAAGAAGCTGGAGGCAGTAAAAAAAGACACCGCTGGCTAAACTATTTAAAAAGGGCGGGTTTGCTCAGGATACCACCGTCTGTTGCTAGCAATGCTGAAGCTGTGATTAGTGACGATTCTCTCAACAGCTTTTCACGTCACCTTTTGGTATCATCTCAGCTTGCTTGGAACCTCAACGTAGGTAGTACTAAAAAAAAAAAAGTACCTGTTAACAGGTATCGGGGACTTTTTTTCATAATGGAAACCCCAAAAAGGTGAGTGGAGTCAAGGCAAGACAAGCAGGTACCAGGTAATGGAAAAACGCCATGAGAGAACAGAAAACATGACAGATTAAGCTGAGGGCATGTTCAGTTGTCCCTGGTGTGTAAGTAAGAGAAAGTGGATATTTACCTGGAAAGAGAGGGTAATTTGAGGATGACAGACAGTAGGATGCTGGACAGAGGAGGCATGTCCTCCACTGACTCTGGGGTGATCACCTCTTCAGGATGGGTGATCTTTAAAAATAAGAGCACAGCAGCATTCATCATTTCCCTTAATTGAATTGCTCAAGATCATAATCCGTCAAGTCGCTTACTTACGCCCAAGACGTGCGGGATATTGGTAAAAGACAAATGCTTTGGCAGGCACTCATACCTTCTGAAGCAAATGTCTCTTCTCCACAATGATGACAGCAAAAAGAGTAGAGAAGACCCCCCTGAGAGGTGCTTTGTCCCAGGTCACTGCCACTTGGAGGAAGTCTGTCAGGCCTGGAATGGCTGACTGACACAGCTAAGTCAGGACGCATAGATAGGGATATTCTTTAGAGATCATCTTTAGTTATGGAGGAAGATATCAATAGATATCAATATCCCGGTGCTGGGATATTGAAACCAACTAAATACCACTGCAACGTTTGACAGCCGGTCATAAAAGGTTGTTATAGATGCAATTACAAGAATAAACCAATAAATGTTTCTGTTGACAATTAGTGAGAAAACAGCTGGCATGGAGGCAAAAACATTCAGTACAGGGTTAAGTAAAAACTAAACTAAATAAAGTGCAGTTTCAGGGTTTCTACAGGTCAAATTTAAGACTTTAAGATCATTACGAATGAAATTTAAGACCTTTATCATAACATCAAGAACAAAGTCAGAGTCTGGAAACATTGTCTGAAACAATACCCCGAAATAACCTCATTGGCATTATAGGGCTGGTGTCTAGATTGGCTGCAATATAAGTTGCATGTTAGTCTCATTTGTAATCATAATACAGTGAAATATACTGTATGTTGGTGAATGGCGAAAGAAGGAAATACAACACTACAGAATAAAAAATAAAAAAACAGTCTTCAGTGCTGCAGCAACATTTTAATGACCATTTGAGATAGCGTTAAGACCTGTTTACAATTATTTAAGACCTAGAACACAATACTTTGAATTTAAGACATTTTGAGGCCTAAAATTTTGATTTTGAAATTTCAGGCTTTTTTAAGACCCCGCAAAAACCCTGAGTTTATGTAGAACAAATGTAGTAATACACCAGATATAAGAAATAAATAAACACACTGGGAGTTGAAATATCTACATACCCGTTTTCCCTCCTCTGGTTCCTTCCTAAGACGGCGAGCCAAGAGCTCTATAATCTTCTGAAAGATGTTGCCCACCACACCCAGAATGACAGTGGTTGCATCTTCCTCATTTTCCTGAGCGTGGTTGTTATCGTTATCCTCATCCTCAGGTCCATAGCTGTCTGTCACCTCCTTTAGAATCGGGAGCACTGCAGGAATACACAGGTAGCCTGCCTCTGGAAATACAAAGGAAAATACATTAATGTCTGTAAAAATGACAACTCAGGTAACAAAACATGATGCAACAAGACTGTTTTAGGTATATAAAATATAGCTTCTGTTACTATAGAGTGTGGTCTAGACCTAATCTATCTATAAAAGGGTCTTGAGATAACTCTTTTTTATGATTTGATACTATAAATAAAATTTATAATTTCAGTGTATCAGTACTCTTGCGGTATGGTTCACTTAAACAAGGAATTTGAAACACTCACCGGAGAGGAGGGTGAGCGAGCACAAGTGGAGGATTTGACCCTTGAATGTCTCATCGCCCAAACCCACAAGTAATACGTCTCGGCACACCATCAGGAAACTCTGGTAAAATGCATCATCGTCAAAATGGAGAAAAATGGTTCACACTCCAAAAAAAGAAAACTTTTTAAATCAAAAACAAATAGAGATGACAGTCTTAGGAGAGCTAAATTTCAGTATAATGTACATTTCTACCCCTAGCTGGTAGCCTGGAGAAGCTGCCTCGATCCCCTGCCACTACATTAATAAGAAGGGAACTAAATGGGGTTATTTTCAATATCTGGTCGCAGCAGTTATGTGGTGACAGGCTGGAGAATGATGGCACAAATAAAGAAAATAAGCTCATTTCAGAAATAACGAGCAGGAGGAGGCATGTACATGAGTGTGTATAGACGGGAACAGAACAACCTGTGAGGAGTCTAACTTTACTGAGCAGAACTGAAAGTCCTGTCAGCAGGAGGCAAAAAGGCTCCACAAAACCTAATGTTCTGGATAACAACATAACGGTGTGTTCTCATCTACAGCCTTGGTACAGGATATGTATCAAAGTGAAAATGAGTGGGACAAAAATCTAAACTGGCAATTTATGAACAAGGAGATATTATTTAATTTGCAACAAGTCTGCATTTCATCTTGCATGCACTGACTTTACAATTCTCATCAATGCAAAATATATATTTTTAGGAGCCACAGATATGACACTTGCAACCTTTGATCCTTATCATCCAATCAAGACCTCACCTCATAGTAGCTGGTAGGTATCATAAAACATTAAAATTATTTAGGACACTGGCTAAGTGTTGGTCTAAATACATAATGACCAGGCAATAATTTACCTGATCGCAAAATACAACACATTTTCATATGCAGCTGCTAAGGTAATATTCTGTTATGAAAATGTACCCACCTTGTGTGCCTAAGTTGCACATTTGTGCTGCAGTGGAGAAGAGTGTCCCATCTCCCTTAATGGAGACCAACCACATTTTCCATATTTGCACAAATTAAAATCTGGTGCTTACTGCAGCCCTGCATATTTAACAAGCCATTTTAGCTTTACTAATTATAGTCAGGCAAGGCTCAGTAGACACTTAGAGTAGGCCCAACACATATTTGTTTGGGCTCAATTACTCCTTAGTGCACATTTTCCAGTCTGAAGTCCTCTATTGAAACCATGTAAGTTGGCTTTTGGAAGCTATAGGTTTACATAATGAGTAATGGTAGAGCTCACCTCAGTTATCTGTGCAGCCAGTGGTTGTGACTTCTCCGACTCATCATCCTCATCGGTGGTACGTTTAGCCAGGAAGGGCAACACCCTCTCGGCTACCCACGCTGCCACATGTTCCAGAGAGAGCATGTACTCTCGACCCTCAGAAGACTAGGAAATAAAAAACAATGGTCTTATTTTCTTACCTTTAACTTGTTTTTTGTAGTTTACAAAAGGAAAACAATTTATTTCAGGACACAGATAAACAAAGTATACTACTTAGGCTTGTGACCAGAAAGTAACTGGCTTACAAAACTAATTAATCTGTAAAATTGTGGGCAAGACAAATGCTTAGCTCTCTCCCCTCCCTCAACACCTAGTGTAGGGCAACAGCACACTTATTGTTTTTAATTATTGATTATGCTATAAATCATTTGGTCTATGACATGTCACAAAACTTTGAGGGCCCAAAATGATGCCTTCAAATGTCTTGTTTTGTCTGTCCAAAAGTCTGAAAATGAAAAAAGGTATTCAGTTTACTATTATATGTAAAGAGAAGCAGCACGTCCTGACATTTGACAAACTGGAACATCATTTATAAAAATTAAAAAAAATGTTTTTTGTCAGATCTAACCTATTGCCAAGCTTCTAGTGGAGTGCTCATTTACAAAGAAAGTAACTGCACTAAACCTCCTGTAGCTGTATGAATGAATAACAAAGCGTTGCTGGAGCAAGCGAGTATGGCCACTGACTGGATAAATATAAGTGAAAAATGGGATGAGAAGTAAGGTTTGTAAAATAAGAAACTCACATTATGTTGCAGATGTGCACCGAGACGGCCGTGGTATGTGAAGACTTTCAGCGCAGTCTCCATACTGGGACTTTTAGGGTCTTCTGTCGGGGAGCTGAGGTGAGTGTACAGGACCAACTGTTGCGACAAATAACACACTAATTCACATGTCAGTGGAAACTGCTTCTCATAGAAGAAATATTGAAATACATTAATCTACTCTTTGAATAAATGTTAAAGATAAATGTATTCAATGAAAGGTAGCCAACATACCCTCCAGTTTCCTAGAACTGTATGGAGCTGCTTCAGAGGTTTCTGACCAAGAGCCAGGACTTTCTCCCGTGTTGAAGTGTTGCTGAACAGGTACTCAAGGTAAGCCAGTGCCAGCTCTGGTTTGGCCTCCACAGTCTCCTGGATACGCACTTTTCGATTGGTGTTCGCCTTGTCCTGAAGTTGAAAGAAGTTACAAAGATTAACAAGGGATGTGTTTGGATTAAACCTCTTACTTTTCAGAAAGATCTGAGGAACCTAACAATACAATCATTTCAGCCCTTTGACTGACTCCTTGCTTGGGCAGAGCCTCAGTTAGCCAGTCAGTGACGAGTTCGAGGATGTCAGCAGCCTGGCCCCAGCAGCACATGCAGTCTAACAGCTGGCTGTACTGTGTTGGCACAGCTCCTGAGTCCATCCTCCTCAGTCTGGACAGGATGCCACAGCTGGAAACGACAGAGTGGGATGAGAGACAGGTTCGACAGTAAAACAGAAGAGTAGAATGGGAGAGCTTTCTATTGCTTACCTGAATGTTGGAACGGCAGCTGGGGGCATAAATGAGGCCAGTTGTATGAGAGGAACAGTACACCGCTCATCCTGGAAAAACAAATCAAAAACATTTTACAGTAATACTTGTTAATGAAAGAAAAACAGAGTAAAGATACAGTGTGCAGGAGTTTTCATCGCTAGGTTTGTGTATCAAAACAAAATTTTGATACAAAGTTTTTGTTAAAGGTGCTGTAGGTAGGATTGCAAAGATCGAGGATTTTGCCAAAGAATTTGACCAACAACAACTTCTCAGTCCCTCCCCTGTCTGCTAAAGCCCAAACTATCTCCTAAGCCCCTCCCCCCACCAGGGAGAATGAATGTGAGTGCCCAGGCAGTGATTGACATGCAGTTAGACACCCCCCTGGCCCTGATTGGAGGTTCTGAACAGGGCGCGATGGGTTTTTATAAATCACACTATAGGCTGTAGATGGTGCCAGAAGAGCCAGATTTATGTGGTACAGACGGTCAGTTTCAGCAATTATGACAGAAAGTTAGTTTTATAAGTCTTATCTACTGCATATTTAACATTTACTTTTATTTACTATTCCTTCAGAAACATGTCATGGCTGTTGTGGATGGTGTGACACTAGTGGCTGCTGTGTCCTTAAAGGTCCTACAAGACGGTGACACCT
>NC_045754.1:10321687-10322226 GCF_008692095.1 Etheostoma spectabile | reverse complement strand
GTGCCCTTCTAGAAATAACCCACAGGCTTCACGATTAGTGTCCTTTGCTAATTTTTTCTCTATGCTAAATTGATGTGTCTTCAGGTAGATAGTTTTTTTAACTGCATCATGATGTTGGTGTCCTCAGATGTTCTAGTGTTGCTGCACGTCTCAGAGGCACCCCTGCAGCTCCATATCCACACACTGCACGAGGTCTGGTGGAAGAAGGGGCTGAAGGAGACAGAAGGTTGAAGTACCTCAAAGGCCTGGAAATACTTGGCCATGACATTTCCAAACTTGGCAAAAGTGTACTTCTGGGCCTCTTCATTTTGTTTCAGGGCCTTCTCGACACTTCTCCACAGGATGGCCACGACCTCCAGCAGACTAGACACGACGGCCAAGTCTTTCCCAAAGAGAGGTTCAGCCTGCTAAGATCAAACTCCAATTTGAATCTTCATAAACTCAGACACTTAGCATTCACAATTTGAACTCATGTAGCCATACTTTCCCATTATATCTGATCAAGGTTTGGATAGAAAAAAGGTATATATATATATATA
>NC_045754.1:10316894-10321677 GCF_008692095.1 Etheostoma spectabile | reverse complement strand
TATATATATATATATATAAAAACTAGTATAAATTGTGACAGGTGTTTATTTTAATAGGATCAACATATTTCTCAAAGTTTAGTTGGTGGAGATAATGCTTAATTATCTTTTTTGAACAACAAAAAATGCAAATAATTAAAAAATAATTAATCCAAACTTAAAAAACTTGTTCTATCATTTTGGTTAGAGTCTCAGTCTTACTGCACTGTTCTCCTTGTTGCTGTCATTAATCTGGGACAGGTCAGTATCAGTCTGGATACCGCTGTTCAGAACACGGCGAATGGCCAACATCAGCTTTACTGGAAGAGAAGACAAAACAATGGATGAACCTACTACAAAAGCACCATGCTAAATCATTTAATTTCATTTTTGGCTAGTGTTAGACTGTGCCATGTACACACAGCACTTACTTATGTTAGTCGGGGCTGTGTGTTTGTGGGCATGCTGGTAGAACTTCCTGGCAGCCATGGGGTTCATCTGGATGAGGGTGATGCACCGACAGCACCACTCCCTTTCGGATTCGTTGACGGGGAAGAAGGACTTGAAGAGCAGATCGACAATGCGCTTGGAAACCGGATGAGAATCGATAGCCAGACGGGCCAGCAGGTGGTCCATGTTGCACACGTCCCAAAACTGGAGAGCAGCACACCATGAGAAAACACAGCCTACTCCTGGCATTAACTTACATCTTTTAAGTGGATTATGTCTCAATCCAATTTGTCTGAATAACATCTGGATTTGTAGTAAGTACTTAGTTATATCTTCAGTAGCAGAGGTTTATAACTGAAGCTGCTTGCCAACTATTAGATTTGTGTGTCCTTGTTGGATTTGGACATGGAAGTTTAATTTACAACAATCTTTGTGTATTTTAGAGAAAGATTGTACATTTTATGTTCCAACAAACTATTTTCACCATCTCAAATAACAGGTTTCCCTTCATTGTTTGAGGGGAATCTATCCTTTCCAGTATTTTAAATTGTAAATGTCATTATATAAGTAGATATTCTGACTTTTCATTTTTAAGCCTAATAACTTGTTAATATTTTCTGCATTATATTGTTACTGTTTAATTTAAATGGTATTTATCATTGCTTGTGGATACTGTTTTAGTTATATTCATTTTTGCCTTGATCCTTGAGTCTTTGTGGTACCTTTGTATTTCTGATTTAAAAGGGTCCACTGAAATTTAGCAAGCTTGTTTGGTCATTAAAATATATGAATGGGCTTTATTGAGGCTTAAAATGGTGAGTCTGCAATTGTCCAATTGTATTGTATTTTTCTTTTCTTTGTTGTTGCTGTTTCCAGTCTTTGTACAGTTCAAACTGTTTTGTTTAATTCAGAAAACTAATGAATAACTTGTCTATTAAGTGTCAAGCCATACAATTCCAAAAAGTGATAATAACACAAGACAAAAACAGCCCTATTAAGAGCCTGTATAACAATGTACAAAGCAAAAAGAAACCCTACACATACAGTACCTTGGCAGCACGCACTGCCTTGACTTTAATAAGCATGTCAAGGAAAGCTGTGCGGACTTTCTCTGAGTTGTCGTGAAGGCTGTATTTGAGAGTAGGCAGGAGTTTTTCCAATATTGGATGGCTGAGAGTGTTGTCCAAGACAATAGTCAGACACTGGGGAAAATGTTACACAAACCACAAGTCATTAAATTGCCTGTCTACAGCCAATAAAATCAGTCGTGCTAATTCTGTCTGCAGTGACAATAGTGCTAACAATTCGGTGTCACAAAACAATTGGACAAGAATGCCTAATTATTGTAATACATTTGTAATATATCTTGACTTAATACTAACAGTAGGGCTGCATATTAATCGCAATTTTATAAAAATCGTAATATGGACTATTGCAATATCCAAATCGCAGGGAGCACAATATTTGTTAATGGCAAAATATGTGTCAAACCATACTGAATGAAGTAGTGTGGTACTGCAGAGATGTCCCCGGCCTATAAATCCCTTCTGACAGACTAAAGAAAAAATCTTTGTGGAGTGTATATATATATATACACATATACACACACACACACAAACACACACACACACACACTTTATATCAGAGAGAAACAACATTTCCTACCTTGAAGACTGAGCACCGGACATCAGGGGAGCTGTTGTCAGCCGCCAGCTCCATCACCAGCTTCTTCAGGAAGTCTGTGATGATGGTACTAGGGAGGAGCTCCCAGCACTTGGCCAGGATCTTACACACTCCCAGGGTAGCATTTGAGCGTACAGTGGGATGAGGGTCATCAAGGAGGCCCTGAGGGTGACATCTAGGTGGTTGTCATTTAGGCACGGAGGTTTATGTTCAAATTCAAAAGGTCCAACAATTAATTTAGATTTTATTTTGCCCCTTCTTAAGATCAGTATCTGTGTGTTGTGGCTTTACAGCACCAAAAATAAAACACTGGGTTTAAAAAAATTAAAAAGTACTAAACATAACTTCAGAAAACAAAAAGTAGTTGAATGGTTTGAAAGGTTCTCACCATCACTGTGTCCAGCTGCTTTTGAATGACCTCGTCTATATTCTTGTTGTTCTGCTCCGGGTCATGGACTGGGAAGGCCTCAGTAAAAAGTAAAGTGGCATTTGCACGCACCTCAAAGTTTGGAGCCTGAAGAAATCAAAGAGAAACCCATTACACTAGAATAAAATACAGAAAAAACAAGTATGAATGCAGATTGAAATCTGTATATGTACACTTAAAGCTTTCCAGAGAATGGGCTTGTAGAGATTGCAGAGCATCTTGTCCACCTTGCTACAGCCCTTCCTTGAGTGGAAATAGCTTACGATCTGCATATGAAAACAGGGAGATCAGAGAAAAAAAAAACACAGTATAATGTGCATATTATGACTGGAATGGTTCTTTAAAAACAGATAAGTCTACCTGTCGGACTTTGGCATGAACTGGAGATGTTCTATGAAGGAAGATCGCATTCTGCATGAAATCCTGAATGCATGAGTTCTCAATATTCTCCAGAAAGTCCCCACTGGCCTTATTCCAAGCTCTGAAGTAGATCTCCGTAATATGAGTGGTCATGGTCCTGCACAAAATAATTTAGTAGTAAATGACATGAAGATAAAATTCACTACTTTTAAACAACATAAAGAAAGCGTCTTACTTGCTATAAAACTGCAGCTGGTTTTTGATGGTGCCATGAATAACCCAAATGAAGTTGACATTCCAGCTGAAAAGAAACACCAGGAATCGCTTGCCCTGTGATAATATACACATCATCAGGCTGACAGCTCAAAGAAAAAACCACAACAATGAGAAACATAACAAAGACAGTGACTCTAACACACATAGCAGCAAAATATCACTCAACTCACATCATCGTTTCTAATGTAAATAGGACGGTGAAAGCACTGAATCAACAAATCGATTATCTGCTTGTTGTCTTCTGATGTGTAGTCCAGACTCCAAAGCACATCATGTAGATTCCAGACTCTTTGGATTGCAACACCCTGACAACACAGAGCAAGTTAGGGCTGGGTATGTTTTAAAATTGTCTGATACCGGTATCTATACCAATATGGTGACTTTGACACTGGTTACTAAACAATACATTTTTCGATTCCATTTTATAAAACAAAAAGAAATTACAACATTACAGCACAAATCTTTTTTGTTTTTTCAGTTCTTACTACGTGAGCCCTGTCTCTGTGCAACCTAGGTTTTCCTGCGTGTCAATCAATCACAAACATTATTAGATGCATGCTGCATGCTTATTGCTTCATTGACGTTGTTGAGGTTTAAGGCCTTTTTTCAGTAGGAGAGCGCAAATATGACGTCATGAGAGCGCCCAAACTTTTTACTCAAGCATGGTGGTCGCAACGCTAGTTGCAGTCTTCTCCTGAACACAGGTGGCGCTAACAAGAAGAGGCTAACGACTTTGCTATTTCTACGGACTAGAAGAAGAAGAAAAAGGTAAACAACGGCAGAACTGGAAGCAGCATTGACGTCAATGCTTTGATTTGACTTGATGACTTTGTCGGATTAAGCCTTTCATTCACCATAAAAGAACGCATTAAGTTTACAAAAGAGACTTGCAGTCACTCAGAGTCCTGGCATCCGGTCAACCTCAACCTTGTTAAGGCTTCCTGCTTCCTCTTTGTCGTGCGCCATTGAAAAAAATAAAAGTGGTGTGTGACCTCCTGACGCGCCAGCAAGATCTACGTCATTTTGACGTCACATATGCGCACGCCACCTCTGCTAGTATACTGCATGTTTAACTGCCAAGGTGCTGAAATTGGGTATTGAATGACAAAGCACTTTTTAATACTCAATACTTTAGAGGCAATTTGGTCAATGCCTAAAATATTGAATTTGGTACCCATGCTCTAATTAAAGTTATGTAAAATAATGCAACAACACTACTAGAACTGAAAATAAATCTTAGTGATGCTAATCTTAAGGCCACAGCAAAAGGCCTAATATTGATTGTTTAGACATATAACTGAGGTCCAATACTGACTGGTTTCTTCAAAATGAAGCTCTTCTGCAGCGAGATGAAGAAAGCAGTGCGACCAAATTGTTCTTTCTCCTTCAGCCCCTTCTTCCACCAGGCCTCGCACAGTGTGTGGATATGGAGCTGCAGGGGTGCCTCTGAGACAGGCAGCAACACTAGAACATCTGAGGAAAAGACAAAAACATCATCAGGAAGTTAAAATAACTATAGTTTCTACCTGAAGACACTGATTTAGCAAAGAGAAAAAATTAGCGAAGGACACTGACCGTGAAGCCTGTGGGTTATTTCTAGAAGGGCAC
>NC_045754.1:10310554-10316884 GCF_008692095.1 Etheostoma spectabile | reverse complement strand
ACCGTCTTGTAGGACCTTTAAGGACACAGCAGCTACTAGTGTCACACCATCCACAACAGCCATTACATGTTTCTGAAGGAATAGTAAATAAAAGTAGATGTTAACAAAAAATATCAGAATTTTGTTTTAATACACAAACCTAGCGCTGAAAACTCCTGCACACTGCCTAACTTGCAAAAATGTGTCAAGTTTAATAGTAGGCATCGTTTAGGTACTAGAGCATCTTCAAGAGGTGTTTTAGTGCACCAATCAACAACTTCCCCATGAGTTAGGCGTAAGTGCATAACATTCATTCACATTTCCATTATTAAGCTCAAACTTCAACCCCTCTATAGTAACCAGATGGCTTCTCAGCATGTAACACAATTTGCCTGAAGATGGTCTAGTACCGAAAAATTGCCTGCAGTTCCTTTTGACCTGCTTGTCCCCCTCCGAAGCCCTCGTCTCACGTTGTAGATGTGTGCAAAATATTTTTCTGATAGACAAATCTAAACAGCAACAGCTTATCAAATTGTAATGCCATCAAAGTTTATGTCACAATTGTTATAAGCTGACTAGTAAACTCACAGGGTCTGCAGCCGACTCCACTTCCATGCCCTCATCCCTGCCCTGCACCCAGCGCTCCGGGGGCAACTCCAGCAGGACATCCTGAAGGAGTGAAGCGAGTTTTCCCCAAAGAGTCTGCCTCTGGTCTCTGGGCATCTCCTGCACTACCTCCTCCACATCAAAAGGCTCCGTTTTGTTCTTCTGCTCAGCGACAAAGACATACAGTACATGACAGACACATAGCTAAAAAAACACTTGATGTGACTACAAAAGGACTTTTCATTCCCAGTAGTAGATGACTTATACATCCAAAATAATCCAGTTCCACTTTGTGATTGCTAGCTTTGATGGATAGCTTTTCTGTGCAATGAATTCTTTGTTTATTTTAGGGTGTTATCAGAGTCAGTAAATAACACTTAACTTTGGGATGTAGTAACAAGTGTCCTATTAAGACAGTTAATCTACATTTTAAAGCTAAATCAAACTATCAGACGTAACAAAATGTAAGACTAATTTCCCAATTTATATGGAGTAAATTCACAAATTGTACAAGTAATACATTTTACAATTGATTTTTTTTTCACACTATAGACCTGCATTTAGTTGCCAGTTGTAGAACATGCTAAAACTGATCCAGTCGACCAACGTTACCACGTTATGGTCAATTTTGAGGCTGCTCTCTTTGTGGTGCTCTTGCATAGTCCTATAGCTAAGTGTGATCATATTTATTTTACTTCTCGTGTATTAAGGAACACAAAAGTTTTTTTTTAACACACAAGAGTAAGTAATAACGTTATACTAACCTGAGACACATCCAGGAGATCTGATGGCTCTATGCTTCCTGGTTTCATATAGCAGTTACAATAAGTTAACGTTACTCACATGAAGCTGGATAAAGCGAAGGAAGTCTTCCACATTTTCATGACAGGCAGCCTCTAAAAAAGCCTCTCGCTTGGACATGTTATCGGTTCTCCAAGCAGTGGTAAGGGACGTTAAGATTTCCCAGACTAACTGCAATAAAAAAAAAACACAACACCGGTAACGCGAATACCTAACGTAGCTATCAACTGACCTAACGATAGCGTTAACGTTAACAAGATCAAAACAAATATGGCAGCCCGTTTTTCAAAAGCGTTAAAAGTGTTATTTACGAATGTTAATATCTCTGTGTACGTTGGTATGTATGCAATTAGGAGTTATAATCAGCAAAGTATAAAATATGAAACACTAGCTTCGTGACTTACCTTTTTATTTTTAATGTTGCAAGACGACAACCGTTGGATGACAGTCTCCTAATATCAACAGCAAACCCGCGCAAATTTGGATGAAATTGCGTCATGACGTTGTGCGTCCACTTTGACGCTGACGTTATTATTGTCGTTTGCTTTCACTGCCACTAGATGGCGACAAGTCAACGCGGAAGATCCGAGCTCCATGATTGCTTTATGCGTTTGGAATGTACGGGGCTCCCTGCACATGTAGTGCAGCTTGTGAAGTCTTTAGCAGTACCAGCACCATGGAGTTGCGTACGCCATTTTCTTTGTTCTATAGGAAATCTCTCTTATCGATTACACCCAAACCCTCAGGGGAAATTATGATGCAATGCAGGTTGAATTGGATTTTTTGCTCAGGGGCACATCAGTACCAACCCACTCATCAAAATCTTACAGTGGTGGAAAGTAACTATTTTCTTGAGTACTGTATTAAAGTAGGACCACAGTTACATACAGTATATAAATTAATCAACCACAACACTAAAGTGATACCTATATTTTCAATCAAACATTATGAACCAATAACATAATATATTATTCTGAAATGCCGTTCTGCATAAATACTTTTACTTCTGGTATTTCAGTATATTTTTATGCTGATAATTTTTGTACTTTTACTTAGGTAACTTTTTGAAATGCAGGACTTTTACCTGTAAAGAGTATTTCTACACTGTGATAGTGAAAGTTTTACAAATAAAATATCTGAGTACTTTTTCCATCTTCTTAACATATCATATTCAAAGTGAAAATAATTCATATTCTTTGTAGCTGAAGATAAATAAAATAAGCAAGAAAAACAATGTTCACAAGAGAAACCATTTATTCTTCAAAACCCATGAGGCATCATTCAAAATAATAGCATTAGGAAGGCAAAATTACATAGCAGGTTTTTTTTAAGGCACGGGATAGATAACAAGAAAAGTATTAAAAACCTCCAACAGTTGTGACTGTGTGGCAAAACATTTACATGCCTTATGTGTCATCTTAACAATAAGTTATGGCAGCCCTGCTTATAAAATGCAATAGCTATGATCTCTGCTCATAATATTCCGTTTGTTCAACAAATCAATCAATCAAACCTTATTCAAGTATCCTTCATATTATACAGCACTTGTTCATAGCCCTAAAATGCTCCCTGGTTTTCAGCAACATCCAATATTTCACAGTCCTTTTAAAATATACAGAGCAATCATTTTATTCATTGCATATGTGCATTCCATGTTTGTAATCAAGCATAAAGAGCGTTAACAGGTAAACAATCAAATAACACGGCATGACAAATAAATATCAAAGTCAAGACTGCTACGTAAGCCAACTTTTGTGATTCTATCTGTTCCTTAGGTAAGATTTCTCTCAGAAGACAAACCAGAATTTGTCACATTTGAACAAATCGACAGAAAGCAATAACATTTCGGACACATTTCAAAATAATTTCTTTTAAGGAAATATAATGCCATGAAAACCCCTGCAAATTATTATATATTAGTAATTTGATATTTACATAAAACAATGAAAATAGAGACAAGGCAGTTGGTGTGTTTCATTACAATATGTGACAATATCTCACATTAATGAAATAATGATAGTTGTTTAAAAAATGTCTTACATGCTAAAATAAGTGTTGTGAACTTTATGAAAAAATGTACATGAATACAACAAAATAGTGTGCCCTTGTATAAACAAATCACTATATTACAGCGGGGGTTTCATTGTGTGAGGAGGGAGTCTTGAATACTTCTTATGCCTTGACACGACACACCATCTTCACTCAGATCATACCTGCAAGAGAAAATAATAATAATATATATAATAAATATAGATTAATAAATAAATACACACATATAAAAATGTGCTGTATTTATATAGTGCTTTTTATGTCTTAACAACTGCTCAAAGCGCTTTTTTAAACTACAGGAACATTCACCATTCACACACATTCATACCCTGTGGCCGGGGCTGGTACAAGGGGCCACCTGTCATCAGAAAACATTCACACACATCTCACCTCCGATGCGCAGCACCGGGGGCAACTCGGGGTTCAGTGTCTTGCCCAAGGACAATTCGAACATGACTGCGGGGCGGAGATCAAACCACCAACCTTCCGATTGGCAGGCAACCGCTCTACCACTGAGCCACAGCCGCCCCATGTATATCTCTCAATGCTGACAGGGCAAAATTAAAATACAAGCTTACCATTGTGTCCATCCTTTTGATATATCTGCCCCACTTAAATCTACCAGAACCTGAGATTTTGAACAGGAAGTAAAAACAGACATTAGGTTTTTGGAATATTTGGCGTACTAGGGACTGGCTCTACCACTGGATAATGCACATAATAACCAGCTAGAAGTTACCTTTCCCAAAAGCCCTCTGTGTTTTGACAGGATGCTCCCTCCATTCTTCACTGCTACATCTAGAGTTCTCCTGTGGAGCTCCACCATAGATACACTAAACTCAAACCTGCAAGCACAAATACACACAGATTGTCTGAAACCAATGGGGTAAATCTTTCCACTGAAAATGCTTCATTTGTTGCATTAGACATTTTCTTCAATTGTTCATTTGGATCAGACTCTTAATGTTTGATTTATTGTAGAACCATATTATAGTCACAGTAATATATTAATGTTACAACTACAAACATTAAGCTTATTATTAAAATGAAACCTTCAAGAACAGGCCACCGACAGCTGCAACACACATTTGACATTATATCATAAATACTTTTTAGATTACAAACATGCTCATTTTAAGCACAAGATATTAATAGTATTTATACCCACGTTTGATCATAAACAGGGTTAAGGTTCCTCTTCATTGTGGTGGTCTTTCTCCTCCCCGTTCGGCTCTTGTCAGGCAGCAAACAGAGGCGTACGAAGGGATCCGAGCTGTCTTTAGTGAAGGCTATCAAGTTACTGAGGACACACAGGACAAAATTATTTTACTCACATGTCGCCAGTCACATGTTGTTTAGGTTAACGGTGCCTGTTTTTCTTAAATGTTAGTAGCTTCACAAGAAGCAAAAGACCTGCTTACTAAAGAATTACTAACTATAATAAACAATGGAAACTTGGGCCAAAAAAAAAATGAAAAATGAAAAATGAGTTGG
The DNA here is from genome assembly GCF_008692095.1 of Etheostoma spectabile. Taxonomy (NCBI): domain Eukaryota; kingdom Metazoa; phylum Chordata; class Actinopteri; order Perciformes; family Percidae; genus Etheostoma; species Etheostoma spectabile. Next base: position 10,311,955 of record NC_045754.1, on the reverse strand, counting down.
AAAGAGTCCTTGAATATGAGACCACCTTTTAACTAAAAGTCTCCCATTTATCTATCACAAAACTAATTTAAATGCAGGGTACAATGGCAGTTGTGGACCTCACCGGCAGGCGTGCACCACGACAATGAGTCTGTTCCTTTGGGGGCTGTGTCGGACAGTCAGTTGGATCTCGCCCAGGGGGTACTGGCTGGAGGCCGAACCACTATAAACACACCAGAGTAAGTCTTCAAGAGACTGCACTTAAATTATTTAGCAGGGAATGATGGATAGCTTGACAGGTTGTCAGCTAAAATATTCACATATTCCAAAAACAAGTCAAGATGCCATTCTATCAGAGCAACAGCAGAAATTAAATTACATAAACACGTAATTAATAGAAATGGGGGGCAAGCACTCAATCATGGGAACATTACGTGGGACACGGTTTAAAAAAATAACGTATTGTATGTGCCATTTACTTCTGCAGCTGACAAAGCCTTTGCTGAAGCTCCAAGGTGGCGAAGGGCAGGGAGATATCCGAGGCCAGGCTGGGTGTGGACTCCTTGTGAGGCAGGTGTTTCTGGGAGCTAGACATGCAGGTGCTCAGGTTAGAGAAACTGGCTGAGTATGGCTCGCCGTCCCTGTGTTGGAGGTTGAGGGTGGAAGCGTCCATGGGTGGAGGAGGCGTGGGTGGAGGCAGCGGCGAATCTGAGGCTGATCGTCTCTGGGTGGGGGCTGGGGTTGGCTGCGGCACACTGGATTTCCTGACCTGGACGGAGGACGGCTGGTCAGAAGATACCTGCTTCTCCAAGGACAGGATCTACAGAAAGACAGGAGGACGTTACTGGGAATAATGAATAGGAACTACAGCTAAGTACTGGTATTATATTCTGTAGACAATTTGGAATTTACTTGTGTTATGTTATTTCCTATCAAGGTACTTGACAACCTTAAACTAAAGCAATTCTCTGACTTGTTTGAAGATATAAAGAAAAGATTCAGGTATTTTAGAGTGTGTTTGTACAACCAAATATGTCTTCATGAAGCAATCTATCTTTCAATCTTCTGGTTCCAAAAAGGTCAGTAAGCCTGTAAAGCAATTTCCCGCTTTGGATATCCATTCTGAATCTTGGTATGTTGGTCGTGATCCTATACAGGAAAGCTATTTCAGTGCAGGTCAATATTTTGATAGGGCTGCATTCATTTTCTTATTTGATCTATCGTAATTATCAATACAAGAGAATGCACTTTGTGTCATTGTAATGAAAAGCAATGCAATTTAGTTGCTACAGTATCCTGAGTTTTTTTAGACAGTGATAATTGTTTTAGTATCATATAATGGCAAGGCATCCTTATGAAATGAGTGAACGTTTGATTTGTGAAGAATGGGAGCACTTGTCCAATGACGTGGGGGGGGGGGGG
>NC_045754.1:10309486-10310537 GCF_008692095.1 Etheostoma spectabile | reverse complement strand
TGACTGGGGTGGTTTGCACAGACCACACTGTTTGACCGTTTTCATAGAAACTATCTCTTCACTAGAAAGTAGTTACTTGAAAACTGTAAATCGTCTTCTGTAGATGTGGATTGTCAACGCAATTGTTCAAACTGCAATTTCTTTTTTAATGCTGTATTTAATTTTATTGAATCCGAGAAATTTCAGTGACAGACATCTCACATTTATGTAAATGGAAAGATACCATCGGGAAGAAGTATGAAGATTTTCATTTTTATTTAATTGAATTTATTTATTTATTGGTCATTTGGTTGAGGGGACCTTCCCTTCTGTGAAGCAACCCACAACCCAAAAAATGCATAGGGCTATAACCTATACACTGCCCGTAGGTATGCTAACTTTCTGGCTATACATGTGACCTAGTCTCAGTTTCCTGGCATTATACCATACATGTAGCCATCATGTGCATATTTACCCTTTTTAGAAACTTCTTGTTTAAATAAAAAAAAGTACTACAAAGGTTTTTGAGTATTAAAACTGCCACTGTTATCATTGTAGACTGCACATGAGCTTTGTGAAGAAACCTTGACAGCAAGGTGTAGCGGGTGTTGGAGGGCTGTTAAGGCTGTTTAGTACTTCAACACTGTGCTTTACCGCAACATTAATTCTGTCCTGTGCCATTCAACTGCAGCCATTCTGTTATCATCAGCAGATCATGAACCTGATGAATCTGTTGTATCCTCTGCCTGAGAAACTGAACTCTTACATCACTAAAGCATACGGTATGATAAGAAGTGATGCAGTCCATCTTTACCCTCAGGGCCATCTTCAGTTTAATGGTGGAGCTGGGTCCGGAGTTCTTGAGAGGAAAGCACTTGGTCATCGTCATGTCCTTCTCCCCCAACAGGCTGCTTAAGGGCACCGTCAAATTACCCAGGGTGCATTTGTGCTTGTCGTCTTTTACCTGTGAGTTGAGAAATATCTGCTTTAACACAAGACAACTACTTACACCATGTGGTGCATGTTGTTTTAAAAATATATATATACAGTTTTTCTTAATTGTTTACACACA
>NC_045754.1:10309133-10309476 GCF_008692095.1 Etheostoma spectabile | reverse complement strand
TACTTGAGACACAATGACCACAACATATAACTCAGTCACCAACCCCCTGAACCAATTCTGCTAAACTACAAGCTCAATTCCTGCTCTACACTCAGCTTGCAATTCTAAAACACACTTTTTTCAAAACACTACACACAATTCTCTGCCTTTGGCACAATTTTCATGAAGAAAATCTCTTGTCTTCACAAGGAACACACTGCCTTTCAAATATGCACACTGACTCATCACAAGGGCAAACACCCGTCACACATTTTTCCAATCAGCAATCAGAGCTTTAGCATAAAACGGCAAAAGGTGAGCTGTTCTGTTGTAGAGGATTGGAACATTGGAAACAGAGTCAGAA
>NC_045754.1:10308507-10309123 GCF_008692095.1 Etheostoma spectabile | reverse complement strand
GAGAGTAGTAGGAGGAGGTGGACGAGGAGGATGAGGAAGAGGAAGAGAAAGGCCAAGGACTGTAATCTCTGATTTGCAAAAGTACAGCCAAAATGTGAGCAGGTACACTGTAGCATCCATCATCCCGAATTTCCGAAATGAGAATAGGTAAGAAATCTACTCTCACTAGAATATTGCAGTACTGCACAGTATCCTACTGTGTATTCCTTCACAGTATTTACAGTATTTTCTATTTGTTTGGCAGAACAACACAAGGTGGTCGGGACCGTCTTCTGTCTCTTTGACAGGAACTGAACTCATGATATGGTCCTAGAAAATAATGCATACATGACACAACGGTAATACAAAGAAAAACAATGACATATTTCAACATATGATAGGATGATAAACCGGCGGGCCGAGGAGGAACAACAAGGGGACAAAAAAAGAGGAGAGGCAGAACCCGACAAGCACCAGAGCGGACGAACCAGAACAAAAAGAAGGCATGAACTCATCAACACTGGACAATGTCTTGTTCAGAAATCATCTCAGGATGAAGCCGGTCTACAGGATGCCATTAGAACGCAGTTCAGAAAGAGTCACAGAATTGCAATATTACTAACAAACAAATTATATT
>NC_045754.1:10308056-10308497 GCF_008692095.1 Etheostoma spectabile | reverse complement strand
GAAGTTTCCACCGGGCTGCTCTGGTTCATCACTGGCTCACTGCCCCCAGGCTTTTTAGTTGTTTATCTTCCTCCATATTCCCCATTCCTCAATCCTATTGAGGAATTGTTTTTTTCTGCCTGGAGATAGAAAGTGTTTGACCAAAATCCACAAATGCGTATACCTCTCTCCAAGCTATGGAACGCATGTGGACATGTAGCAGCTGATGCTCTTCATGGCTGGATCGCCATGGCGATATTTCCCCCACTGCTTGGCCCGGGAAAACATTGCTTGTGATGTGGTGATGGCTGTGGCCAGACCGCATCAAAGACAGGAGCATAGTAGTTTTTTTTGTTTTTTACTGTAACTGTGTACGTTAAATTCTTCTGGTGTATTGTATGTAGTGTATGTGCAACTTTGTATTGGTTGGAAATGGGATGTACACTATGTACATTGTTTTTG
>NC_045754.1:10307972-10308046 GCF_008692095.1 Etheostoma spectabile | reverse complement strand
AAAATATATTTGTAACTGTGTATTTGTGTTTTTTTGAGTATAAAAACAATATTCTCAAATATTTTACAACACAC
>NC_045754.1:10306547-10307962 GCF_008692095.1 Etheostoma spectabile | reverse complement strand
ACTGTCTGTAGTAAGTGTAACACTGAACAAAAAAGGCCTAGGTCATTATAATGAATGGAGAAGAAGTGTTTTCCATTCATCATAGTGTTTAACATTGAGCACATCAGTGTTCAACTGGTTCTTATGAATGTCTGTTCATATGATGGTTTCCGCCAAAATGTGAGCAGGTACACTGTAGCATCCATCATCCCGAATTTCCGAAAAGAGAATAGGTAAGAAATCTACCTCACTAGAATATTGCAGTACGCACAGTATTCCTACTGTGTATTCCTTCACAGTATTACAGTATTTTACTATTTGTTTGGCGAACAACACAAGGTGGTCGGGACCGTCTTCTGTCTCTTTGACAGGAAACTGAACTCATGAATATGGTCCTAGAAAATAATGCCATACATGACACAACGGTAAATACAAAGAAAAACAATGACATATTTCAACATATTGATAGGATGAGCTCATCAACACTGGACAATGTCTTGTTCAGAAATCATCTCAGGATGAAGCCGGTCTACAGGATGCCATTAGAACGCAGTTCAGAAAGAGTCACAGAATTGCAATATTACTAACAAACAAATTATATTTGGGACAACGGAAGTTTCCACCGGGCTGCTCTGGTTCATCACTGGCTCACTGCCCCCAGGCTTTTTAGTTGTTTATCTTCCTCCATATTCCCCATTCCTCAATCCTATTGAGGAATTGTTTTTTTCTGCCTGGAGATAGAAAGTGTTTGACCAAAATCCACAAATGCGTATACCTCTTCTCCAAGCTATGGAGGACGCATGTGGACATGTAGCAGCTGATGCTCTTCATGGCTGGAATCGCCATGGCGATATTTCCCCCACTGCTTGGCCCGGGAAAACATTGCTTGTGATGTGGATGAGGTGCTGTGGCCAGACCGCATCAGAAGACAGGATGCAGCATAGTAGTTTTTTTTGTTTTTTACTGTAACTGTGTACGTTAAATTCTTCTGGTGTATTGTATGTAGTGTATGTGCAACTTTGTATTGGTTGGAAATGGGATGTACACTATGTACATTGTTTTTGTGGGACAAATAAAATATATTTGTAACTGTGTATTTGTGTTTTTTTGAGTATAAAACATATTCTCAAATATTTTACAACACACTTATGTATGTACTTGCTGTAGTAAGGGTAACACTGAACAAAAAAGGCCTAGGTCATTATAATGAATGGAGAAGAAGTGTTTTCCATTCATCATAGTGTTAACATTGAGCACACAGTGTTCAAGGTTCTTATGAATGTCTGTTCATATGATGGTTTGTGTGTGTCATTTGAAACAAAAATACCATTTTGAGAGAAATAACATTGTTTTGAATGTAAAGTTTAGTTTTGCAGGAGAAATGAGGGGTTTTGCCCATTGTGTGTGTGTTTTTTGATTTGTGGGTAGTGTCTGAG
>NC_045754.1:10294464-10306522 GCF_008692095.1 Etheostoma spectabile | reverse complement strand
AATATGAGGCATTCTTTCAGAAAATGTGTGTAAACAATCGAGAAAAACTGTAATAAAATAACAAGTTATATCTGTGACAATCTGAAATGAGTGGTTAGGCAGCTTTACCTCCAGCTCAAGCTCTTGCCTCCTGGGATTGTGAACAAAGAATGAGAAACATTCTTCCCACAGCGGCTCCTTGTTCTTATACCGGACCTTTGTGGAAGACAGGTAGTGGTTTGTTAGTTGGAAATACAATTACACTTGAGGGCAGCTAATTAAGAACAATTCATCTGGAGACATCTCTCAATAGTACCTATAGTCATTAGAACGTCTTTTTTTTTAAACTTGAATGTAGAATGATAATCTCACTTATAACATCCTAATACTGTCAGCATCAACTGAATATCTTTATTAATTTTCACTGCATGTTTTGGTTATTTGTTTTATATATTTTTAGGTTATACTTATTTTCCCTTAATTGTTTGCATCTTTTATTTTTGCACACCTTTCACAAGTATATAAATTTATTTTAATATATGAGCCATTTCAACAGTTCAACTTAATACACTAATGTTGTTCAAAAGCCTCTAATTATCTGTTTTGATTTTTCAATCTACTATTAATTAGCCAGTTTCCCCACAAGATTTGTTCTCATGAATAAAAAATTAGGACAGTTACAGGCTTTTCATAGTGTTGGTGCTGTAAGCAAATTGGATTTTAAATGGAACAACGACAATGAGGTTAAAGTGTTTATTTCATAGCTCTGTTCTTACATTACAATCCTCTAATTTTAGAACAACAAAGCAGGGCAACAGTTTTCATAGCCAAGCAGAATGATTCTGACTGGCCAAGTCAGTCATCCTGATTAAACCTCTCCTAAACACAGTGTGGGCGTGGACAGACTGTGCTTGATTGACATCACTCACTCTAATATATACAGTTGTGAAGTAAGAGCAGCTACAGTATCTTGGGCAAATCTAGTCTGTACAAAAATAACATTTATTATTCTCCAAAGGTAACGTTACAGTTGGAGAACCACTTGGATGTGTATGAAATTCTACAGGTTGAATCATTAGTGCAATATGATTAACAACTTCCTTTGAAAATATCCGGTGCTTTAATAAAAAAGTGAACTACGACTCCCAAGGTGTATTTCAGCAACACATCTAATCACAGAATTTTGGGACTATGGGTCAATTTTTAGATTAACTCAGTAATTATGGTACCCTGTTTTGTTTCCATCTGCAACAACAGATCCAAAACTCATGGGTATTGTAATATTTTGAGCTGATCGCCATCCTGAACTCACGGACAAGACGTAATTTCTCAGAACCGTTGAAATTATTCAAACTAATGGCCACATCCTAAATCTATAAGATTGTAACATTATGAATATGTTGTTGTTTTCAGGGACTTAAAATATGTTCATATTTTTAAAGTTTATGTTTACTTTTCAGATTATTTTCTGTTACCCAAAAGAAAAGAGCAACGATGTATACTGCCGTGGTTTTGTCCTTATGTCAAGCTTCTGTTTTAGTTGGTTTCATGTTTTCTGTTTGTCTTCATGGACTTTCTGTTTTATTTTGATATCCAGTGTTGGTCTTCATTCACTTCACTTGCCTTCCTTCCTTTGTCTGTGTAATTATTGTCCCTGCCTCTAATAAATTTGACCTGTTTGTTTTCAGCTTCTCCAGTCCCCATGCTTAAATACTCACCATTCCCACTTACCTGTGCCAGATTGTAGTTGTACATAAGTCCCTCTCTCCAGTGTTTATTCCTAGTGTTTGTTTTCTCAGGGTTTATCTGATTATTGCTTTGTTCCTGACTACAATAATTGCCGGCCACTTTTGTACCTTCGCCTGCATTGTTCTTTGAACAATAAATTATTTACCTGTGATTTGAAACATTTTGTAACTGAAAGGTCCAGTGAGAGACTGTTAAAGAAGTGTTGATGTGAAAGATGTGTTGGACTTCAATATGTCTTTGTGTGTAAGAATTTTAGAAATATTCTGCTAAATATAACTTCTGTGTTCAATCTTTGGTTGTCCAGATGCTAATGCCAACTGAACATTTCTTCTCATAATGAAAGGAAAGGACAAAATCTGACATATATTAGTAATAATGGATACCTATATGACTCACCTTGCTCTCAAGTGTTTTGTGTCCAACAGTAAACTGGACATATGGACTGGGTTCGCTGCTACTCTTCTTTGCACACTATTCCGGAATCAGAAAGAGGGGTGTTAGCTGATTCTCCCCAGTGTCACACACAAGGCATACACGTCAGTATACCACAACATAATAACACCCAATCTCAAACAGTAGCTCTTGGAGACTCTGTAAGGAGCACACAGTGGTGAAAGAACCAGTAGTTCAAAGGGGAAGGAACATGACCGCACGCTTTGGCAAGCAGGGCTGCAGACAGAGAGGCTACCCAGGAGAATGCCAGGCTTTATCTCCTCTGATTTCTAATTTTAGCATGCTGGGTTTTGACAGCTAAAGCATTATTCAGTAACCCTTACAGAATAATAATACCCTAAATATCTACCAGCCGGGGGGGAATTCTTAACTCACTCGTTAGCCCATCCTTTCTCTTGAGGAGGGTGATTACACTTGACAAATATTTGTCACCAGCATTAGAATTAAGCTCAACATTGTACATTCAGGCTTATTAACACAATCCGACACTTCAATATGTTACAACTTAAACTGAGAAGGTACTTAGCACAAGAAACTTAAATATGCCTTGGGTTTTTCCAAAACATTTGATCATGTTAATCTATATTGCAATTCTACACCTGCTACTTCTGTCTAATGTGTATAAACAACACCTATTGCCTACATGTCCCTCTTAGTGGCGTTTATCCTGATCCAAAACAAGGGTGTTGTATGTTGTTCATACCTTAAAGCCCTCTGAGACAAATCTATGAACTCACAATTTATGATTATTTCTATATATTTCCATTGTGGTGGCTTGGCTGTTAGCAATTAAATCACATTTTTGTATATCTTGTCTTCATAAGGTTGGTGAAGGAGAGCTAAATCAAAACCTTTGAGGTATACAGCATGATATGTAGAGAAAAGCTGGGCAATCTGATTCATTTTGATTGACTTATACCAAAGTGCATACAAATTGAAGACATGTCTACATCCAGAAAATGTTCAGTTAATTCTCTATTCTGATGCCAAGTGATGCTAAAAGAGCTTTAAGAAGCATTTGGCTGGAACAATTAGCATTTTAACACAATGAGGAAAATAAAGAAAGCTGCACAACAAAGAGATTTGTCTGTCACCTCTCTAACAGGTAGCAGCAGCACTGCAGTCAGGATATCAAAGAGTGAACTATTGGAAGCAAACCTGACAGATTTGTGCTCCAGTTGCCCTATAATTCTGCATAAAACAGACGCACAATGCTGCAGTAAGTTTCACCATAAACTGATGTTGCACTGAGGGAGTGCCACTGCATGTGTGGAAATACTGCAAGAGATGCAGCAGTTGATTTCTGAGAAGAATGACATTTCTATGAAATGCAGAAATGCTGGCCTAACAAGCATAAGTTCCTGCTCCGTAACAAAGTTCCAACCTAATGTGGATATAATCAGCTACCACAGGCTGGGTTGCTCTGCTGGATTGCTGTTGAAAACCTTTGATCCAATTCACTTCCAATACAAGAAAAATGCCCAAATGTTGGATAGACAGGAGAATGACAACTTCTCAATCAACCATAAAGATTGAAGAAGATGAGAATAGAACAGGTTGAAATATTCAAGTGCAATTTTAGACTCGGGCAATGTGCAAGCAAGATCACATGAGTTAGTAAAGGTGGAAAATCATGTATCATTACAAATAAGGAGAAAAGAGTGCACATCACAACAAAGGCACAAAACCTATAATGCAATCATTCATACACATTTGTTTTAAAAGGAAAATTCACTCTGCTTGTTTGATAATCATCACAATCCAATGAGGTCGGTGGTGGTGGTGCACTTGAGGAAACACAGATGAGACACAGGAGGTGATCTGTACATGCAAACCATTTTTCCCACATTACCTTCAGGGCCTTAAATGCTTGCTTCAACCCATCATAGGTGAAATCTGACAGGTTGATCTTTAAGCCATAAGGACATTTGGGGGAGAAAATCACACCCATAGTTAGTACATTGGGAGTGGTTGAGTATGGTTTAGAGGCATGAGAAAAAGAATTTTTTTTTTTAAATATGTGTATGTGAATAATATGGGGGATAAATAAAAGACAGCAGGACGGTTGATATTATTGACACTGCAGGGAGCTAACAATGAAAACTCAGGTCGGAATAATGATATGAGGGTGTTTACTTCAGGGACGATTTGGAGGAGCTAACTTTGAGTCACTTTTTTAACAAGCTACAGGCTTTCTGTATCTGTGCAGCAACACATACATTGGCTGACTAATGCACACAGATCATTATGACCTCTTTGTACTGCAGATATTTTTTTTAGCCTTGAACTAAGCATCGGATTTAGCCGAATCTGCATCAAACTACCATCAAGGCATAGCTGAGTCCTTTATGTTATTGATTATTGGGCACTCGGGGTACTCTTCATCAGACATAACAATAAAACCATGCAGCTAACACATGCTTTGAGATGCAAGTTTTCAAAGTTTCCTGTTACTGTTCAACCCACGTCATCGCACACCACTAATGCTTACACTATCAGGATGCAAAAGTACTGGGGGACTCACAAATATTGTTCTATACTCTGAAGTATTGCTCTCACAAAAGACTAGACCAGATGCTCTCCTCTCACTTAAGTTTCCACAGCCTAAGCTGCCTGTGAAGACACTCTTGGGTGAAGAGGAAAGAGAGTAAAGAGAAAAACATGGAGTTATGACTGAGATGGCTCATAAGGTTACAGGTAGGTTTTAAAACAGTTGCTCCAATGATAGCTTTCAAATCCTATTAGATACACTGTAAAGTCCTGGAAAGGTTTTGGAGGTTTAAGGTACTCATCAGACAACAGCTACAAAAATACTGACATAGGACAGAATTCCTGAGGTTTAGTGACTTGATTATAAAAATTGATAAACTGTTAAGAGCTGGAGCCTAAATCTATAATAATCCATAATTGTTGCTTTTAAAGGTGCTCTAAGCAATGTCATGAGTGTTTTAGGCTACAATATTTGTTTTCACATACAGCAAACATCTCCTCACTATCCGCGAGCTGCCTGTCCCCAAAACACACTGTAAAAAGACATGGTCCCTGTAGACAGCCCAGGGTCTACAAACGGCAACACAAATAAACTGTGCCAACCAGCACCACTAGGCATACACAAACAGTGTTCCAGCGATCCAGCCAAAAACCGACAACAAGCATTTGGGGGTGGGGGTCGGGGGGGGGGGGGTAGTGCATGGAAGCACAGAAGGGAGGGGACAGGATGAGGAGGAGGGAAGGTTAAGCTAGTCTCGTTTTGTTTGAAAATACTTTGAACGTCAACAAGAAGTAGCGTCACCCAACATCGCTTAGAGCACCTTTAATGGCTGAGTTTGCAATAGCTAAGATACTGGGGAAAATATTAAAAACACCTGCCCTGGATGTTAGGTTCACCGGGAGGTCACAGTGCAGTGTAAACCAAATGTAAAAAGAAAATGAAAGCAAACTGAGGAAATCAATCAAGTGTCACAAAGCAAATATGGTAACAGGAATGTGGAGCATTGCTGCGCACTGAGTAACAATCCTTAGTTAAACAAGTATACAACACTTGTACTTCTTATTGAACTGGTGTTGCTATGTGGTGTGTGTGTGTGTGTGTGGTGTGTTGTGTGTGTGTGTGTAGTGTGTGTGTGTGCGAGTGAGTGAGTGAGTGAGTGAGTGAGTGTGTGTGTGTGTGTGTGTGTGTGTGTGTTTTGGGTGGAGAGCAATAAGGCTGCATATACCTAATGCTATATTTTACCACAAGCTATAGCATCAGAACAGTAACACTGCTACCTTCAAAACAAAGTGAACACTGCAGTATCTTACAGGTAAATTCTTTGCTGAGTCCAGATGGACCACAAGCAGCGCTGACGATAGTCCATCATTAGCCAGGCTCCTGTCTGCACGCACACTTCGCAGCCCCTGTTTGGACAAGAAAGACAGAAAAGTCAATCAACAGAGAGAACGATGACAAACAATATTTTAGCTTTGTGAAAAGCTTTAGTTGTTGTACCTGGTCCAACTTCTCTGGAGTGGAGAGCAGAGACAGCCACTCCAGTTTTAAATGGAGTTTCCCAGTAGGAGCTTCTTCCAGGTCAAACCACTGCAACAGTGTAAAAAACATCAAAGTTAAATCATTAAGTTAAGTCATCGAAGGGACCAAAAGTATTGATTTTTGTAACGACAGGTTAAAGAATTATCCTCAAAACCTGACAAATATCGAACTATTCCTTTAAGGACCTAATCTATAAACTCTAAACAAATTCTAATTAAATGAGTAATATAATGTTGCCATAAAAATGCTTTACCTCATCAACCTTCTGTTCTTTGTACAGCTCAGTCATATCAATCATCAGGCTGTGAATAATGACAAATCATTACTCAGATTGGCACGGCAAACAGTAAACAGAAAAATCACACTAATTAATCTGAACACTGAACAGAGGGGGTACAGCTATCGATTGGCTGCTTTGTGTTGTCAGCGCTGGGTGCAGTGTTACAGTCTTAAGGATAAAATCAATTGACTTTACCCTTGGGTTTGGAACTGTGGAACAACGCCTCTTCTTTACTTAAACTCATGTCTACTAGCACAGATACTTTCAACTCACCTTCCACTTAGGACAACATGGGGTTTAAGACACAATGTGTAAGCCATCAATCTGCTAGAGACTGCAAAATAGCCTGCATTGCTAAATCTGCCACATTTACATGTTGGACTCGGTGCTCATGTTGATTAATGTGCGTTGCCCCTTTTAAATAGAAAGAAATCTAAAATCTAATGCCATACCAGATCCTTAGCTTTCCTATATAGCTGGCAGATAACAACAAGCTTGCTGTTACATATCCGCCACATTGAGAACTTGTTTCTTATGTGTGATAAGAATAGAGCAGGACAGGAAATGGGAGAAACTCACCTTCCCAGGAAATCATCTTTGTCAGGATCTTGGTCAAACAGCTCAATCTCAAGGTGTTGACCTGAGTGCTCATACACCAGAGCCTGATGAAGACAACAACAAATTGATCCTTGTTCAAGCAAACATGTCCAGTCAACAGACCGATAACTTCCAATAATGTCATGCAGGTTGGAAGAATACACTCGTTTTTATTGTAAACAAGTGATCAGATTACTCAAACTACACTATTATAGTCATGCGTAGTATGTGCTGCCTACTCCAAACAACATCCCAAACCTGTCACCTCGTAAACTTCGTTCCATTTAGGATGGAGGCTCTCCTTCACAGTCTTGCTCTGAAACTGCTGGTTGCCGACCTGAAGGATACCGTACGGGTCGGACTTGCCCTTGATCAGCCCTCCCAGAAAGGTATCCTTCCCTTCCAGATCCTGAGCCTCCAAGAAGTGAATCCTCAGGACTCCCTGTGGAGACATGCAGAGCACAGCGTTAAGGTGAACAACAAAAAATAGCATCTTTTAACACTTTGAGGCCCCAATGGAGTCTGACTTGATAGGATGTGATATTACCTGCTGGGTACTATAAGGCAATATGAGAAAAAATTGGGGCTTATTACTAGGGTCAGGTAGAAACACATTATTTCTAATGGGGTTATTAATTATTTACATTTCATTTCATCATATTCATTACAGTTAATGAGTGTAAGAACTAGAGACCAGAAATGAAAAATACAAATGTATGGTACCAGGTGTTGTATGTACATCATGATGAAATGATGACAATGATGTCAAGATCTGTCTTTGTGTGAATTTGAAATGAAGTACTTTTAACTTACTTTATCTTCATTTAATGTATATTTAATTATTTCTGTAGTAGTATCAAACAGAGAAAAGCAGCAAATGCTTGCATTTGACTATTTGACATTGTTTGGTGATAGTGATTTGTTTTTGATTAACTTATTTTTTTATCCAATTTTTCAATTTAATAATCAAATGATCAGCTGATGTGTAGTGAAGTCAGATTGGTATAATATTAGCAAAAAGAGTACAAAGGCATACAATAATTGTAGCCTAAAATATCTTAAACAAAATATCTCATGAACAAAGGATGCTGAAAGTGATGATTTTGTTACCATGGAGACAGCTATTGGCAACAAAGACTTGACATGCTTTTTTGCTGCTTTGGCCCTTTTTCATTCTGTTTCATTGCTGTGAATTACATACAAAACCTTGATAACTGCTTTCTTTTATTACAGAAAGAATAATAAAACACACATCACACAGGCCCCTTGAGGTTGGACTATCAAGGACTTTCACTTACTAACCAGGAATTCCCTCATGAAGACGCATATTGAACCACCTGTTTAATTGCATTTTCAAACTGCAGTAGTACCTTTGGCATGGGAAAGCGCAGCCTGGCCAGTTCCACATCCCCGACCAGTGGGATGGTGATACGATTGGGTAAAACCAGATAGCTGTAGATAATGTCTTGAATCAGATGTTCAGAGAAGTCACTATAAGGACAGTAGAGAGGGTTGGGAGAAGGGCGGAAGGGAAGATAAACAGAATGAAGCAGTGAATTATTTAATAGACCGTAAGGGTGCGCCGAGTTATAAATGCTCTCCTTCAATCTCAGCTTAGTAGTACAGTACGTTTCGGATTTACATGTGAGAAGATATGACAATTGGAGTCAGTTCAAGCGTGTTGGTGCTGCTAGTCAAAACCCTCTGAATGTCTATCTGTCCCACTAATGATTCAACACTTTGTGACAACAACAACAACAATGACAAAAAGGCCAGCAAATGGCATTACCGCCAAGCTTCCCTTTATTCATTTAGCTGCCATAGCACTGCTGGAAAATTGCAATCATGGCATTTCCATATATCACGATGTGGATATCCTAATCAAAGGTGTTTGTAAACCGGGAGTGATCGTGAAATTATCTCTGGACTGATACCAGGACTCTGAAAACACACCAGCTAAATATCTCAATTCAATTGTCAATTGTTATTGTATATTTCTTGTAAATTCTATTGTTTTGTTGTACTGTATACTTAACAGTATATTTTATATTTATTACTGTCCTTTCTGTTTTTATTCTTTATATGTTAAGTGATTGTTGTACTTTGAGAGCAAAGGCTAGGTGTCAAATTCCTTGTTTGTTTACGCAAACCTGGCCAATAAAGCTAATTCTGATTCTACAAAATAAAAAATAATAAAGCATTTAGCCTAATAAATCAGACATTTACTAATACAAAGGACCTGATACACCTTTCCCATGTTCTTTCTAGTTGTCCAAAAGTGTAGCAACTCGCTACATGACAGCCTGTATGTAATTGGTGTGGTATACATTTAGAAAATTCCTATCCTATGTGTCTTGTTGAAGTAGGCCCAGGATAGTAGCATTGACACACCCTTCTCCACTAAAGTGTGGTCTGGCTACACCATTTATCTATTCTGGGAAATGATCGAGCTTGTTTGTATTCCTTTAAATCTAATAACGATCCTGGGCGGCGCTAATCAATAAAAAGTATAAGTGAAAAGTGTGAAGTAAAGTATCTAAATGGATTTGTTTAACGATTAATAATCAGCACGAAAAATCTGTTACTGTCAGTTCCACACACATGATCTGACAACAGACAAAGGCAACACAGTGACTAAGTACACAAGGTAATGAAACAATGTGAAACGAGGGACATGTGACATGAAGGTTTATGAACAGGTGAAAAACATCAGGGTGGGGCAGACAATCACAAAGGTGGAAAAACACAAGGCAGGAAGTAAAACAAGACATGACATGGGAGAAAACAGACTACAACATAAAACAGGAAAATGAAGCATAAAACATTCACAAGAATGAAAACAAATGCCTGCAGTAAATTACACCCTTATATTTTATTTCTGTCATAAAGGCAACTAATGTAATGGATGAGTCCTAACCTTAGACAGATGAGAGTCATTTCTATAGACAAGCGACAATTCCTGAGGCTCCTTCAGGACTGTGAACCAGTTGAAATTGCTTTAAAGACAGAAACTTCCTTTCCTGCTCTAAAATAGCACTGAAGCAACACAGACACTATCTACTCTGACAAAAAACTAAGCTAAAAAGCTAAAAATTCAATTTAGCCGGCTGTGTTTGTGTCTGGAGTTAAGAGAAACATTTATTTGATCAATCAGATTATCTTTCAACGAAACAACCGGCTACCGCTCTTCTCTGTGAGCCGATTAGTAGCATTATGATTCTCTGTTCGGGGAGTGATCAGAGACGGAGCTTTTCTCCAGCTGAGAGCTGAGAGAGTGTAAAGGGATTCCTGCTGCATCAGCGCTTATTGCTGCATTTTTGTAGCTCCCCTGGCGTAAACACTGGAACACCCCACGCACCTGCTTGTGTGTGCACGCAAAGTAACAAAAGTGGGACAGTTTAATTCATTCATTTTAGGACAAGAGTGCTGACTGCAGACATGCACACTCAAACTTTATAATATAAAGTTTGTAGAGTATGTTACTGCGTGTTTTACTCTCCTGTGAGCCGCGTCAAAGACAATTATTTTATCCTTTGGCAGATAGTACTGTTTTTAGCCTTGGTAGCAGTATAGAGAGTGGACCGCCATGGGACTTTAACTCAGAAAATAAGAACGGTGGTGAATGGGGAAAGGCAAATCATTTTTTATCCCATTTGAATTAAGCCATGAATTACACATATGATGTTCATCCGTTTAATAGATAATTTTGGAAGTCAAGAAAGTCTCAGTTTATTGTTAAACTGTTGAAGTATAAAATGTGAAAATACATAATTAGACCACACACTTCAAAGTTGCATGGATGACGTCTAGCTGTCTGTGTGTATCGTAACGGGGATGTAACGTTAGTCAAAAAAGCAGCGGATCTTGCTTGTTCTTTTGCTTATCTGTGGAAAACACTTCACTGGATAAAAACAGCAGGTAAGATAACGTTACATGTGTTGTGGAACAGAGCAAAGCTAGCTAGATAGCGAGCAAGTTAAGTAATCAAGCTAGGTGACGTAAATTGTACGAGACGAGACGTAGTTCACTGACGTAGAAGGGCGTGACTTTGGCTCTCTATGACTCTGAGAGATGGCAATGTAGGTCCACTTTGGTTCAGCAACTATTGGATAGATTTCAATGAAATTTGGTACAAACATTCATGATGAATCATAATAACTTTGGTTGACTGCAGTCTGCTTCAATCCCCACACCCACGTATCTCTTTCATCCCCATCCACATCTCCTTCACATTGTTTTGCTGCAGTTTGGCCTTCAGCTTCCTCCTATATGAGACCTAGCACTCCCTCAGTTTCTCCGGCTGTGGCTGTGCATCAGAGTGTGAATGTGTGTGAGTGTTTATCAGATGAGCAGGTGGCACCTTGTATGGCATCCTCAGCCACAGTGTGTGAATGTGTGTGAATGGGGAAAGGTTACTGTACGTAAAACCGCTTTAAGTAGTCGTTAAGCTCAGAAAAGCTCTATATAAAAAGTGCATTTACATTTACATCTAAGCAGTCCTGCAGTGCCTTCTAAGTCCACCTCCTTGCGCATCAGCAGAAGGAAGGATGTAAACAGTGATCACAATGGTGGATGTAAACTCCCTCGGGAGACAAGATACATAAGCCCACCTTCACATGCACATGACCGGGATTGCACCACTTCTCTTTCACATACAGTGCAACCCCCACCCCACTCCCTTTTTTTTACCACTTTCCATGATAATAATAAAACGTTTTTATTATTTTTATTATTTTGCAACTGTAGCTTAGCGCCGCCCAAGACGACCGTGATTGGTTTAAAGAAAAAAAAATTCTCCTATCCAGGAATGTATATGTGGAGGGGAAAGACTTTACTTTTGCAGCACTGTGGAGATAGGTCTGGCAATACAAAACTAATGACCAAATAAACCCAAATAACTATTCAATTCAATTTCAATTCAATTTTATTTATAGTATCAATTCATAAGAGTTATCTCAAGACACTTTACA
>NC_045754.1:10287911-10294447 GCF_008692095.1 Etheostoma spectabile | reverse complement strand
ATTTACAAGGACCCAACAGTTCTAATAGTTTCCTCCAGAGCAAGCAACAGTGCGACTACTACTACTACTAACATTCCCATCAGCCTCAGCTGCACTTTGAGTTTAGTGCTAATTTAACACACTAACACGCTAACCTAAGATGGTGAACATGCTGAACATTAAACTGCACCTGCTGAACATCAGCAGGTTAGAATCGTTATTGCCACCCTGTAGTCATGTCAGCATTGGCATTTCCTTTAAAGCGCCGCTGTGCCTGATATCAGCCTAACAGAGAAGGTACCATGGCTGTAGACTCCTAGTCTTGTTTTGATTCTGAGTTTGAAGCCAGTTCAACAGCGAAGACACATCAACACATGAACACAAATAAAACATTTGTGGCATAATGACAATAACAGGGTTAAAGAGAGACCCACTGGAAGACCCTTCATAGGCAGCTGATGCTGTCTGTCTGTCTGTCTGTCTGTCTGTCTGTCTGTCTGTTGCTACATTCAAGAAACTCTGTGGCTGCAGCTATGCTTTCACCATCTGGGTCTCTCTACAGCTAACCACTCTTTTTCTGCACGTGCCCCCCTTTCCTCCACAACCAAAACACCCACACACACACACACACACACACACACACACAGGTACATGTGCCCCTACACACACACAAACACACATACATTGCATTGCACAAGTTGCATGGATCAATTTCACCCCCGCGAAAGGACTTGACAGAAGAGTTGAGGAAGACCGGCCACTGAGCTCTGCCTGTGTCAACATGTCTGTCCACATCAGCAGGGAATATGACAAGCAGCTCTAATCCAAGAAAACCACATGCGTGTGTCACTTTATTTAGGATGCAAATTATGTATGAACCACTCAAGACAGCAGTGAGTAATTGTGTTGGGCTGTTAGCATTTCCTAATCAACACTCAATTACTCTGCGCTTAACCCACACAACTACTCAAGGAGAATAGACACTTGCAGTAATAAAAGCAAAACAAATTAAGCCGGAATGAGGAAAACAGGCTACAAGCAGCACATGTTCTGATCCAACCAGTTTTATCCCAGTCCCACTATTTAACGATTATCTTAACCTGGTCATTCACAGTAATGTGTGCATGTCACTGTACTGCATGTCACACACACCATACATCATACTTGAGCTCAGTGTTTGCTCGCAAAAACACAAGTTTAGGTGTATAAGCTGAGTCTGATCAAGCTCCTTATCACAACCGGAACAAAAACAAGGACAACCCTGGCATTCAGAAAACTCTCTGAAACAAAACTCTTAAGCAGAAATACTTTCAGAACATTTGGTGGAATTTCCTTCTCAGATATATAATAAGACGAATAAGAAAGAAAGAAAGAAAAAAAGAAAGATTAAGAATAAGAAAGTGAAAGTAAATCCATAAAGTCTGGTGAAAGTGCAGCCTACAGTATGCATTTCCAGATTAAGTACTAAGGGTATAGTACAGTGTATAGTATTGAGTGCATAATAAGTTATGTTTTTTGAAAGGTAAAATGGGTTCCAAAAAAACCAATACGATTGCACAGTTATAATGTACAGTACTAGAGTATATGATTGATTCAATGGTGAAAGAATGTAGGAATGTGTCGAGCTTCCTGAAACCAAACACTTAACAACTTTCATTATCTTTCACACACGCCAAAAAAAAAACATGTCTTGACAAACAAGAAAAGTACGTTTAAGCGGACTTACCTGAGCCCAGGGATGTCAAGTATATTGGTGAGGCCAGTCCAGTTTATGTCCAGAAGCTAAAAGAAGAAAAAAGAGAGAAGAACATATAGGTTTTGCAGAAAGTGCATAAAGTGTCAATTACTTTAAACAGATCAAAACCCTTAATGTTATTGTTTTCCTGCTTGTGCTTGTGCTTTACCACTCATTTGTAACAGGTGCGACAAGGAGTCCTACACAAAATGGAGCAAAACTAACATAAATCAGACGTTCTACGGATAAGTTGCTATTGTTTTAGTCCATTGTTTTTAAACAAAGCATTACTTTACCTACTATATTGCTGCCATATTCATTACTTAAGACACGTCTGAGTTATTCTCATGCTTCCCACTGAACACCAGTTTCGCAAAGGAATGTAAATTTAAAAAAAATAAACCAACACTTTCTCTGGCCTTGTATATTTAAGTGTATTGTTTTATCCTTTGACATGTCTTTCTTATTAGTTCACTCAAGCGTATAAACAGATGCTGTATGCACAAATAGCAACTGTTTATGAGTCACAAGTCAACAAGTGGTCAGAAAGCACAGATTCCTGTATGGAAATGTATACAAAAACACCTGCTTAGTAAAACATTTGTAAAAGCAGCAGCAAGCCTCAGAGGTCTCATTAGTAGATTAGGGACATGTATTTACATGGTCCAAGTACCAGTAGTATTATCATATATATATATATATATATATATATGATATATTAACTGATACAAAATCTAACAAGTTTTAATCACGTTATGGGTAAAACAGGCAGCAGGTATGTCAAATTTGCTACAATAAGAAAGACAGTAGAAGAAAAAAAAAAAAAAAAGAGTGTGAATGACATCAGCTGAGACCTGAAATGCAGGCAGATCTTTCCTCTCACTAAGCTTTGATCTGTTTCTGCCTTTTGCGCTGAAGCGGCTTTTTTAATGAGCCTTTCCCACCCTACTTTTCTGCCCAAGTTGCAGGGGAGCGGGGAGCACTGCAGGGCTAGAAATGTGTTTGAGAAGAAGTGCTGTAAGAAGGTTGTGTGGAGGGACAAAGCCCTGCCTGTAAAAAGACTACATCTGGGTAACAAGGATGAACTGAAAAACAGCACTGTCTTCCAACTATAAACTTAGTGGTTTCTGCATTTAAGTCATAAATAATTGATCACTAAATCAATTGCAAGTTTGCTTTCTTGCCGAGAGATTAAAATGGAAAGTACGCAGTCTGAGAAAAAAAGTCCCCATTTAAAGGAGTAAGACTGTTCAGTTTAGCCTGAGCCATGGACACTCTAGGGGTCTCACAGCAGAATGTGTTGCATCTTTTTATTTACAGTGCACTGAGTCGAGTTAGTGCGATCACACAGCCCCGCCGTGGCCAACGCCACTTATGGTCTGGAAAAGTTTCTATTTCATTTGACACTCAGGATAAATCCTTGTATGGCACGCTGAGAGAAGGAAGGTGAGCTATTTGAATTCCCGGGTACACAATGCCGAGGTACTTTTGCCCACAAGAAATTACTTTTGCAATTTATTTGCTCGCTCCTCCAGTATACCAATGTAATGTTCCTCATCTAAAAGCAGGAAGAAGATTGAGATGTATAAGTGTGTATATATTTTGTGTGTGTGTGTGGTGGTGTGTGTGTGTGTGTGTGTGTGTGTGTGTGTGTGTGTGTGTGTTTATGTATGTGGGACTGCAGCACAATTCACTGACTGGAGCTGCTGCCTTTTCCTTTCAGCCTCCTACAGTAATATCTCCACCTTGAGCTTTAGCTGAGTGCCTGGGGTAGAGAAATCTGCCAAAGTAGGGCTGGCTTGATCTGTTGCTATTTAAAGCTCCGCTATAGTTCCACTGGGTCCTCCCATTTGGAATAAATCGGCCAAACATTTTTAAGCTGTGCAGCAGTGGCTCTGCATAGGGGTTGGAAAGGGAGATTGATGGAATGGGCACTGGGAAATATTAGATATGCAAACAACTGGCAATGTGAAATGCAAATCATGGAAAGTGATGTGGAGTGTTGAGGCTGCAAGACAATGCTGATAGCACTGCCAGAGAAGGAAAACAAACTGGGAGTTAGGGTTGTAAAATGAAGGAAACACATTGTAATGTGATTCAGTTGTGATTTGACTTATATAACAAACATTTGAAGACCAATTTACATTCATTATATTGCCTAAAACAGGCAAACCGATAAAGCAGAAAACCAAGGAGGGATAGGTTTTATGAGGTGCAATGTTCTAACAAATAGTTACAAGATATTCAGGATGTTTTGTGATTTTCACAGACCTTGGTGCACATTTTGAATAAAGAGAACACAATGAAAGCATCTAGTGCAAGTTAAAAGAAAGTTTAAGAGTGTATGGGTAATCTGTTGCTCTGCTACACCATCTCAGGTGCTGGAAAAGACTAAGAAGGGACCTGTTTTTGTTTTTCCACATCACAAATCCTGGTTTAATAGCCTCTGCGCTATTCATATTGCATTTATTCAGACTGCTCTGTACAACAGGTTTAATTGAATTGACTTGTGCCACACTGTATCCCCAGCATCTGGACTTACTGGCTTCTTCAGAAAGAACACAGACAGAGCTCCAACAAGAGGCATATCACTCAGCAACGGCTCCATCACCACTCTCAACACGCCGTGGATCTATGGAAACACAAGAGAAACATATTAATAACTGTACACAAACGTACACAAAGGGAGAGCTACAGTAAAGGAAACTCGCACCCCACTGGCCCTTGACATTCCTCAGCGGTGGAGCCGTTAGCTGTGGCATATGACAGGTCGGAAACTCGATCACAGCCGGACTTCACACCTGCCCAGTGTCATCCTCCACCTTCTCCATAACACATTATGACAATTACAAGGATTATGATATTGGTAGTGGTTTTCACATATCATGTGGACACCACATAGCTGTTTAAATCCACACAAAGAACAAAGGATGTTTAAATTCTAGCACCAGTCTTGTTTTGAGGCAATACTTTCAACATAGATAGAAATACAATCTTATTGAAACAGCAATTACACAATTGAACCCAATACTAATAACACTCTTGAATCCAAAACCAATGAAGCTTTATGAGTGTTTGTATGCAGCTCTTTGAAGTAAAGGCCATCGCATCAGTCATTTTGTGAGTTTAAATCAGCTTCATAGAAAGGACATAGAGAGTCAGCTGGCAAACCAAAATGACAAGTATCCATGAATTTCAAAGCGGTAAAACTTTGAACCAAATTTTACATGCAGGAATTTGTACCTAAATCATTTCTGAAGTTTGAAAGCATTGACTTATCTATCAAAACATGACTACAATTTGAAAACAATCAGAGTATGAGATTTATTTGCAGGTTTAACAGGCTTTTAATGTACAGAAGCTGTGAGGATTGAGATCCATTGTAGTAGTGGGAACATGCGACAGGCGAATATTACTGTAAATAAATAATAAAAGGCCAAGACCCCTCTTGTCACAAAGCCGCAGTAATCTAAGCGTTATGGAGTCAAACGCACCTGCTCTGTGTAATGTAAACCAGCTCAAGGAGTGATTGGGACTGATGTATCAGTGGCTGATAATGAGCTCGGGAGATATGTTGGTCTCCCTGAGTTACATAATGAGGGCAGTGAGTCTCCTGGGGACCTAACATTACTCAGTCTTCAAGGAGGCACACACTGATTGTTTCTCTGCCTGCTATGTTCCACTGCAGCAAAACAAAAGGGTCAAGGGCATGCAAGAACAACAAAACACACCTGTGTAGTCCAGCACTACAGAGAGCAGGAAGGGGGGTGGAAGTTGTAAGGTTACATACACATTAATATTACACATTATAAAGCATTATGTAAATGCATTTTTTGTTAAAAAAATTAACTTTTATTAGTTAAAAAAAGTTTATTACATTCATTTAAAAGTGGGACTCAGTCTAGTAGGATCATTTTGATCTTTTACAGTAATTCAAAGTTAACTTCTACAGTAAAGCCTTTTCTTTGATTCTACAGAGTAGTCCCCCAACTTCATAACCTCTTAAGTGGTCTTAGGATTCATTAAATAGGATAGGATGGAATAAATAAGTAAAACATTTCTGCAGATCTAATTTTTCTAAATTTACCTCTAGTATTTTTTCTTTGGAAGTACTAGATAGTTTTTACCTCTTGAGGCCTCTAACATTGACAGAGGTTTAACAGGTTTGGTTTAACTGTTCAACATATCGACATGACAAACGTGCCAGTAGGGACTGCTTTTTTTTTAAAGGGGTTTCAAGTTAAAGCAACACCAAAGATTTGTTTGTACCTTAAAATAACGTTTCCAAAATCATTTCAGTGGTTCATCAACTCGTGACAGACTGAACAGCACTTCGGCCACTATTGGCAAAGTTACATAGTGCGGTTATAACCGCACTATGTAACTTTGCCAGATCGGGTAGCGGATCTGTAGTTTGAATGAGACAGCGGTAATGGACAATTCCGCTTCCAACCTGTAGGGAAACCGAAGAAGAAAAGTGCTTTGGTGTTGCTTTAAAAAATGTTAGGATCCGATGTCATAAAGCATTTCATAATGGTTGCTTACAAATGCACTCCATGCTTATTTTATTGTAGTCGTTGTTTACTTCATCATTACATGTCAGCCCCATCACTGAATACACAGTACACATGAGGGATTTGTGCTTTCATACCAGCGTATGATGAAATCATACCCCTATGCTGAAATCTTTATACACTACCGGTTAGAAGTTTGGGGTCACTTACAAATTTCCTTACCACTCCATAATAGACATAATACCAGCTGATCTGAGTGGGAGGCTGATCTTCAATGCAATATCTACATTGCCCATTATCAGTAACCA
>NC_045754.1:10287808-10287901 GCF_008692095.1 Etheostoma spectabile | reverse complement strand
GTTCCAAAGGCACATTCTGTTTACTAATCTGATATATTTTTAAAAAATAATTTGAAAAACATTGGAGAACCCTTTTGCAATTATGTTAGCACA
>NC_045754.1:10282588-10287798 GCF_008692095.1 Etheostoma spectabile | reverse complement strand
TGAAAACTGCTGCCCTGGTTAAAAAAAACAAGGCCACTGATCTCAGCTGGTACTGTGTCTACAATGGAGTGCAATGGAAATTTCTAAGTGGCCGCAAACTTTTGAAAGTAGTGTATGTGCAGACGATATAGATACCACTGCACATAAATAATAAGAAAGATTGTCTAGTGAAAAGAGAAAAGCTCCTGTCCTTCTTCAGCATCATTTGTATGTGCTGTACAAAAGTCAAAGCTGCGGTTTCTTCCCTACTGAAAAAGCCTCTCAAATTAGAGCCGACAGGACAGACCTTTACCTGAAGTCACTGTGCCGCTTCATATCCAATTTATATCCGCTTCATGTTCCTTTTTCTGACAACCTTTGGCGAGTCCAAGACTAATGCCAGAGGAAATTTCCTTTGAGAGAATGTGAAACAAATCAGACATAAAGGAATTTCCTTACCTGGATGCTCTTTATGCCGGCTTTGCAGTAGTAGCGTTTGATGTCTACGTCAATCTCTGTGTTGCCAACAAAGCTGAGGGACAAAAACACAAAATATATACAGTATATAATAAAAATCCTGTACAAGGGTTCTTTGTTGTTTTGAAACTCCTGTTGTGTACAAACAAAACATGCATCATAGAGTTTTGTTCTATATTAAGCATTATAAACTTGTTTTCCAGACCTTTAAAGGATGTTATGAAATCCATCTCTGTCTTTGACACTATTTGTGGTAGGCATTTTTTTTCTAGCAAATCTTGTGTTTGTTATTGTTAGTGCACTGGATTCAAGTTACCATCATTGTCACATGTAATCCAGCATTGCTGTTTTTAATTCAATATCAACCTCATTGTTCACTGTTCATGCTCATATTGCCATGTCAGAGCTAAAGTTACTAATGCATACCAAAGTTGTTTAACTGACAATGGCTCAGTTGTAAATTTTGCAGATAGTAATGGAACAAAATGGAGCAGCCAACAAGCTGAATACCCGAAACGTATCAGCAACCAACTTTACTGTGCTCTGCAGTTATGTTCCGATATAAGTTTGTCTGGCAGCACAGTAAAAGAAACACCGGTTGCTCTTCAGAAAATTTCTATTTCTCTTATATCAACAAAGAAAGGGTAGACTCCCCTTTTTTACATTTAAAAACCTGTTTTTACATATGTAAAAAAAGTTGTAAAAAGCCTTTTGTGGCTCTAGGCGGAGCTGTGCAAAATCTAACAAATTGTCTAAACTGGTGTCAAATTAGTCAATACTAGCATTAAACAACCAGATTTTTGACCAAACGGTCGAGTTGCATTGTGGGTATTGTAGGCATCAGGTTTTGACAAGGGAGCATTTGAACAATAAAAAAGACAATTAGAACAGAATTGCTGCATCAATTTGGATCCTTTTTTTAAACGGCCCATCATGAGTTTGACAATGTTATATAAGGTCTTATGGAAACTGTGAATAATAAAATAATGATTTAAACAAGGATCTGATGGACTCACCTGATCTGTAGGTCCATGATGATCTGTCTCTTGTCCACATTTTCTGTGTAAACCTTGACCCCGTTGATCCTCAGGGGCTACATTGCAAGAGACGCAACCATTATGACCACTGCACCACTCCAGTCCATCAACACTGGACCAACACTTCCACTCCCCCCAAACCCACACACGGTTAGCACAAGGTCGACCCTTCTCCTAAACCCCCCAATGGAAACTATTTATGAAACAAGCACACGTGTTAGCGACTTGCATGCATGTTCACGTTCAAGCACCCACACACCCTCACCAGCTGTCCCAACGGCCCCTGCTTCCAGTAGTCTGTGTTGTCACTGCTGTAACAACACATGATCAGTCTTAGAACCATGCAGGAACACTAAGAGGTGCTCACTTTCTCTCCCATGTCAATCTTGCTAAAGCAGAAGGTGCTGAGGTGGGCGTTCGACTCCTTCACGGCCGGCTCGATCGTCTCGTGGAACAGTTTCTCCACCAACTGGCAGATGTACGGCCACATCTGTTTCACTGTCTGAGAGGATACAGAAAGAGAAGAACAAAGTTCAAAGGGAAATCATAGTAGTCTTGCTGGGACAAACTAAATAATGTTGCCCTTTTCCATCATATAATTATTTCAAAGGGCATGTGCCAGACTGTCTGATATTAATGTCATTACATCAACATCGCTGCCTTTATGCTATTCTTGCTACCTCATACAGGAACATCTCTGACACTGTGAATGTATAATATATAGTTAGTTTAAAATATTCAATAGGTAGTTCTATTCAAGTTGAACCTTGTCAGACTCAACAAACATCAAAGCAGGGACACTAGCAAATTCAATTCTGATGTCAGCATCTAGATCATTTTAATGTGTAGTCATGAGTGCTTTACAATTTACATCCAGGTCGTTGCCATGATGATTCACAAGGGTTAATGCTTCTCACAGCACTGCAGAAACATGGCTGAATGTAAAATGTGTACAGTGTACAGTGGGGCAACATTCGCAGCCCCAGTGGGAAGAGCGCTTCATTCTTTACCTTGTTCAGCCACTCCACTCGCTCTATATCTGGGAAGTGGACCTACAATGGAGAAAATAAAGCAGTTAATCTCTTGTCTATGTTGGTTTCAATAAGGCCGATAATGCAACATTTTGTAAAGGCAAGTCTTGCATTAAAACAACAAATTTTGGTTAAAGTGTGAAGATGTCACATTTCTCCATTCAAATATTTCAACAAACCTAGCATTCTACATTGCTGCAGCAATTCAACACTGTGATTACGCCATCATTACAAAAACAATTCAAAGAAGAGAGGGCAGAGTGGGTTTAAATGAAGGGACAAGCAAGAACAATCTTCAAGCAAACATCATTGGAACTATCATTTTATCCATAAAGAATGTATTGTTTTTTTATCATTTATGTTTGGTGTAAAAATAAACCTTAAAACCTACATTTTTCTTCACATTTGAAGTGTGAGCAAAGTGTATTATTGCCATGTTATTTGCCCAATATTATTGAATGTACAGATAATTAGAAAACAGAATTAGGATCTTAATACTGTGCTTTTGTAATGTTACTAAAAAAAAAAAAAAAATCTAATACCAACCAGTATCCAGACCCATAGAATTGTGCTGTGAGACTAAGCTGCAGTTTGACTAATCTTCTTTAAACGCCAAAGTAGATTGCGCATTGATTTAACATGAGGTAACGGAAATGCCTGGAATAAAGTCAATACCATGTGCACAAAGGTGTGCAGCAATTCAAACACCACCCTTATAAATACCAGATAAACAGCCCTGCTTGTCCATCACTCTCAATTGAAGGTGTTTATTTCTCAACAGAAAGATAAAGTGATGCTTCTGGCTGGAGTGTTGGTGAGATATGACATGCAATGTGACAGCTACAAGGGACAGCACTATTCCTAATGGAGGCAGCAAAAGCGCTTATCCAGCATTTATGTCAAAGTGTGGATAAAGCAGTGCTAAGAACAAGAAGACAGGGAACAGAAAGTTCTAGGTAATGTGATAGAATTAGGCCTATATTTTTGTTACGAGTTGGAAATAATAATAATTCTCTGCAGGAGACACTGGCATGGCTTCATTATTACACCTGACACGGTGACCTTATTCAGGAAATATAGGATGATACACCCAATGGGACATAGTGTAAGTGCTGGATGATAAAACCGAGCTGTGCAGCAGAAAGTGGGAATAAATAAAGCATCTTAATTATTCAGCTGGCTGTTGTGTTGTTGTAAAACTGAGAAGTAATTGCGGTTTAAGTCTTGAAAGTGTAATTAACAGTGTGTTTGTGTCAGTTCCAACTGCCTAAAGTAAAGAGATCTGGAAAGTAATCAGGACCTGGAAACAAACTTGTTGTTAATAAGACATTATAGACAGTAGTTTATGATGATATCTGTATCTTGAAAAAGTACATTCAGAGATACAATAGACATCTATTTGATTCAGCTGACATATAGTATGTGTGCTTGTTGATCGGTTACCATTGTTTGTTTAATATGGCGATGTTTAACTTATTCATATTATTATTTTATTTGGCTGATTTTTACGTTTTTGCCATTTGTTTTCTTTTTGTTTTATTGATATTGATATTATCTGTGTGTCTCAGAACTATAATGCAGACACTCTAAACAACACAGCTATCAGCAAACTGAGCGATTAGAAAATTGGAAAAATCTGTGACAGATGCATCGGAGCAAAGCACAGCTTCAATAAAAATGACTATTTACTGCTGGTAATGTTCTATAACACTCTCTTACATAGAACATCCCATAGTAGTATTTCATTTATGATTAATTATAAGATTGAAGATTAATAGTGGCAATTTTGTCCTTATTTACTTACATTTTCTAACCGTTTTCTGAACTTCTTATGGAATATGTTGTTTTAGAGAATTGTGTGTCTGCTCAAGGTGTTTTATTCATTAATTCTGTGACCCTCTTATTGTATTAGTCAGTATCGATGTATATATATGGAACTGTTGTGATGCTTGCCATTTACCTGACCAAGCAGATCAAAACGTCATATATTACTAAATACACCATCCGTTAACGAGACAGTGTGCAACATTCATTTCCATGTGATACTAAACAAAGATCCATTCTGTTGCTTTTAGTGTAAGTAGCTGCTACACCAGCCAGCCAATGACTCAACCTGGGCGGATACAGCTGAGGGTATAAACTGGTACAAGGAGTGCTCTTAGCAGTAGGAGTTTGGAAAAAGGGGCATTCCACTATGAACTCAGTGCCATGTATATTAAGACTCACCTCTGCCTAGTGGGGAGAAACTGGCAATAGCAAAGATTTAGGAGCTATAAATGGTGAAAGTCAGCACCCCTAAAGGCATGGCTGTAAAAATGCGCTCAGCTTGTCAGTCTGAGGGATGCCAATCAATCGCTGTGAAGTAGCCGATATTTGCATTTGCACCAGTCGTGTTTTTCCTGACATTTACAGACAGCCGTCCACAGGCAGCTCTGTGTTGCTGGAGACGCTGCAGTTCACGAGCAGACCATGCACTAAGTCTCCACCACTAGCACCATGGCAGTCTTAAATTAAATCAAGCACTTTCTTTCAATGGCTACTTTTCAGGTTTATTGTTTTCTTCAATTATTTAAATGTGTTGACAAAGGACATTTTGCGATAACCTGATGATATTTGTCTTATAATATGTCAGAAAGCAGTGCACTATCAAGGCTGTATTGTAGATGTTGATGAAAGCCTTTTGTTA
>NC_045754.1:10282436-10282578 GCF_008692095.1 Etheostoma spectabile | reverse complement strand
GTGCACCCATCCATATGATGCACATTGCACACATACGGTGGGTGATATGAACGTAAGATGATTGCAGAAGTGACACTGTTCTGTGTTTTTGTTTATTATTTGTAAAGAAATGGCAGAGCAGATTCCGAAAACAAATCCAGTG
>NC_045754.1:10272173-10282426 GCF_008692095.1 Etheostoma spectabile | reverse complement strand
TTTACATTTTTATGATGTAAATTAAGGGAGCAAAAGCAGTATCAGCTCCAAATATCAGCGCAAGAAAATCGGCAGCCCGTATCGGTCATCAGCTAAGGCTGATGAAAAGAAGATCGGTATCCGCATCGGCAATAGCAAATCCATATTGATCGATCCCTACTGTAAAGCCCTGGAAGGTGTAATGTGATTCCAAGTGATGCACAGCCTCACCATGTATAACCAGATATGCATGTAGTTCTTGTCTCACAGTTTCTTACCATACCTAAAGGCATGGGGAGGGCTGAGGCCATTCAATAATGCCTTTTTCCTCAGTGGGATGCTGTTGCTATATCCCATCAAGCTCCTCCACCCTCATTTAAAAGCAGTGAGGCCTCCTCAGCCATGTGTCAGCAGAATACGCTTTTTACTGATTCCAAAACATTTGCCTGCGCTGAGCATGTGGCGATTTTAGTCCTGTTTGAAAAAGTCTTGAGCCCTAAAAAAAAAATGTTTAAAAAGAAAAGTCAGCGTTTGACAAGCTCCCGTGAGATTGTTTTTTGAGCTACAGCGAAGGTTCTGGTACCAACTGAAACTGCACATCCAGCCAAACAAGTAGCTGTCGACCACATTAAACTATCACGTTGGAAAGGTGGTCATAACATGCCTAAAAAGTCGGCAAAACTGTTTCAAACCTAAATGGGCATGTGTAATGACAGGTTCATTACACTCTCATGTCAAGATATCTAAATGAGCTGAAGACTATTTGGCTTTGGTGAGTGATTTACAGCCATGTCTGACACATGTCAGCTAGCTGTAGCCTAGGTTAGTTAGGTTCAGAGTTCTGCATGAAGTGAAAATAATAAAAATTGAAATTGTGAATTTGTTATTATTATCAGCTTTTTCTCTTCCCTGCTTCTGCATACTGTAGAAGCCTATCTTTAAGTGTTGGCATTGTAGGAATTGGATGTGACTAAATACTGAACCTAAGAGACCAAATTATTCAGTATTTGCATAATACCATTTCATTTGTAATACCACATCACCTTTGAAGTAATGGCCCTGTTGCTCAGCATTGAGGTAAGTTTTATAAAAATAATTGGCACTGTTGTAGTTGAAAAATACATTTAGAAAAACCTAAATACATTACCTTATTATAACCTTATTATAAAAAGAGGCCAAGCCATTTACTTCGAGATGTTTCCCCTTGATGCTATAATCCAGCTCCCTTCAGACAGCAGTTTAAAACATGGTGTCTTACAAACTCTTTCAGTGGCAAGTGCTGGAGAAAAGTCACATAACATATGGCAGTGTGACAAAAATGCAAAACTAGATTAGATATTCATTTTGAGGGGAAAACAGGGCCTGCAGCTATTCTTCACATATTTATCTCTGAAATATCAGCTAATAAGTTATTTTTTTGTGTTTTGGTACTAGGCCTACTTGATTAAATGCAACCTGTGTTAGGGCTGGGCAATCTATCGACGTTGAAGAGACTAGATACTGTATCATCTTAGATTTTGAATATATCGTAATATAAGTGTTGTCTTTACCTGGTTTTGCAGGCTGCATTACAGTAAAGTGATGTCATTTTCTGAATTTACCAGACTGTTCTAGCTGTTTTATTATGTCCCTTTACCCACTAAGTCATTAAATCATTTCTGGAGAATATTTATCAAAATTCTTATTGTGTAAATAAAATTTTGTTAAATTACTAATAGTCGACCATACAATATCGTCGCAATATCGACATTGAGGTATTTGGTCAAGAATATTGTAATATTTGATTTTCTCTATACCGCCCAGACTTTTTTTTTTTTTTTTCAACTTTTTATTTGTTTATTTCAAAGGATCCCCATTAGCTGACGCCACGACAGCTAGTCTTCCTGGGGTCCAAACAATACATCCAAAAGACAATAAATACAACAAAACATCACAAATATATCATATATAAATTCACAAACAAAACTGACAATGCAAAAAATACTAACAAACTAAATATAACTTAACGTGTGTTATCTTGTTGATTATGCTGGAGCTGCTGAGGGTCTTTGGGGAGTTTTCAGGAGAGTTTTCAAAGAAACCCTAAACACTGAAGTGTTTACCCTGACAAAGAAAAAGTAGGCTAAAGAACCCTAGTGCCATCTAACAATTTTGCCAAGATAACGTGTTGCAGTTATAGAGTGAGTTACTGCAAGAGAGATAGCAGTGTGAATCCCAAAATAACAGGGACGCTGTTGACATGTTTCCCTTACAGCGTGGTGTCTGGTTTACCATTGTACCCTGCTGTATTTAGACTGGGACTCAGTCTAATGTCAGCTGCTGGGGGGGGGGGGGGGGGGGGGGGGACAGCTGCTTCATCATCACAGCTTTACAGCTCAACTCTGCTCCTCGTGCTTTTGTCAGCTGATTGTTTCTTCCTGGAAACTCAAAAATATTGTTCACAAACATACCACATGCTCTTCAGAGAAACAGCTCAAGTAGGATAAACGACTGTGGACATTATTTCATCAACTGTACTTCACATTGTGTCTTACCCATGGTGGTAAATCAGAGGTCGTAAGACCCTGCTTGATACTCCTCTCCTCTTGCTCAAAGAAAGCAAGAGCTCGGCTCAGTCGGCTGTTCTTCCCTCCAGTGATTCTCCTCCACCAGAAGAAGATAACAAGTCCAATCAATAGCCAGCTGAAACTGAACTCAAAATAGCCCAATGCGTAAATAGGGAAAATCAGAACAAACGTTTTAGCAACGTGAACCCAGGTCTGTGTCAACTCGCGGGTCGAGGACACCGGGATATCATCGGGTATGTTCCCCTCTGAAGGATGGGGAAAGTTGGCGCTGGGCTGCGCGGGGCTCGGCGCGATGTGTCCATTCTCCTTAGGTAGTTGGGCTCCTCGTTTATCTGTCATGCTGTCTCTAGAAATGGCTCTGTGCTCCGGAGTCCGTCTTTAAACGGTTAAATGCGGATAAGATTAGGTGACGAGGTTCCCATGTGCGAAGCGGTTCCTTTCGGGAGCCAGTTCTCACGTCGGCTCACCCGCACACCAGCCCATGGCCTCCGGGGGAATCGTTAGCATTGACCACTTTAGTTTCCGCAACGACTAAAATCTTGGGAATGGATTCAGCATGGTTAAAACTGAGCCGGTCCAGTCAAGTCCACAGCTCTACTAGCTCTGCCTCTACACAGGTTAAATTATGGAGTTAGATTCCTGCCAAAAGGTTGTACACAAAAAAATGTGTTTCACCACAAATAAAGTTGTTTGTACATAAAATGTGTTGCACACAATAAAGTTGTTTTGCAAACTGTCTTCAAACGTTACACACACATAAAACTTGTTTTACAAACTGTCCCCAAACGTTGCACTCAAAATCATTTATAATTGTCCCGAGTACAAACGGTCTCTGCTCGCTCAAAACAGCCTCTCTCTCAGTACGAAACATTCCACACCCCTCTGTGGCAAATTTCTGCCAAAAGTCACATGATACATTAGGAGTATTCTGATTTTGTGACAGCAGGGAGCGCTCTTTCACAGCTAACACCATGAGCACCCACGGGAAGTTTCCAAATTTCACGGTGAAATATTAATATCTGACCCTCTGTTGCTCTTCCCTTATTGTGTTATTTTAAATAGATAGAACCAGAGTGGATACCAAGATAAGGCATTGTTAACAGATCATAATTCGGTTTTTTTTGTTGTTGTTTTTAACAAAAAAATAACTGTCTATTGTATAGGCACTTGAAGCCTACACAATATTTGATTTGAAAAGAACATGGTCCCTTGCCGTGACTATCGGTGCCTTTAACTGAAATTGTAAATGCTCTATCTGCATAGTTATGGCATAGTCAGATATTAATATTTCACCGTGAAAGTTTGGAAACTCCCCTGTGGGTGCTCATGGTGTTAGCTGTGAAATGCCGTCTTGTCTTCCTCAGCCAAACCGGGCGTTTCAATTGTTTTGAGAGCGCCCCTGCTGTCACAAAGTCAGAACTACTCCCAATGTATCATGGCTTTTGGCAGAAATTTGCCACAGAGGGGTGTGGAATTGTTTCGTACTCGAAGAGGCTGTTTTGAGCGAGCAGAGACGTTTTGTACTCGGGACAATTTATAATGATATTTTGAGTGCACGTTTGGGACAGTTTGTAAACAAGTTTTATGTGTGTGTAACGTTTGAGAACAGTTTGCAAACAACTTTTATTGTGTGCAACACATTTTTTTATGTACAAACACTTTTATTTGTGTGAAACACATTTTTTTGTGTACAACCTTTTGGCAGGAATCTAACTCCATATTAAATGCTCATTTCCACAAACACACAGGGATCATGCACTGAGAGCGCTGCCAGTGCTGCCCTAAAAAGGAAAGAACAGCGCCATCTGCTGCTCATTAGAGGTAAACACAGCTGGTAATAAACAATTGCACTTCGGTAACGATGAAGTACTTGTCAAATTGCAAGCTATTCTCAGCTAAACTTACATGTGAAATTGGCTGTATTTCAAACAAGTATGCTAGCGTTAGCTAAGTTACCTTGCTATCAAATGCCAGAGCCGTTAAGGCCAAGACACGGACTGGTGTGTAATGACGAGCACAGAGAAATCGATCAACAGACGACAGACATCTAAACTAAATTAACCCAAACACAACTAACACAGCATAAGATGTACTAGTAGTATCAACGTTACCCTTGTAAACAAAACAATTTGAATACTTTTTTTAAAACACACATTTAGTTATAAAGTCATTGACCGTTGGCATGGCAACTGTTGTTGAGCCCAGTGATTGCTCTGCTGTTGACTACCAAGCCTGTTGTCAAGCTGAAATGACGCGTTCCCCATGGTTTCGACTAACTGCGCTTGCGCTCAAGAGACTTACCATCATGGCGGCGTCGTTACAAACATATGAGTTGATTTTTGGCGTTTGAAAGACTTCAACAGTAAAAACATAAGTGAACATGCATAGTGACAAGGTAAGTGCTTTTTACCGTTAACCTTACCGTATACAGAGAAAAGATAGGGAATCGTTTTGCAGTAGAATATCACCATGAACGCTGTGGTAGTTATCAAACGTTAATCAGGTAGGAAATGAAAGTTGTCTTGCTGATTGGCATGTATTTGGTTTGATATCATAGAAATATGTTTAAGTTGTCTTTGAATGAACGTTGATTTAGTCATCCAGTGAACATAAAAAATATACTTCTTTAGAAAATAACCAAGGAAGACACATGGAGACCAGCTGATCTGAGAAGACACATCAGGGTAAGTTTATGTTTATGAAAGCATTGCACAAGGTGGTGATTCAATCTCTTTAGCTAAATCACTTTATATCAGTAGACAACATTACATGGAAATAATACAAATGGTTTTATTAACTTATTTTTTAGGAGGAAGGACTAGGTGATGACTATGTTAAGAAGCGAGATGTCAATGAGAGAAAGCACCGTGCTGGTGAATCTATAGAAAGACGCCGCAGAGACCCAGAGAAGGAGTCCAGACGAGAGAGAGACAAGCCCAGGGATAGTACAAGGGAGAGAAGAGATGGAGACAAAAAAGACAGATATGCAGATCGACTGAAAGAGGGTTCTCTGGATAGGAGAGGTGTTAAGGAAAGGGATAGCAGAGATGACAGGGATAGAGAGAAGAGAAGGGAAAGAGACAAGTTGGTAGACGGAAAGAGATACGATGATGATTTCAAGAGGAAAGAAAGGGAGCATGAAAAGGAGAGAGACAAGGAACGACATAGAGATAAAGAGACGGAAAGGAATAGAGAAAGAGGCAATGAGGAGGGCAAGGACAAAAGAAGGGAAGAGAGAGACAAGGAGAGACGGAGAGAAGAACGAGACAGAGAGCACAGGACTGAGAGGGAGAGACGGAGACACAAGGAAAGTGGAGATGGAGAAAGAGATCGAATGGAAAAGCAGGAAAGAGAGAAGAAAGATCGGCATCGAGAGAGAGAGCGACCCAAAGATGAATATGAATTCAAGAGGAATGACAAAGAAAGACAAGAGAGGCGTGCAGACAGTACGCGTTTGGAAATGAAGGAGGAAAGAGGTAAGGCCACAGTAGTGTGTGCACATAACCTGCCATATTCACAGGATTATAACTTCTGTATGAAATTTCTGATTTCAGTGCACAAAGAAGAACAGAGAAGACATGGGGAGGAGAAAGAAAGGAGACCCAAAGAGAAAGGATATGTAAGCACCTGCAGTAATATTTATCAGTATTTTGCATTTCAAATCCATTAATTAATTTGCCTCAACAGTTGAGCATTTCACTTGTGACTTGTATGGGTAAATGTAGATCCTTTGGTCACAATCGTTTTACTGGTGTGGATTTTTGCTGTTCTCTAGGATGAAAAGCGGAAGCATGACAGTGAACCCAGGGAGCATCTAGACTTGAAGGGGTCAGGCAAAGAGGTCAAGTATCATGGGGGTGACACAGATGGAGCAGAACGGGACCAACACAAAGAAAGAAGGCACAGAGAGGAGGAGAAACCAGAAAGAAATCAGAACAGAGATGGGACAAAGTCCAAGAAAGCAGCGTCTAGCAAAAGTCATAAACATGAGACTAAAACTGAGGTTTGTATGGTCATAATTTGCCTATACTGTAACCATTTCCTGTTTATGGTTCCCTAATGATGGCCTTTTCCCTCCATGTGTCATTTTTATGATCCAGGATGTAGCAAAGGTATCTGAGCACCTGAGCAACGATATAGGAGAAACAGAGGAGCCTGTAAGATGCTTGGTTACTTTGCTGTGCATTTCTTGGGGTTTCTTTTTGTTTTTAGTTTAGCCGTGTGTTTTTTCTCATTGATAACTGGCTGAAACACAAACAGTATAATCTCACAGCTACATTTTGGTGCTTGCATGAAAACAAACCACGTTTCACCTCAAGCTGCAGCTGCTTGTTTGAAGTTATGAGCTGAAACTGAAAAAAACAAACTGATTGCAAGTGAATTGGTGTTTTATTGTTTGGTTAGTGAGCC
Organism: Etheostoma spectabile; assembly: GCF_008692095.1. NCBI lineage: Eukaryota > Metazoa > Chordata > Actinopteri > Perciformes > Percidae > Etheostoma > Etheostoma spectabile. The sequence goes on along the minus strand of NC_045754.1, from coordinate 10,275,470 downwards.
ATATGTTGTGGACTGCATGTTATGCACTCCTTTTCTTCGGCACTACTTTCAGCTTCAGTTATACTTTAGTGCTGCATCATCTCAAAGAATTTCTGCATCTTTTGTTTTAGGAGTGTTTAGGATATTTTCTACTGTGTGCATGTCTGTAACGTTTGCAGGTTGCCAATGATGAAGATTTGGCTGACCAGGAATATGAGGATGACTTTGAGGTAATAAGACAACCTTTAAGTTATGAAATAGGCTACATATTGTAAAACCAAAGTCTGTTGTTTCTAAGTTTTCCCATCATGTTTTTTTCTTCTCTTTTAAACATCCATTCAATTCATTCAATTTTGTGTTGCTTTTGCATGCTGTAATCGATTAAAGAAACTGGTGAGTATTCAGACGCTTTTACAAGTGCATCCATTTTCATTATTCCAAAGCTTGTGCTCATAGCATCTTTATTTCTTTGAGGCAAACATATTGTATGTAATAAATGATGGGATTTCTCTGTTGAAAGGATTATGAAGAGGATTTTGAAGAAATGGATGAGAGCGCAAGTGAAGATTTCGGCGACGAGGAGCCACAGCCTCCAGAGGTGGGTGAAGAGAGGGAGGAACTAACAGAACAAAAGAGAAAGGAAATCCAAGCAATTCAGAGAGCCATGGATGAAGAGAACGACAGAGTCGGAACCGCTCAGTCCAGACAAATTCCGAGCAAAAAGGAGGAAGAAAGGCCTAAATGGTCCGGAGGTACAGTTCTTTCTTCTGACATATCAATCCAAAACATGTTTTAACTAAAGAATGAGATGTTAGTGCATGTTACAGTGGACCCAGATTTCTTTCTTCATGTCTGATCTGAAGAATTAGAGTGGATCTAATGCATCTTTGCTGCTCTGTTTATAGGGTCTGAAAAGAGCCAGAGTAGAGCCTCCCCCCGTGGGAAGTTTATCGACTTTGTGGCCGCAAAGCAGCGGGAAGTCAGCAAGAAAGTTGCCACAAAACAGAAGTAAGGGAATTTGCAAAAAAACATATTCATGTTGAATGGTTTGTAATATGAATAATATGATACTCGTGATGACTTCCTTTTTATGATTTGAGACACTTTTGTCTTGGAATCTTGAGCAAGGATGTATCTTCTATGTGTTTCTTAATGTGTGTTTTTTTTTTTTCTTCTCACTACAGGAAACGCAGCACAGAGCTTCTTCGCTTAATTGATCTGGATTTCTCAATGACAGTCTCATTGTTGGATCTGCCACCTGTTAATGAATATGACATGTATATCAGAACCTTTGGAACTGCAAACACTAAGCAGGTCAGTATTTGTTCTCTTTTACTTTACACAGATACATGTAACTGAATAATTAAAGACAAAAAGAATAAAATATAGCTATATAAAATAGCTATAGTTCATGTCTTAATAACGGCTTCCTTGTCAGGCTTATGTTCAGTGTAATGAGGATAATGCAGACAGGGACATCCAGACAGAGGAGATAGAGGTGTGTGAGAAGTGGACGCAGCATCCTCCAGAGCACAATGGAGCCTGTGAGGGTAAGGAAAAGCCTGCTAAAAGGATTTTTCTCAGATGAAGTCAGTGTTTAAATGTAGAGTTCATTAACAGTGTTTTTTTTTTTTTAACAGATCCAAACCTATCCCAGGAAGCACGAGACAAAAGGGAAATTAACTTTGATTCGCGGCGTCTGACAGCATTTCTGCGCTCCGCCTCTCAGGTTATCTCTCATACACAGTTTTTAAGGTACGTTTTTTTTGTGGCCAAAACTAACGTCTGTTATCTTTTGTGACTGAATCAAGGTCATGGTTGTGCTGCTGGAAGAGGATCGGGCTGAGAAAAACTCCCTGAGCAAGCCGAGGTCTCAGAGCGACACGCTGTCTTTCAGCGATGGAAGATTACAGCTCAACACTAAGTTGCCTTTTCTTTATGGTAATGTATGCACAACAACTAGAGAAATTCATTTTGTTCTTACTCTAATTGTACTGCCAAACCACTGTGTTCTCATTAGTCTTTTACTAGTTGGTTGTACTATTTGGATAGCAACTGATCACAATATGCTGTTTGCTCTAGATACTACTTCCCACGGCTTGCAACATTTTTGATTAAATTGCAGGTCGCCGCATCAGCCTGGTGCACTTCTCTCAGGTCCAGAGGCACACCATGATGTCAGTCCACAGCCCTACAACGAAGCCCAGTGCTGTGCGTCTAGACACCTGCACCATCATCTGTATCTGGAACATTTGGGAGCCGTCCAGACCTCAAAAAGTCCTTGTTTACGAATCTGAGGTGAGATTTTTAAGTTCTTTTTTCAGTTGTTCGTTTAGTGACATATGAGCTAGGCTAGTATTTAGTTGCTCAGAAGTTCTACACACTAAACAGTAATCATCAGGCCTTGTTGCTCTGCTAACAATTACAATAGTAATTCTCTATATTTCATTATATGAATATCTCAAAAAGGATAGTCTTACAGTGCACCACAACCATTGTTTTGGTCTGACAGCAAAAATCTGCCAATAACTACTAAAGGAACTAAAGTCACCTCACCATTAACGTCCACAAACATGCCACATACACTGCCACACTACACACTGCCACTGACATTAACTCCATTTAATGCTTAATGCAGGTGCAGTGTTGCTGCTTCAGCCCTGGAAAGGCCATATTGGTGTTTGCAGGCACATCAGTTGGCTCTGTGGTGCTGTGGGACCTGAGGGAGCACACTAGTGACCATTATAGTTTGAAGATAGGGGAGGATGAGTGGACTTTCCGACATCCTACCTTCTCCACTGGTAGGTTACAATTTAGACCTCAATTCAGTTTGAAAACAAACAACAGCTGCTGGTTGAGACGATAATACCACAGATGAATTCCTGTTTGTGCCACAGAGTTTGAAACAGAGATTTCCCCAAAAATGTAACTATTCCACTCATGCCCATATTATAATTTTCCTACATTTTGTGTGCCTTTTCCTTTTACTTTCTTCTCTGTTCCACTATAACTATATAACAAAAAATCCTGGTTAAACAGCAACAATAGCTGGATGAATGGACAGATTTATCACAAAAGAAATAATTCATTCCTTTAAGGTCTACATGAATTTTACATAAAGTCAGATGTCTTGCAATAGCAGTGGGAATTTTGCAGCCAGTTTTTGCAAAAACTCGTAATATTACCGCTAACGGAAGCTAGACAAAATATTTAAGCCGTTTGTTAATTAAATTGTTACCTTCTAAGGCGTTTTTGCAGAAATCCGAAGCAATGTAATTTTCTCTTGCGTGTAATTTGCCTTGGTGTGTTTGGTAAAAA
>NC_045754.1:10264054-10272163 GCF_008692095.1 Etheostoma spectabile | reverse complement strand
AAAAGAGTATAAACTATAAACAATAGAGCAAAGTATGGCAACAGCCAAGAATATAAATATAGAATAGAAATTTGCAATAATACAAATATGTAAAAGACCCTATTACAAAAATGTACAATATCACTGTTTTGGAAAGGAAAAGAAGGTTGTACGTTTTTGTGCAGTGTGTGCAAAATATCAATCATATCTTGAAATCAGTGCTTTTCAAGCCTGTAAATATGCCACTTGGTAGCCCCTTGATCTTTCACTCGGTCATCTTTGTCATTGTGCGTTTCACTTTTTGGATTTCAAGAAAATGAAAGTATGCTGAAAAGTAACAAACATCCTTATTTACTGTACTATATGATGATTCCCTTTCTCTCACTTATTCCCAAGACTATTTTCTTACATAACAGTGGGGATCATTCAGTGTGTGCTGACATCCTCAGTTTGTCACCTTGTCCACACAGATGCAGTGATGGCCAGTTCCGGCCATTTGTCATCTGTGACGTCTGTAGAAGTTGTCCCCTCCACTGTAGCAGGGGGGCTGAGGCCAGAGGTCCCACTTTTGGCATCTGAGGAAGGTATGGAATGGTATAGGAATGGTTAACACATTGATTGAAGATCTTGTGTATTGTAATAAATATGCCATTTATTTAAGCCATTCACAGTTAGCTTTATGTTTAATGTCTACTCTGTTTCATAATCCAGAGTCGTCAGGATTGTCATTCCAGTTGGCTTCTCTGGATGAAATTGGGGTTTTAAACTTCTGGGTGAGTTGGGAAACAAAGTAAATCCTACATGTAATTTCTACACCAGAGGTTTTCAAACTGTGGCTGGAGAGTTGAAGGTGGGTGGGGGGGGTGGAAGTGGTGGCCACGGAGGGAGAGTCGTAATGAGAAGACACTGGTGAGGTGAAAAGGATAGGTGCATGCCAATGTAAAAACAACAGGAAGCTGGTTATTATAGTTTGGCCCTTTGATTTGACCCACTCTCCAACAGCAGTGGCTGTGACACGCAGCTCATGGAGACCATGAAGGTCCACAATACACAGGTTTTATAGATTCAGTGTGACTTACCATTCCCGATGATATCATTATCTCTGATTTGTTATCACAATCAAGACACCCACTTATTTGTAACCATACATACTTACTTACTTATGTCATGCTTTTATTAGTGTCAATTTCCCAATATGGTGTGTGTGTGTGTGTGTGTGTGTGTGTGTGTGTGTGTGTGTACACAGCAAATATATATATATATATATATACAACTTAAATTTAAATGTGTATATATATATATATACATTTAAATTTAAGTTGTAACCCAGAGCTGACTCATTGACTTCATGGCAACATTATGCTACCCAATTACAATTGTCAAAAATATAAGAACTGTAGTTTCAAAACTGTCAACTCAGGCTCAGATCGGCACAGAATGGCACTCTCCTTTGTCCATTTGTTCAGTTACAGATATTTAGTAAAAACCAGTGGACAGGGCGACTTTTAAAACTCTCAACCCATTCTACACAAACAACAAAGTTATGGACTTGCATGATTTCCTCTTTGTGTCCTTTAGGTGGTAGTGGAACTCCCAAAAGCCAACAAGGCAGGCTCTCCAACAGATCTAGGTAAGGCAGTCCCGTTTTACAGCACTCCCTCTTTTTCCACGGACATACTTGTCTTTCTCACACATGTGGTACTAGCTTCAATCTCTCTCTCTCTCTCTTTCTCTCTCTCTCATGCAGGGCTCAGGCCCGGCGGCAAAGTAAAGTTACTTCACAGCTCCCAGCTCCTCACTGCTGAGAGGTGAGATTGATAAATAGCTTGTGATCATCCGTCACTGACAACCAATAGGCTCAAAATACCCTTTTGCCCAGCGGAAAGCAGCTGCTCTGTCGTGGTCATATGATCTTGTTTGTTAAGTGCTGTGGGCTGTTGTTTTTGTCCCCTTAACATTTGTTGTGAACATATCTGTGGTCATATATGTACAATGTGAATGTGATGAGGTGTTGTGTTCCACTACAGTTTTGTTTTTATGAATGTGGTAACCTTTGACATCCAGTTTGGCATATTTTCCCATCTCTTGGTCTGTCTGTCTCTCAGGGTATCGCCACGTGATGCAGCGAAAACAGGGTTACAGACACTTAATTTCAAATTCCTTCCAACAGACTCCAATCATTTCTTTATCGGCACCAACATGGTGAGCATTATCTTGCCTGCCACAGTATCATTCAAATTGATCCTCTTAAGAGATTTGGAAAATATTACCACCCCAATGCCCTACACTTGTTCTGTGTCCTTTTTTAATAGTGTATAATTTTTGTCAGGGTCTGGTCAATCATGAAACAAGTCACGGGTTGAAGGCTCCACCAAAGTTTTACAGGTTTCAGGAGGCCGGAGTCCGACCGGTGGATGTCACCTCAATCCACTTCTCTCCCTTCAGGCAACCATTGTTCTTGGTGAGAGTGATTATTTTATTTTTTTACATAAAAATTGTTTTCCCCCCAAATTAGAAAAATACAATTGTTTGCCTGCATGAAAATGTTTAAGAACGGGGGCAGTTGTTACACATCAGTAGAATGGAAGAATGGAAACTGCTCTTATTTTTCTGGGTGCTTTGATTATAATTCATTCTAGAGATTGCAATTTGATAAACTTTTTTGCTATTGCAACAAATGCTTTGCTAATACAAACATCATTGAAATATACTAAATGTAAGAGATAAGCTAAAACTAAACTATACTATATGATTTCTCCCTGTCCTTATTCCAGGTGGGTTGTGGGGATGGCAGCATCAGGCTGCATGCAGTCAGTCATGAGCAACCCGTGGCAGAGTGGAAGAACAGTACAGCTGGTGAACCAGTGGTTTCACTGCAGTGGACCCAAACCAGACCAACAGTCTTCTGTGTGCTCGATGCAGCCTCTAACCTCCACATATGGGACCTGCTGAAAAATGACAGCGAGCCTGTGGTCACTGAAAGGATGGACTCTGACAGGTAGCATCAGACAGACATGAGGGAGGATTGATGATATTGCATGATAATAGATTTGTAACATTGATATGTGGTGTTCATTTTCTGCTGTCTCCTCAGGGTGACAGCCATGGCTGTGTTTGGAGACTCGGGACAACAAAACACATATTCAGGAATTGCACTGGCACACGAATCAGGAAATATAGAAATGCAGTATTTCAAAAGACATTTTACTGTGGCCATTACTGCAGAAGAGGAGAAGTTGGAAAGTGTTATGATGGCAGCCTTCTGAAACAATGCACCTTGTATTTGGACTGATGTGTGTGTTCATTCAAAATATTTACTAAAACTCTGGAAGAGCATAAAGATCAATTTATAAATCTTTTTTTGTTACAGTCACTTTGTAGTTATGTCATATTTAATTTAAAGACTATTTGTAGACAATTAAACATCAACATAGCTATTAAAAGAATGTGGCAGAATACCAATTTTCCTCTACAGGGGCCACAATATCAATTAATATCCTCCATTAATACTGTACATTATAAGAAACATATTGTAAATGCGTGTTGTTGATGTAAATATTTGTATTAACTTACTTAATTTTTTATACAATAAACTGACTATATCCGTATGTGTCCTCAACGGTACAGCCCTGTGTTTTATTTTATTTATTTAATTCTAATATTTACTGAGACACCATTTTGCTGCTTGAAGTTAAAATTGTGCGATCGGCTGCCATGGATGTAGCCGAGCGACCGGTTGCCTAGCAATAAAGACGTAGCCCTTCGACGCTGGGACCGGAGTACAAACTTTTATCACAGGTAAGCTAACTTTGTTTTTAGCTAAATAATTGTGTAATCTACTGCTATATTTGAGCTACTTTAGCTACTAGTGTTAAGTAGCTGTGAGCACATTTTAGGCTGATACCTAACGCTATAAATCTTCAACTTTATAGATGACTCAAAAACAAACTGATTAAGTTAGCTAGTCTTTAGATAGCTAGAGGGGTAGCGGAAGGTGAGTTGCCAGTCTGCAATTTGTCTATGTGTAGCATGTTACATTTTGTCAACTAGCTACAATTTTTAAAGCAAATAAGAAAATTATGTATTTAACCAACAAAAAAGAATAATATATATATCTTTTTTTGTTTGTTAGTGCCCTAGTAAATCATAGCCAACAGCAAAAAAGAATTGTAGAAAAAAGTGCAGAAGGTCAGTGGATGCAGCAGGGTCAGTCCTGTGTTGAAAGTGGTGGAGATGGTGGTGCCAGTAGAGGAGATGAGAACAACAGTACTCGTCCCCAATCCCACCCTGAGGCTATTGTCTAAAGAGAATGGGGCATCAAATGGAAGGACGCATGGAGAGCCGAATTTATTCAAGCAGGACGTGAAGCAAGCTACTGGCAAGGTAGACCATGACAAAATGATGCATACTAGCTTTGTGCACTTTCAGACATTTTACACACCTTATATGCTTTCTCTTTATCTGACTCTCTAGGTAAAACACTCTGAAAGCAAGCAGCATGTGTTTACTCATGGTCTTCATCACCTACAGCATTTCTCCTGTGACAGCCCTGTGCGTTTTATGATGTATTCTGAAGCTGCTGCAGCATTCATTAGCCTCCATTCAGACAACACAGTTGGCCTTTACATAGCTGATGGCAACAAGCAGACTTCCTTAGCACAACTCCCTTTCATGGGCCTGACCGCCACAAAGATCCCAGGCGCTCTGGTGGGTTGGGGCCCAGGGCCTGTCTTCACACTTCTGGATAGTGAGTTACGCTCCATGGATGCTGCCCACAATGCCCTGGACATACGTGTGTGTCAGGCTGCAGAGCACTCCACAGAATTGGTGACTGCAGGTGAGGGGAACGTGTGTGTGTGGTCCGTGAGGCTCATGTGGTGTAAGGTAAAGATACAGGAGGGGCTGCAGCACAAAACTTTCACTCAAATGGCGTTGGCTCCCCCACGATCTGACAGGCCCCACAGAGCCTTTGTTGGGTGTGGTCAGGTCGTGACGTTGGTCGACCTCGATGCCGGGAAGGTTTTGGAGCACAAGAAGGATCTCTGCTCACGGTGTGTATGGGTACATGTGATGTGAATCAGACTGTGATTGGTTGAATTTGAATTTTTTAGCATAAACAAGTTATGTTTTACAGAGATATCACTGCAATGGTGTACTGCTCTCAACTGGACTGTTTGATCACTGCATCTCAAGAGCTCTCCATTAGAATATGGGGTCCAGATTGGGAACTTCGTGTGGCTTTTGTAGGACATAATGGTAAAGCAAAAATGTCTATCCAAATTATGTTTGCCCCTCTTCATGATTAGACATTATGTTGACATTTTCTGTCTTATTTGTGTCTAGGTATGGTGAACTCTCTGTACTACTGCTCTGCATTAGGCATGCTGTTATCAGCCTCTGTAGATTGTACGATTCGTTGCTGGAACTTGGAAAAAGGTGATGTGGTCGAGTGTGTCCACACAGAGCAGACAAACCCTGCGTTGTGCATAGGTGGCACTAAAAAGGGAGATACTTTCTTCTCCTTCTCTCACCAGGGAGTGGATGTCTGGACCTTCAGAACCTTGTACACCCTTCACTGTAAACTCAAAGAGGATGAAGGAGCCCCACTGAGACAAATCCTAGCCTCCCCCTTTCCTGCTCCTTACCCTACACGAGTCCTCTGTTTGAGTGGTTACAGTGATATCATGCTTGTGGCTGCAGAAACAGGAGCAGTTTTGACTTCATTCAAGGCAGAGCAGAGGATTTTGTGTGCTGACTACTGCCTGCAAAAAGAGATTCTGTTGGCTCTGACTGACACAGGCACGGTGCTCCAAGCCAACACACTCACTAATCCAATCACTTTGATGAAAGAGTGGAAGAGGAGTGGTCAGGGGCCCTGGAACAGTACGGACCATGTGCGTGAGTATGACACCCAGAATCTGCCCATCCCTGGCCCGGCTTTCTGCCTGAGTCTCTACAGTTATGTGGTTGAAACACAGGGAGCTCTAGAGGAGTGGAGGAGTTTGCAGGAGAGAAGAGGATGCAGTCACAGGAATGAGGCCGCTCTCAATGATGCCAAGAACAGGTGATCATTTTGTCTGCTTTTAAATAACATTTATGTAAATATACTATGGAGCTAAAATATCTTTCAGCAAATGTGATTGTACTTGACAGGTTTTTAATCATTCTCGGCCAAAGTGGAGGCTGTGTGAGTGTTCTGAAAATTGATAATGGGAAGGTCTTGCAAAGGATGCCAGCACACAATGGCCAGAGAGTCACCGCATTGCAGGTGTATCCTGAGAACGGTTACCTCCTCTCCACAGGTATTTCCCAATGCAACTTTATTGCCTTTGTATACTTGTATACTCAGTTATGACTTAACAACTTTACCCCAATTGCTAAGGTGAGGACATGACAGTGGTGGTGTGGAAAGTTTACCCCTACATCCAGGAGTGTCTCACCCAACTGCTGAGCCTGCACGGTGGCCAGTCTCCAGTCTACCTGGCAGCACTAGGGCCCAAGCTGGCACTGACCTTTCAAGAGCCCAACAGTGGCACCTACAACCTGAGGCACTTTAACCTACTCAACCAGAGTGAGACATCCCCACCCAAGGAGGGACATTCAGACCCCTTCACAGGTCACCCAAAGTTATTTGTTTGTGTTCCCACTGAATTGCTTGTCTGTTGTAGATGGTGTTGAGTTGTTTGCATGTGTGTGAGTGACTGGGTGTTTGCTCTTGCAGGATTATGTGTGTGTCCTGATCTAGAGGTGTTTGTCTCCAGCAGTCTAGATGGGTTAGTGTGCATCTGGAATGAGGAGAATCAACTCATCAGGTTGGAGCTCATTAACTGCCACTGATCTCCTGCAATGCAGATGTGAAAAGCATGCAGCCATTCAGTAAGGTATGTCTATTTATGTATCTTTGACCCCTCCAGCACGCTGGACCTGAATGCAGTGCCTGAGTGTCTGGCTTACAGTGGGTTTGGAGTGGAACTGTTCCTTGGCATCGGAGGAGATCTGTACAGGATGAATTGCGCAAAGTTCCTGCCACACAACTTTCAGAAAATGGTAACTAGTCAGTTTACAGTGTGTCTGATGGATGTGTGGGAGTAAATTTGTACATTTTAACAAAATCTGCAAAATATAAACCCATTTTATCCCATTTTATTTTCACAGCTCCTTTACACTTATCGTGCTGAGCCCCTTCCTGACATGCCTATCATCGAGAATCAAAAACATTCCTGCAAAATAAAGTAAGATTTACTCATACTGCATATACAAAATAATCTAAAACAAAGCCTTGTTAACATATGAGCAACATTGGTGTAAACAGGAATGCAAGCCCCGGCAGAGATGAGGAAAAGGAATTGCTAGCCATCACCAGCAGACAGAAGGTATGTGTGTGAATTGGTGTATTTAAAGACAGTGCATGTCAGTGGCACATTGAAACTGTATTCAAATACCTAGAATATCTTCTCCATCTGTCTTCTTCCAGCAGTATGTAAGCTCAGTGACCTTGGACATGGACATGGACATGGACCTTGCTGCACTCCTACAAGGCTCAGTAAAATGCCAAAAAGGGAAACCGCCCAGTACAAAGGAAACCAAGAAAGAGGCTTTTGATAATTACATGAAGATAATATATGGGTTGCCCCTGAATATTAAGGTTTTTTATCTTCCTTTCCCCACTCATTTGACCTATTTCCTGTCCAAACATACACAGACTTTTGCTTCCTAACTTTATAGCTTTTACCCTTCCCTAAACACACTGTGGCAGTCTGAAGCTAGCTCATCAGCTTAAAGGTCCCATGACATGCTACTCTTTGGCTGCTTTTATATAGACCATAGTGGTCCCCTAATACCATATCTGAAGTCTCTTTCTTGAAACTCAGCCTTGGTGCAGAATTACAGCCGCTAGAGCCAGTCCTACAATGAGCTTTCCTTAGTATTTGCCATTTCTGAGTCTGTAGCTTTTGAGGAGGAGTTTGAAAGCCATGATGTCTCTCTCATGGGTGGGCCAAATTGTCTGGGCAGGCAAAGCAGAGAAAGGGGAGGTAACCATGCCCCTTATGACCTCATAAGGAGCAAGATTCCAGATCGGCCTATCTGAGCTTTTATTTTCTCAAAGACAGAGCAGGATACCCAGGGCTT
>NC_045754.1:10244601-10264044 GCF_008692095.1 Etheostoma spectabile | reverse complement strand
TTTACACCTATCACCATTTCTAGCCACTGGGGGACCATAGGCAGGCTGGGGGGAACATGTCTGCAAGTCAATATGCAAGTCAAAATACAATATTAACCTACAAGCGCCATTCTCAATAAAATCGCCATATTTCTTAAAGTGGCATCTGCGTGATAATAATGTGGTAGTACTTATCTTAGGTGTATTGTGGTAGTACATATCTTATCTTATGTTTATTACAGAAAGAATTGTGCCATTAATAAGGTTATTTCCGTGTTTTCAGGTTGATTTGGGCGACACCTTTGACCCAGATGAACTTGAGATACCATATGACGACAAGCCCTGGATCCTTCCTACCTTACAGAAGAAAGTCCACCATGATGCTAAATTAAAGGTCCCTGTGAATGTGGAGAAAGAGAAGGTAAAAACTGTTACCATGACACACTAAACCTTTTAGAATTTTGTTGCAGACTTTTACAGTTCAGTTTTAGGGTTAGGTTAAAAGTTTCTGAACTTAAGTTTACATGTACAGTAGTTGACAGAAAAACGTGTTGTTATATTCAGCCAGCTAAATTAAATAGTAAGCCGAAAAGAAGCAAACTTTTGAACTGTTTCTCTTCACTTCAGGAGGAAAAGGCTCCAACAAAGAGATCTAAACCACAGACACCGATAAAAGTCAAGCCAAGGCCTGTTGACAAAGTCATACCAAAGTTTATGAACGTAAGTTTACATGTACAGTAATTGACAGAAAAATGTGTTGTTATATTCAGCCAGCTAAATAAAATAGTAAGCCGAAAAGAAGCAAAATTTTGATCTGTTTCTCTAACTTCAGGAGGAAATGGCTCCAACAAAGGGATCTAAACCACAGACAGCGATAAAAGTCAAGCCAGGGCCTGTTGACAAAGTCTTAACCAAGAAACCTGTCATAGTGGAGAAGTATGAAGAGGTAAGAGCATGTATTGTGTTTATTTCACAGAGACCAAAATAATGCATAATACTAACTGTGTGCATCTATTTGTATGTCTGTGCTTGCCCATGTAGCCTCCAGAGATACTTTCTCCAATAGAGCAACCCAAACCACCTCCTCCCCGTCCAAAGACCACAACACCACGCATACAACCACTTCCACCCCCACCCCCACCGCCACCACGGGAACCCAGCCCTGAGGTGCCAATGTTTCTCCAGCAGTTTGTAAATGCAGGCTGGTTTAAAGACCTGTATCGTGATCACAAGGTAACCTACGCCAAGCATCTTCACCTGCCAATAACCACGCAGTTATATCATGCACAATAGCACAAATGTTCAGATCTTGACAAGTTGTGTTTGTCTGCAGTGCATCCCAAGCACCCTGTCTCCAGAAGACTTCTCTTTGCAGCTGCTGGGCCGTCTAAACAACTGCAGCGCTACGTCTAAGAGAGAAATCCTTGCTGCACTGCAGGAACTGCGCAGCCAGGGACTCTTACAGAATACAGACGAGTTTTACCAAGGCCTCACTGACCTGGTGCCTGGGTTTGTGAGACCTCACATGGTACTTTATACTCAGCATCAAGATCTCTATCATTGCATTTTAAGAAGTAGATGTGTCTAATGTTTTTTTTTCTTTTGGTGTGTGTTTCAGTCACCTGCGCAACGGGTCATGCTTGTTGAAACATTGACTCTACTGGTGCGTCTTAGGTCTGCCAGCCATGAGCTTGTGAAAAAGCTTCTCACACTTCTGGCTTTTAAAAAATTGGGTCTCCGGTGAGTCCATCAAGGTTAGAATAACAATCAATGATAAGTCAGACATCCTAACGCTATATTTAAAGCTTTATGCTATATTTCAAATTTTTAAGTATGAATGCAATTGTTTTCACTGCCCCCAAGTTGCAAAATATTGCAGGTTTAATCTAAGAAACTGTAATGTTCTGAATGTAATTAATAACTTTTTATACTGACTAAAAGTATGTATTTATATTGTTGTCCTGTCAATAGAGAAACACTGCTGCGCATGCTGACTTCTTTAGCTGTAAACGAGGCCGAGCAGTGGTTGTTGCCAGAGCTGGAGAGCTGGGACTCGGAGCTGCAGGACCCGCGGGACATCTGGAAGAGCCTCCATGACAAAGCAGACTCTTGGCTGGAGTTATGGATCTCCAAATACAAAGTAACAAACATGTGTTTCATTTAAATCTTAATCTCTCTCTTCTCACATTCATTATCACCATCTAGCAGTGAGTATTTTTAGAGTGTTTTTGAGCATGAAAAAAAGGACAGGTGTTTGAAAGCTGAGAGGCTTTTGCTTTTTGAATCAGCTCTCCACTGCTTCTGATGGCCTTTACTGTAACCTAAACTCCTCTAAATAAGGAATGCCTGCGAGCCTATGGTAATGTTGTTGACTAGCATAGCCGGTCCCGTGGCTGATTTTGGCTTGCAACTGTAAGTGATTAACTACTCTCCCTCTCCTTCCATGCCACCAGGAACATAATAGGTTACTGTACCTTAAGAATACAGCAAAGTGGAAGCCGTCAACCTTCAGCATGGTGGATGTGCTGAATTATTTCTGCTGTGTCCAAAAAGAGGAGTACAAAAAGGCCCGATATGTTGCACCTGCTGGTCCCAAAAGGACAGTTCTTCTTCCCCTATCTGACTGGTATGTAAAAGTCATACGGTACATATCGTCATTTCCTCTGCGAAAGGTTTTCTACGACAGTGTTTTAATGTTCTGTGTTTATTTCTGTAGTAGTTCTAAACCAATCCTTCGTCTAGGAGAGACTTACAGCATGGCCAGGGTACGGCGTCCACCAGGTAAGATTTCATTTTACTTTAGCAACAACTTCCGATTATAGAATTGAACTGGTATATAACATTTAATGCATTCTTTTTATTCAGGTTTAATGCTTCCACCCTTGAGAAACCGCCCATCCCTCATGCACTTTCCCAATTTCATCTCTTTGCCAATATCGCGGGTCACTCTTCGCCCCTTTCACATCTACTCGGACAAGGACTGGGTAAAGGCCTCGCCTCGCCGCTACTTCATTCCAGAGCAGTCATATGTAGAGTACTACAGATGATGCCCTTTAGCCTGTATCACTCCCATTAACACCGGATGAGCCATAACAAACATTAGTTTGAAATATGTTCATTATTGACAGTTAAATGACTCTTAAAACTTTTCTTCAAAGCTTTTTGACTGATTTATTTTGTGACAGTATGTAAAGACATGTGGTATGAGGGTGATTTGGTACACGCATTTCCTGTGATGATTTGATATATACAGTAATTTGGACAAATACATTAAAGCATAGTCCTTGACATTTTAAAACATATTCAAGAAATACAGTGACAATTATGTCAATTAGGAAAAGACAAAGTACATTACTCAAATTGGTAATGTATGTATTTGAAATATTTTGCAGTTACATTCATTTTCCTGTTTAAGGAACAATTATGCAAATATACAAAATACTTGGCAACCACATTGCAAACCACTGTCAAACTTAGTACTACTTAGTAGTATGTACATGTAATAAGTGATTAGATACTGAATATGAATGAGTGCCTTGCAGAAAAGAGCACTGCTTCAAACAGAAGGATATTAGTTGTATTCTAACTGTCCTGTTCATCAGATTATAAAGCACAAAGTCATTTTTGGTACAAAACCAGCATATGCAACAATTGAACATTACACAACATTCAACAAGTGAACTTATTAAAGTCACTTGCACCATTATATTGAAGCATGGCTTATCACTGTCCTCCCAAAGGATTAGAGATTATCGTATCTCCATGTGTCCTTTTGTCTGGCAAACAAATATAAAAAATTGAACATTCCTTCCTGGAAGGAAATACTATCTCCCAACCATAAAAAGACACCCCTCCACCTAACTATGGCTACCCTTAAGAGAAATATTCATGAGACAGGGGGTGATGAAGTAGTTAAAAAAACAGATAATTGAATACTAGATCATTATTAGAGTGACAATTTCATTGTCGTCAGGTATATGTATATTGCTTTGGTATTTATTGGCAAGCAAACTAAATAAAGCAGCTTTCCTTCCCCTTCACCTCTGCTCTAGTCCACCAAGTCTTTGTCATAATTGAGCAGGTCGCATGTCAGAAAGAGGTCTGTGCGCCCGCTTTCTATCAGCACCCTGTTGAGTTGGCTGCTGGTAATGTTGATGTCTGTGATTTCATCGAGCGGCCAGTCTAAAAGCTGGGCACTGGTGGGCAGGTCAGGAAGGCCTGGCTGGTAGTCCTCCAGGGGGTTGGGGTACAGTAACTGACGGAGAGAGGGCATTCTCACAGCCATCCTAACTAGGTCCATGAGGCCTGCGATGGAGAGTGGGTTCAAGGCCAAAGCCAAGCTCTTGAGGGCCCTGCAGCCTCCCAGTGTTGGAAGCAAGAGTCCCAGCAGACTATCAGTAAAGCCGCAGCCACTTAAAGTGAGGTGCTGCAGGCTACTGGAAGCCTGGGAGAGGAGGCGGCGAATAGAAGTCAGGGTGTTCTCATCTAGATGGTTCTCGCTGAGATCCAGCTGCTGCAGTGTGGAGGCATGATGGCTGCAGGACAGATAGGCGAGGTCAGCAGGGCTCAGGCTCAAATATGGTAGCTCCAGTATCTCTAGAGGCTGAGGCAGTGAGCTGTAACAAAAGAACATTTAAATATGTATAATTCAATTCAAACATTCATCAGAGGAGGAATTGTTTGCTTTCTGTTCATTACCTCATCCTCATAAAATGACTGGGGAATATTCTAAATGTTCCTTTTGGAAGATCTGCATTACATTAAAGATGAAATAGGTCTCCAATGTTTGAAAAGTTAATTTTAGATAGGAGTAGGGAGAGATTAGGGCTGCAAATTGTTTTTAATATGGATTCAACTGATCAGAATTTTCTTTTATTTTTTAATAAATTGTCTTTCAAATGTCAGAAATGGTAAAAAATGCCCATCACAATTTTCTAAAACCCACTGAAGTTTTTTCAAATGTCTCTTTGTCCTGCAACAATTTTTGTTTGTCTTTGGTAAATTCTGATTGTGTTTTAATATGGTTTTCCTTTTTGTTTTCTTTTGAAACATTGTTGATTGTCCAAGATAAATAAATAAAAAATAAAATAAAAAAAAGTTGCAAATCCTAAATTTGCAAGGTTAAAAAAATTCTTTGTATTGGCACTTCTAATTAATGTACACCAAATAACAAAAATAACTAAATCAACTATTTGTTACAGCTCCATTAAAGATTGATATATTGCCTTTCCATTTCCTAAATCTAAGGTTGGACAAATCTTTAAGAAAGAAAGAGAAAAACAACAGTGTTATTTACTAGGCTTAGAGTGTACGTACAAAGTTACAGGACAGCATTAACAAAATGGAGGATCACGCCTTACCTAAGTAGCACACGAAGTTGTCCAGGCAGGCGCAGCGCAGTGAGGCTGAGGCGTCGCAGTTCTCGCAGTTGTGTGAGACCCTGAGACAAGTCCCTCAGGGCCTCTTCCTGGCCAGGCTGGTCTCCGCGAAAATCCAAGTTACAGTAGTGCAAGCGAAGAGAGTTGAGTGCTGGGAAGGTGGCGAGCAGAGGCAGCAGCTCGGCCAAGCCAGCCAACCCGAGGCTGCTGTAGCGAACATCAATGCCCAGAAGACCCTGGCGAGGCAGCATGCCTAGCAGAGTCCTGATATTAGATACTGAAATCTCTTCCACACGTAGGTATCTACACTGAAGCTTGAGGGGTCCCATTGAACTCAGAGCCCCGCGAACACGCTCCCAAGAGCGAGCATTTACAAAAAGATCAGCTCTTACATGCACCAACACGTCACTGTTTACATCTTTTTCTTCAGTCTCATTTCTACTACTTCCACCTAAACCTGTCATGGCAATCTCTCTTTTCCTTTCTATCTCCATCCTCCTCCTGACACCTTTAATCAGCTGCTCTTCGCCCAGAATCCCATGTGATCCCATCCTCTCTCTGTCATTTCCACCCAGCTCCTTATTATTTGTGTTTGTCTCATCATCTCCATTTGTTTCCTTCCCTCGCTTTCGCTGCCCCCTCTCTCTTTTCACATCCGTTTCTCGCTCCAGAGCTGAGAACCTTTTCCTCTCCCGCTGGGTCCTTTGTGCTCCTGCTCTGGCCTGAACAACCATGGTGCAGAGAGCAACAGTCAGAGACCAACCTCCCATGGGGTCTCCCATTCCTCCTTCATCTCCTTGCAGTCCACAGAGGTCCAGTAAATGCAGGGCACACCTAGGAAAGAGAAATGGTAAATGCCACACACGACGACAAATCATGATCCAATCACTGTAGCTAGAATAATAAACAACTTCTAACCTTTTGTCCGACAGTCCTCTGACAACTGCAAGTAACAGAGCTTGGATGCAGAGTCGATTCGGACCAGATTGCCCTTGTTTCCTGCGTCTGCCGACACGCAGTGTGCGTTCAGGCCACCTCTGCACCAGTTCACCAACAGCCAGCGGTCTGCAGCTGGCGAAAGAGGCCTCCAGCAGCGGTCTGTACAGCTCCCTGGGCACCCACCTCAGCCAGCAGGGCGACGAACTGTGGTCACTCACCACCTCCTTGGCACAAATGCTTACCAAAGAAAGCACCATATCAGCACAAAGAAGGGTGAGCTTTTAGCATTAAACTATGGCGAGCAGCCGAAATAACGTTGAGTGTAATTCCTTTGCAAGGAAGCAGGCTTTACACGTCTGAGAGCTAACCTAGCACTTCGGTAAAGTTAGAAAGACATTCGCAGATTCGAACTTCCGGGATCAATAACTCTGAATCGAAATGTTTTTAAATCCCAAACGACTTATCATTCCTTTCGTAGTAATGTTAACAACGACCTACAAACTCATTATCATCAGTAAGAACCGTCCTTGAATCTGGAGAAATAACATTGTTCTCTACGAGCAGCCGGTGGAGAGACGGCAGCGAGACGAGGGCTAGGGACCGTCTACAAATTAAAACACCAACTAGAGATACCACAAAAATATTAAATCATTACCCTACTTATTAAATAAGGTAGTGCCTCCATACTTACCTCGTTTATTACTTGTGTACTGGTAGTTGGACTACAACAGTTATTTATCCAAAATAACCAAAAACACAATTTTGGTGAATTTATTTAGCATAAATCATTCAATAGTTATTATCGAAATGATGATTCAGGTCTGTCAAAGGGCTAGACACATAGAAGGACCCCTGCTGGTTATACTACAACAGTTATTTCTCAAAAATATCCATATTTGTAATGTTGGTGAATTTATTTTGCATAAATCATTCAATAGTTATTATAGAAATGATGATTCACGTCTATCAAAGGGCTAGACACATAGAAGGACGCCTGCTGGTTATACTACAACAGTTATTTATTAAAAATAACCCAAAACCTAATTTTGGTGAATTTATTTTGCATAAATCATTCAATAGTTCTTATAGAAATGATGATTCAGGTCTGTCAAAGGGCTAGACACATAGAAGGACGCCTGCTGGTTATACTACAGCAGTTATTTCTCAAAAATATCCATATTTGTAATTTTGGTGAATTTATTTTGCATAAATCATTCAATAGTTATTATAGAAATGATGATTCAGGTCTCTTAAAGGGCTAGACACATAGAAGGACGCCTGCTGGTTATACTACAGCAGTAATTTATGAAAAATACCACAAAACCTAATTTTGGTGAATTTATTTTGCATAAATCATTCAATAGTTATTATAGAAATGATGATTCAGGTCTCTTAAAGGGCTAGACACATAGAAGGACCCCTGCTGGTTATACTACAGCAGTTATTTCGCAGAAATATCCATATTTGTAATTTTGCATAATTTATTTTGCATAAATCTTTCAATAGTTATTATAGAATTGATGATTCAGGTCTATCAAAGGGCTAGACACATAGAAGGACCCCTGCTGGTTATACTACAGCAGTTATTTATTAAAAATAACCCAAAACCTAATTTTGGTGAATTTATTTTGCATAAATCATTCAATAGTTAATATAGAAATGATGATTCAGGTCTCTTAAAGGGCTAGACACATAGAAGGACGCCTGCTGGTTATACTACAGCAGTTATTTCTCAAAAATATCCATATTTGTAATTTTGGTGAATTTATTTTGCATAAATCATTCAATAGTTATTATAGAAATGATGATTCAGGTCTCTTAAAGGGCTAGACACATAGAAGGACCCCTGCTGGTTATACTACAGCAGTAATTTATGAAAAATACCACAAAACCTAATTTTGGTGAATTTATTTTGCATAAATCATTCAATAGATATTATAGAAATGATGATTCAGGTCTCTTAAAGGGCTAGACACATAGAAGGACCCCTGCTGGTTATACTACAGCAGTTTTTTCTCAGAAATATCCATATTTGTAATTTTGGTGAATTTATTTTGCATAAATCTTCAATAGATATTATAAAATGATGATTCAGGTCTCTTAAAGGGCTAGACCATAGAAGGACCCCTGCTGGTTACTACAGCCAGTTTATTCTAAAAAAATATCCATATTTGTAATTTTGCATAATTATTTTGCATAATCTTCAATAGATATTATAGAAATGACGATTCAGGTCTCTAAAGGGCTAGACCATAGAAGGACGCCTGCTGGTTATACTACGCAGTATTTTCAAAAAACCACAACTAATGTTTTGGTGAATTTATTTTGCTAAACTTTCAATAGTTATTATAGAAATGATGTTCAGGTCTGTCAAAGGCTAGACCACATAGAAGGACGCCCTGCTGGTTATACTACAGCAGTTATTTTCTCAAAATATCCATATTTAATTTTTGTGAATTTTTTTGCTAAATCATTCATAGTTTATTATAGAAATGGATTCAGGTCTCTTAAAGGGCTAGACACATAGAAGGACCCCTGCGGGTTATACTACAGCAGTATTATGAAAAATACCACAAACCTAATTTTGGTGAATTTATTTTGCATAAATCATTCAATAGTTATTATAGAAATGATGATTCAGGTCTCTTAAAGGGCTAGACACATAGAAGGACCCCTGCTGGTTATACTACAGCAGTTTTTTCTCAGAAATATCCATATTTGTAATTTTGGTGAATTTATTTTGCATAAATCATTCAATAGATATTATAGAAATGATGATTCAGGTCTCTTAAAGGGCTAGACACATAGAAGGACCCCTGCTGGTTATACTACAGCAGTTATTTCTAAAAAATATCCATATTTGTAATTTTGCATAATTTATTTTGCATAAATCATTCAATAGATATTATAAAATGACGATTCAGGTCTCTTAAAGGGCTAACACATAGAAGACGCCTGCTGGTTTACTCCACAGTAATTTATCAAAATACAAAACCTAATTTTGGTGAATTTATTTTGCATACATCATTCAATATTATTATAATGATGATCCAGGTCTGTCAAAGGCTAGACACATAGAAGGACCCCTGCTGTTTATACTACAGCAGTTATTTCTCAAATATCCATATTTGTATTTTGGTGAATTTTATTTGCATAAATCATTCAACAGTTATTATGAAATGATGATTCAGGTCTCAAAGGGCTAGACACATAGAAGACGCCTGCTGTTATACTACACAGTTTATTTCTCAAAAATCTCCTATTTGTAATTTTGGTGAATTTATTTTGCAAAATCATTCAATAGTTATTATAGAAATGATGATTCAGGTCTCTTAAGGGCTAGACACATAAAGGACGCCTGCTGGTTATACTACACAGTAATTTATCAAAAATACCACAAACCTATTTTTGGTGAATTTATTTGCATACATCATTCATAGTTATTATAGAAATGAGATTCGGTCTGTTAAAGGCTAGACACTAGAAGGACGCCTCTGGTTATACTACAACAGTTTTTTCTCAAAATCCACATTTGTAATTTTGGTGAATTTATTTGCATAATCATTCAATAGATATTATAGAAATATGAATTGTCTCTTAAGGGCTAGACACATAGAGGACCCCTGCTGGTTATACTACAGCAGTATTTCTAAAAAATATCCATATTTTGTAATTTTGCATAATTTATTTTGCATAAATCATTCAATAGATATTATAGAAATGATGATTCGGTCTGTTAAAGGGCTAGAACATAGAGGTGGACCCCTGCTGGTTATACTACAACAGTTATTTCTCAAAAATAACCAAAAATATAATTTTGGTGAATTTATTTTGCATAAATCATTCAATAGATATTATAGAAATGACGATTCAGGTCTCTTAAAGGGCTAGACACATAGAAGGACGCCTGCTGGTTATACTACAGCAGTAATTTATCAAAAATACCACAAAACCTAATTTTGGTGAATTTATTTTGCATACATCATTCAATAGTTATTATAGAAATGATGATTCAGGTCTGTTAAAGGGCTAGACACATAGAAGGACCCCTGCTGGTTATACTACAGCAGTAATTTATCAAAAATACCACAAAACCTAATTTTGGTGAATTTATTTTGCATACATCATTCAATAGTTCTTATAGAAATGATGATTCAGGTTTCTAAAAAGGCTAGTCACATAGATATGGGACTGCTGGTTATACTACAGCAGTTATTTATCAAAAACAACCAGAAACATAATTTTGGCTCCTTACTTTCGCAATATTTATGGTTTTCCTCTACAGTCCCTGACAAAAGTCCTGTTGCTTGTGTACAAATTGACCTGAAGTGCCGCTGAAATATATTTCTAATCAAGATTTATTTACAAGAAATGGCTCATTTTAATCCCAACACTTTTGTAATAATTTCAGTGCAAAAAGAAACTGTCAAAATATTCTAATATTCACAGCTCGTAAAGCCCATTGAGTCAATTTTTGCAAAGACATAGTGTTTGTCGCCTTGTCATATGAGCTTCACCTGGGACTAATAATGGATCAATTAGGTCCAGGTGTGTAAAAAACAACCCCAGTACCTAGCCTTACATCAACTGCAACTAGACATCTGCAAACATGCCTAAGTTCACCCTGAACTAAAGTTTTGATTATCAAGAGGCTGAAGACCAGCTCCACTGCTGATGTGGCAACCCTCAATGTGTCTCAGCGTCAAGACAGAGGATTAAAAAAACATTTGAAGACACTGGAGACGTTTTTGACAAGCCCAGGTCAGGCAGCACCCCGCAAGACAACTGCTCGAGAGACCGTGTTGGCTCGAAAATCCAAGGCCAGCCCATTTTCCACTGCAGCAGAGCTCCACCAGCCCTGGTCCCCTAAAGTCCCTGTCAACCAGACACAGTTTGTCGGATTCTGTCTCGAAATGGCCTCCATGGTCGAATCAGTGCCCAGAAGCCGGTACTAAACAAAAGACAATTGAAAAACCGTGTGGCATTTGCCAAGGCCCACAGCCTGCTAAAAGGATGGATGCTGGAGAAGTGGAAGAAAGTGGATTTTTCAGATGAATCTTCTGTTGAATTACACCACAGTTGCCGCAAATATTGCAGGAGACCTACTGGAGCCCGCATGGATCCAAGATTCACCCAGAAAACAGTGAAGTTTGGTGGCAGAAAAATCATGATCTGGGGTTCCATCCAGTATCCCCACTAACACAGAACGTTTAGGGAACGTTAGTTTTTGGTTCTCTAAAGGTTCGTTCGAACCAAACCAAAAGCTAACGTTTAGGGAACGTTCCCTCCTGGTTATAACGTTCCCTAAACGTTAAGAGAACCAACCAACGGTAACGTTCCCCTGTGGTTGCGCCGTACCTTTACACAACGTTCCCGTTTGGTTGTTTTTGGTTGTTCTGAGTTAGAAGTAGCATGGTTTGCTGTCACTTGATTTATTCACTCAAAAATGATTTGACTTATAAAATTTAAGAAAGATAAACAGCATAGCATTTATTTTAAGGCTGATATCAATTTAGCTTAAAACAGTACTTTTGCTTGACTTCGTTTTTTTAACTGTCTTAGTGAAACAACTTAAAAGAGGAATCTATCAATGGGACGATTTTCACAACTAAGATAATTCACTTCTTTATTCAGTTTGAAAACCTAACCGTTACAACCCCACACCAGTAGGGGGCCGCTGCTCTGAGCAGACCGATTCTCCCGTTAGAAGAAGAAAAAGCGACGGGACCAGGACCACGCGGCTCAGCTCACGGAGAGGTAAGCGAAAATACTTTGCAGTTAAATGATGTTGTGGTTGTAATGGGAGGGTTTGTGGTTTAACATTAAACTCTTTCCCTCGTATGGCTTTGTTATATTCCGGTTCTTGTTAGGTTGACCAAAAATAAAAGTTTGGCTGAAGTCAACAACTAACTTTAGTTAGTTTTTCAACGTCGTCCGCCATTATGCTATGCTAGTCATGCAGTGAGCTGCTCCAAATCTTTTCTTTTTAGTAAACTATTTGTGCACAAACCATGTTCTCAATGCTGAGTTCATGTGTTGAGCCCCCAGGTGAGACTTGGAGTAAAGTTTCATGTTGTGTCGAGCCTTCTTAGTGTTTTAAAATTTTGATTTTGATGCTATCATAGAAGGGCCCGTAGTAGCACTCCCATTCAAAAGGGCGAGGCCAGAGTTATGCTTTAGATGGACTGAATATCTTGCACTTTGTTTGCTGCTGTGCACGACGGTTCTGCTTTGTTGCATTGTATGTTTTGTGTAATCATGTTAAAATGCTTTCGTTTATGTTACAAATAAGATATCCGTTTCGGTCTTTTTTTAATTAGTGTACTACAGTACATAAATAAAGCCAAGATAATCAAAATCCTTAGTCCAGGTAGATCGGCAGCCATCTTGCAACGCATTTAGCCAGTTATCGGCAAGCTGAGTGAAGGATACAGCAAGGGACGTAATGTGTTGCTACACAGCTGCAGTACTGGCTTTACAAACTAACACTATGCATTTCTGTGGATGCTGTGTCTCCCCATTACAAAGTATCTGGGCTACAATGCAGAAATCTTGTCACGTACAATGTTTACACTGACTGTATACATTTAAATATTTTTGCAATCAGTACAAATTGTATGATCTGTTATTTCAGATGAATCCGGGTGGAGACATTGAGGAGAAGATGATTAGCTGCTCATGCTCTAAAGGAGCTCCATGGCACCTCCCTCTGCTCCAAATCACAGCGTGCCATTTGCCCCACAGCAGCTGGGCCAAATATCCAAAAAAAATATGGCTGTGTACAGGTAACCTATTGCTGCTATAACTATATTTAAATAAATAATTTTTCTCTGTATGGAACTGCTTTTCTTTCTTCTTTTTTTGCACTACTGGATCACAAATGTTCACTTACATAGATTTCCTACGCCAAGCTGTGGACCGTGTCGGCGCTGAGGGACACTTCCAGCATCCACGACAGAATGAGGCAAGTGTCCAAAAAAGGCGCGCCGACGCCCGGAGGTTCCATGACAGATTTCTTCAAGCGATGGTAAGACCTTTATTATAGACTACATTTTTTCACATATTTCAAATCACAGATTTTGCAATGGTACACACTATATGGTCTCTGTATTACAGATGAATCTGTTGCACGACCAGATAAACTGTCCAGGACGGAGCGTGCGTCTGGAAGCCCAGTCTGTAAGTTAAAATGTATGCATGCATATAAACCAGTCATTCTTAACATGGAACCAATGACAGTCAACATGGTGCATATCATGTGATTGTTCTGATGTTTGTCTCTTCCTGTCTTTTTTTCAGCTCAGCAGATAATACTTCCTCCACCACCTGCATGTAAGTTTTTTAATATATATTTTGTCTAATATAAAAGAATAGGTTCATAGATTCATGTGCAGGCAACTTATCAACTTCATCTTATATCTTATATAATCATATATAATTTATTTATTATATGTATCAACGCCATGCAGGAAACCAGCTGGTTGCCCAGAGCAGGATGAGTCTTTAGTGACCCTACCACGGACTGCCACTTCATCTTGGGACCCAGTTGAAGGTGCAGTTGCTTTGGTTTTTGCATTTGCAATGAAGTACAATTAAATGGCAAGGATCACTAGAGTAACATAACGTTTTTGTTGTTTTAAACAGAAGAACTCACACAGAGGGAGGTGGCTCAGACATGGAGATCAAAATGAGAGGTAAGACTCAAGTTGCTCACATGTTTGTATGTGTGTATGGAGAGGAGGAACAATATGGAAATTAAGTGGCCATAGTTCTGCCCTAAGACAAACACTATATAATTGCATAAAATCTAATATCTTAACTGAACTGACTTCTCTTACAAAATGAGATTGTACAAGCTCTACACTGTATGCATAATTTTTTACTATATATTTTACAGCACACTTTTCCTGTCGACCCTCGGTGTTGTACTGGAGGTGATGCCGTCCCCGCATGCTGCGGCAAGATGCACGAATGATGTCCTGAGACAGTACAGCTTGCACTGAGAAAAAACAAAGAGAGCCTTCCAGGACCTGGCTGTATGCAGGGTTTATACACGCAGGTTTTATTTAATTTTCACATTAGTATTATGCTTACTTGGCTGACAAGAGGTTTTAATTTGACTTATAACTTTGCTTCATTTTGACTTCTACTCTAGCGGCCTGCCAGAAAAACTTCCCTGCGCTGAGTGCTGCAGAAGCGGAGGATTTGATTGGGCAAGTTCTGAAGTTTGCCCCACACAGACGGTAAATTTAAGTTCTTCTGCGTTATGTTCATAATAAAGTTCATCAAAAAAATGATTTTGTTAATGTGTTCATTCTTAGTATTACATGTCTAACTTTTGTTTATTTCTTTATAGGCCAGCTGAGAAGGACTGAGCCATGGAGCCCCTTTTTAACTTTTTTATTAATATATTTTTTTAGTGACTTATTTTGCACACACTTTACAAACATCTTTATGCATCTTGCACTACATTTACACTACATCCTTATCTTTGTTGTATTTTTTTCAGTTGTTTGAATATTAAAGTTTTGAAATGCCATCAAGTTTGCCTGTTCATTCCTTCCTACTAATTTAACTTTTGTATGTATGTACGTGTGTATTTACAGTACATACATACACACAAATGGTATGGGTGTTAGTTTAAAGGTTAGGGGAATCTAAGCTTTTCTTAACGTTCTGGGAACGTTCCCTGAAGGTTTGTTTTGGTTGTAGTTTGGTTGTCTGCTGGTTAATTGGAAGGTTTTCTTAACGTTCTGGGAACGTTCGTTTGTGGTTACAGCGAACGTTCCCCTAACGTTAAGAGACCGTTGCGTAACGTTCGCTGAGGGTTGCAACGCTAAGGGAACGTTCCCCTAACGTTCTCTAAAGGTTGCAACGTTAAGGGAACGTTCTCCTAACGTTCGCTTAAGGTTGCAACGTTTTCGGAACGTTCGCCTAACGTTCTCTAAAGGTTGTAACTTTTAGAGAACGTTAGGAGAACGTTCCGAGAACGTTCGCTGTAACCAAAAACGAACTTTCCCGGAACGTTAAGAAAACCTTCCAATTAACCAGCACCAACCAAACTACAACCAAAACAAACCTTCAGGGAACGTCCCACAACCAAAAACGAACGTTCCCAGAACGTTCTGGGAACCAAAAATTGTTAGCTGGATGGGGGGTGCGAGAATCTGCAGGTGGAAGGCACATCAATAGTCTCAATACCAAGAAATCTTAGCTACCTCTTATTCTCCCAACCATAAAAAGATCCAAATTCTGCAGCAGATGGTGCTCCATCGCATACTTCGATCTCCACTTTCAAAGTTCCTCAGGCGAAGAAGATTAAGATGCTCCAGATTGGCCGGTCCAGTCACCAGACATGAACATCATTGACTATTATGGGGTAGGATGAAAGAGGAACATGGAAGACCAAACCAAAGAATATTGATGAACTCTGGAGCAGCAAGACTGCTTTCCCCTAGCTAGTCCTGATGACTTCATCAATACATTGTATGAATCCTTGCCTAACCGCATGGGTCCCAGTCCTTCAAGCTCATGGAAGTCATACAAGATATTAAATTGGATCTCACAGCACCACTATTTTAATTTGCTGACATATTTTAGTATTTGTAGTAAATTTGTTCAATTTATGTATAGGCGACAAAGCCTTTGTCTTGTAAATTTGACTTCGGTCTTGTTTGAAATAATCTTTTTTTAGTGAAACAATTTATTTCAGTGCATTGACATCATTTGGGAGGGTTTTAGCTTTTGATATGAGCTATTTTCTTACCCCTTGATTAATTAAAAGTCAGTTAATAGCAGTGTTTCTACAAAATAGATAAGCGACACACTTTTGTTCAGGGACTGTATTGCCCAGATCTTATTATTCTTTCTTGTTTTCCATTATTTATATATCAAATCTCTCACTCACCTTTCGATTTCTTGTCCATATGAGCCACAGCCAATACGTTTTTTTGTATCATCTTGTCCAAATGTTTTAATAGAGTTCAGACCAGATTTCCGAGGAATACCCTGTTTCTTGGTTGTAATCTTAGCACTTTTCATAGTTTTTACCAAAGCTTCAATTCCACCAGCCGTTTGCCCATAAGCATTTCCCTTGGCTTTCTTTCCTTTTTTAATTCGCCCATTGTCTCACATTTCCTCTAACCTAGGGAAAGGCCAAGTAAAAATTTTGTCAGGATAAGTGTTTTTTAGTAGTAAACTGTAGTTTGGGAAGTAAAATAAGGCTGCCCAAATATGTAGAAATAAAATTTGCAATTTGCTTAAAAGGTCAAAAGTTCATTATGTAATTTTGTTGAAATAATTTTTGTATTCACTAATTATATTTGGGCATTTTCACCTTTTATTTGACAGCTGAATAAATGAAAGCACAGAGAGAGTGGGGAATGACATCCAACAAAGAGCTGCAGTCGGAATTGAACCCACAAGCTGCTACAAGAACTGAGCCTCTGTACATGGGGCACACACGCTCAACCAGTTGAGCTACATACACCACCCTATACACAATCTTTTACAGAAACAATCCCCGAACACCTCTTTCTTCAGGAAACAATACACTCTCTGAATGCTATATGTCTGTTGTGCTTCTAAAGTTTAATGAGGCTGGGATTATCCTCAGGGCACAATAGGTCAATAGGTACACCAAGGCCAAGTTTTTACAAATTGACTTACAGTGAAATGGCTTCTTTTGGGTCAAGAATTATAAGGAATGGTTACAATTTGGCTTCTAAAATCATCTTTATCTGTCTTAGCATTACAGTCATATAAAATGTATTCAATTACAAGACGGTTTAAGGACCTCAGTACTGGAAAAAACTAATTACCCAATTTCTACAACGGGTAAATATAACAACAAAAATAACACACTACTTTTTATTACACAGAGACTCAGTCCTTGTTGCATAATTGTCTGACCTAAAGGACATTTGGTGCATGGCTGGTGAAATTGTCACCCCTTGCACTATTCATTTTATTGGTTAAAAGGGAGTGGACATGCAGCGAGGACATGATCTAATGTGTGATCACTGTAGGAAGAAGTTAATGGACACGGCCTATTTTAAAAACAAACTGTTGAAGTACAACCAGCAGCGTATTATATATAATAACTATTAAAGGATTTTGGCAAAAGAAATTCACACAAATTAGAAATATGGATATTTTTGAGAAATAACTTCTGTAGTATTACCAGCAGGGGTCCTTCTATGTGTCTAGCCCTTTAACAGACCTGAATCATCATTTCTATAATAAGTATTAAATTATTTATGCCAAATAAATTCACCAAAATTATATTTTTGAGAAATAACTGCTGTAGTATTACCAGCAGGGGTCCTTCTATGTGTCTAGCCCTTTAAGAGACCTGAATCATCATTTCTATAATAACTATTGAATGATTTATGCAAAATAAATTCACCAAAATTATATTTTTGGTTATTTTTGAGAAATAACTGTTGTGGTATAACAGCAGGGGTCCTTCTATGTGTCTAGCCCTTTAAGAGACCTGAATCATCATTTCTATAATAACTATTGAAAGATTTATGCAAAATAAATTATGCAAAATTACAAATATGGATATTTTTTAGAAATAACTGCTGTAGTATAACCAGCAGGGGTCCTTCTATGTGTCTAGCCCTTTAACAGACCTGAATCATCATTTCGATAATATCTATTGAATGATTTATGCAAAATAAATTCACCAAAATTACAAATATGGATATTTTGGAGAAATAACTGCTGTAGTATAACCAGCAGGGGTCCTTCTATGTGTCTAGCCCTTTAAGAGACCTGAATCATCATTTCTATAATAACTATTGAAAGATTTATGCAAAATAAATTCACCAAAATTAGGTTTTGGGTTATTTTTGAGAAATAACTGCTGTAGTATAACCAGCAGGGGTCCTTCTATGTGTCTAGCCCTTTAAGAGACCTGAATCATCATTTCTATAATAACTATTGAATGATTTATGCAAAATAAATTCACCAAAATTACAAATATGGATATTTTGGAGAAATAACTGCTGTAGTATAACCAGCAGGGGTCCACCTCTATGTCTAGCCCTTTAAGAGACCTGAATCATCATTTCTATAATAACTATTGAAAGATTTATGCAAAATAAATTATGCAAAATTACAAATATGGATATTTTTTAGAAATAACTGCTGTAGTATAACCAGCAGGGGTCCTTCTATGTGTCTAGCCCTTTAACAGACCTGAATCATCATTTCTATAATAACTATTGAATGATTTATGCAAAATAAATTCACCAAAATTAGATTTTGGGTTATTTTTGAGAAATAACTGTTGTAGTATAACCAGCAGGGGTCCTTCTATGTGTCTAGCCCTTTAAGAGACCTGAATCGTCATTTCTATAATAACTATTGAAAGATTTATGCCAAATAAATTCACCCAAATTATATTTTTGGTTATTTTTTAGAAATAACTGCTGTAGTATAACCAGCAGGGGTCCTTCTATGTGTCTAGCCCTTTAACAGACCTGAATCATCATTTCTATAATAACTATTGAATGATTTATGCAAAATAAATTCACCAAAATTAGGTTTTGTGGTATTTTTGATAAATTACTGCTGTAGTATAACCAGCAGGCGTCCTTCTATGTGTCTAGCCCTTTAAGAGACCTGAATCATCATTTCTATAATAACTATTGAATGAATTTTTGCAAAATAAATTCACCAAAATTGTGTTTTTGGTTATTTTGGATAAATAACTGCTGTAGTATAACCAACAGGGGTCCTTCTATGTGTCTAGCCCTTTGACAGACCTGAATCATCATTTCGAGATAACGATTGAAAGATTTAGCAAATAATTCACCAAAATTGTGTTTTGGTATTTTGGATAAATACTTGTAGTCAACTACCAGTACACAGTATAAATGAGGTAGTATGAGACCACTACTTATTTATGTAAATATTAATATTTTTGTGGTATCTCTAGTGGTGTTTTAATTTGTAGACGGTCCCCCCTCGTCTCGCTGCCGTCTCTCCACCGGACTGCTCGTAAGACATGTTTATTTCTCCAGATTCAAGGACGGTTCTTACTGATGATAATGAGTTTGTAGGTCGCTGTTAACATTACTACGAAAGGAATGATAAGTCGTTTGTGATTTAAAAACATTTCGATTCAGATTTATTGATC
>NC_045754.1:10243976-10244591 GCF_008692095.1 Etheostoma spectabile | reverse complement strand
GAATCTGCGAATGTCTTTCTAACTTTACCGAAGTTAACCTAGCTAGCTGAAACTAGCTAAAATTAACTTTACGACAGTAATGTGATGCGGTCTTGTAAAGCCCCAAAAAAGAATTTAGAACATCATTTGATATCTACTCGGATTATTGACAGTAATAAACTAAGCTGGTGACCTTTTGCTGGTAAAATATTCGACGCGGAAACATCACGTTACCTAACTCGACAAACTATCACTGAGGAAGTTGTTGCCGAAGCGCGAGGAGTGTTTACATTTTAGACTGACGCATACCAGTGACGGAGTACGTAAAGGTGAGACGTCATGACTGTAGAAACGTAAGCATAGATTGGATCCGATTGGATCCACAGATAAATACATTTTTATATGTGCACTTGTTTTTTGGACTCGTTTATTGTTGTTTGTGTACGGTTATTTTTTAAGTTAAGTTAAGTTTTACTACCACCCTGTGCGGGTTTGTGCTCACTGACTGAATTCCTAAAAGAAGTTTACTTTGGATTAATCACTAGGTGGCGCTAAAGGGTCACACAAGGCAAACTGTGCACTACACTCACCTACATCTTACCCCTACCCCTTGGCCCTTACCCCTACCCCTTGGCC
>NC_045754.1:10238894-10243966 GCF_008692095.1 Etheostoma spectabile | reverse complement strand
ACCAAGGGGTAAGTGGTAGGGGTGAAAACATACCCCTATGAAATGGGAAACCACTTGGTGACAAGATGCCGTCTCTGTCTGTTGATTGTGTGGGTTTGGACAACAGTGTCATACGTATTTAAATATTTATATATTTTAGGTTCACTTTGGTGGTGCAGAGGCAGATGTTCTTATCTGTGTTATACTTAGGTCTGTTTGCAATACATATGTGTATACACATGTATCATGTATACATATACACCCTGTATACAGGGTGTATACATACATATACACTTACAACAAAATCAGGCATACAACCTCCCCTAACAGAGCATTTACATTCCCATTCATCCTTAGGTCTATTCATATGTACACAAAAAAAACAAGACTTTTGTGAATCCTTAGTAATTTGCCTGTTTTACTGTCTCTTTATATTGTTAGCCATTCCGTTAAATAGAATACGTTCATTAATTATATATTCTAAGAAGCTATTGGTTCAGATTAAACGGATCATATTTCATCCTTGATCATACCGGACCTTAAAAGTGTTTTTGTTTGTGAATGTTGTGATTAGGATAATGAATACTATGTTTGTAAGTGGATTTATATCATGCATGGAACTGTAATTCTTCGCTGCTCACTCAGGCTTTATATTTAGGCCTTAGCTGTAATTGAGTTTTTCTTTTGAACATAATCAATTCATTTGGGCCTGAAGGACT
The DNA here is from genome assembly GCF_008692095.1 of Etheostoma spectabile. NCBI lineage: Eukaryota > Metazoa > Chordata > Actinopteri > Perciformes > Percidae > Etheostoma > Etheostoma spectabile. The sequence continues at coordinate 10,243,268 of NC_045754.1, read as the reverse complement.
AATTTCACAGAGGGCACAGGTAAACACTGCCATTAATACACAACACACCCACACACACACACACACCCAAAACAAAACCACACACACACACACACACACACACACACACACACACACACACACACACACAAATAAACATGCTTTTACTTAATTTATTGCTACAATCCCTTTAGATGACCTGCAGGGATCTTTGTCCATCTCATTACTTCTGCCTTTGATATAAAGCCGTTTAATACCACTTCCATCATATAACACCTTATGAAATGTAAGCAGGGGACTTCTGTACTTTTTTTTAACATTATTTTTTTGGCATTTTTCAGCCTTTATTTTAGAGGCTCAGTCCTTGATGCATGTCATTCCCCCTCTCTCTCCCCTTTCATGTCTAAGCTGTCCTATCCAATAAAGGCCTGACAATGCCCCACAAAAAATCTTTTAGAAAAAAGAATGACATTCATGCATGTCTATCCTGAAATTTCATAAATTCAATTTTTTTTTTGTCTGTGTCACAATAATGAACTGTACTACCTAGCCTAACAAAAAGTTATCTTTTAAGTAAAATAATCATTATATGTAAAAATCCAAACTAGCAATATATCTTTTTGATACAGTGAGGACAAGTACTATGTAGTTTACACAGCTAACATTATGCTTATCAGACCATGCTAATATAAGCTAACCATTTCCAATAAAGGTTGAAGACAGCAGTGCTAATAAGTGATTGTTAGCATGCTAATACGCTAAACTAAGATGGTGAACATGGGAAACATTAACCTATACATATTTTCACCATCATGTTTGCATTGTTGTGATTAGCATAATAACGTTAGCATTTAGCTCAGTAGAAGAACAGCAAAACATAGTTGCTAGCTAGAAGGCTGTTGACTTTTAAAGTCGTGTTTTATATTCTGTCAAGCCATAGAATAGCACAAAACTATGTATGCACATGTATAAAATATCCATAGACCTTTTTTCTCACATCAGACTTAGGTAAGGACAGAGGTTTAATAACATTAATGGTACTGTTCTATTTTCATGTCCCAGTAAGCCATAACAGCATAGCAGTGAGGCTGCATGCACAATACAAGGACACTGAAAATGAAGCAGCTAAAATGAATTCAGCTTTCATTTTTTTTCTCACTTACACCTGTTGTATTTTTCCTACTGTGATATGTCAAAATGTGAAATACTTACTCGTTCTGGATCCATTCACACTGCCGTCATGTTGGTTCACAGATTATTATTTTTTTTATTTATTCCCTTCTATCTGAAATTTGTTGTGTATGTACACCTTGTTTTTTTTCCACATGTGTAGACTGTTAAATGGGCAGCCTATTAAAGACAGTTTTTTGAGTAGATTCAGTCTGTCACAACTAAGTTTCAGACCAAACCAATTTGTTGTACTTAAATTGAAATAAACACCATATGCTCAACAGACTGGAAGAATTGAAGCCTCGGGCACTTGCACAACAAACCAGGGGAGAGAGAAAACACCTTATTTGTTCTTTTACATTTGTAAAATAACTTTCTTGCTTGTAGTCCAACAAACGCCTCCAAGAAATATGTGCATTAGAGTGGAGCTTCTTAAAAACCGTTTAAACACACTATCCACACACTAATCCATATGCTTCCTGATCCGTAAGGATCCAATATCTTCCTGATTCCCCTTTTCCAACCAGTCAGAATCAGAATTATTCATTCCCATTAATACTGCTGTTCACTTGACCGATATTCTCTGCTCAGAGATAATTGAGCTGTTGATTAATTCACAGAAAAATTCAATTTCCCAGATGTGGTGTGCAGCCAACGCTCTCATGATATTTTTCCTGTCATATAAATGTCAGTTTATGTCTGCCTTCTTATATATTCTGCAGTTTCATTTGCATTTTACAAGGATGCTTCATTGCTGAGCTATGACCTCCCCAGCCCACTTCCATCATATACAGTATAGGATGCATGTTCCACACAGTAGGTCATAGAAGATGTAGTCTTTACCTTAAGCCTCTTAGCATGACACAGTGCACACAAAGCATTCAAAATACTGAATGTCTTATAAACAAATATAGTTCATTTTGAGATTTTATAGATGTTTAATTCAGACCAATCACAGTGCACTAGCTCTCTACTTGCTTTAAATTACTTTGTGCTGTTAGAGCCTAATTTGTCAACTATTTACCTTTTGTTCTCATGTTTTATCTGTGTGTAATTGTTTACTTGACGTCTCGGAAAAATGGCAGACATTTTCAGTAAGAAATAACAGTGCTATTGGTTGTGGGGAGCAAGCAGTCAACTTTTTTGTTACCAAACAGAATTAATTTCTTTTGCTCGCTGATCAAATAGTTCTTACGTTTTTTCGTAAGGTATGAAGGCTTTTTAAAGAAGCTGTAAATAATGACTGAAAAGGGATAATAGATTTCATGTTACGTTTCAAACTTTCCCCGCTTGGCTGTAACAAAAATGTAAAAACCTCATGAGACAGAAAATTTGTTTGGTGGAAGCAACAAAAAAAATGTAAGTGAAAAGAGTTCTCCACCTTCTACCTCTTTTAATAAACTAAAAGCGCGTGCAGCAGAGCATATTAAAAACCCCCACTTCTCACATATCATGCAACCAACTAAAAACTGTTACATAAGAACAGAAAAATGATTGCATTGCGGCTACTCTCTTATACCTGTATACATGTTTTTGTGTGTGGTTGCAAAATGAAAGCGTATGTCTCCTTCTAGTGACTGTTGATGTAAGAGGTAGATATTTCAGTAAATCACAATTTGATATAACGCCTTAAACATCTTTTAATGGGCTTCCTGCTTCCGAGATGCATTGATTTATTTATAATGGTAAAGAGAAAAGAGGACCTGGCCGATAGTGTTTGTCTAATGAGAACTGAAATCCCCCACAAAAAAAGTAAAAAGGAAACGTCAACATACTTAATTTTTGTTTAAATAGAAAGTTAATTGTTTCTCAGTACAAAAAAAATAAAAACTAATAATGGAGTAAAACATCTTTATGGAGTTCAATAGGCCTTTTAAGACCGAATATGTTCACCATGACAACAGGTTTATCAGCCACCCTGACTTTAACTGTATTATTCTGGGATGTCTAAACTCTGCCAGATTGTTTTGCCCTGTTACCTGTATTATACAAAGTCCTCTGCCAGATAACATCAGCTAAGACATGTTGCCATTTAAACCTCATTCAGTCACAAGTGTTGTTATACAATGGTTAATATACAGTACGTGTCAAATTTCAGAGTATACCTGACTTTGGAATAAAAAAGAAAATAAGATATTATCATAGGATATGATTATCATATCATGGTTTTCAGTTGCTGATGCCTGAAAAGCCTTGTGTACAGTTGTTCTTCAATTTCAAGTCACAATTATCACTGAAAACATATGTGAAATTTGTCAACGTCATGTTTGAACTGTCCATGTGTCTCTCATCTTAGTAAAGAATTGCTCTTGAAATAAGCCAGTAAGAAAAGTGATATATCGACTTTGACAGTTGAAAGCAACTCCTCCTGGTGGGGCACATCAAGGGTATTCAAGAGACGAAGCACTGTCTCCGCCAGACTCTATCGGGAACTCCTTGAACCTTTCCCCGTGAACTTCACACATAAAGACAACCTTTTGAACTCTCTGGCGGATTAGAGTGCATCACCCAAATTATCCAAACCAGTGGAGATTTGGGTTCTGACTTTATTCTCTAAATTCTGAGAATAAAGTCAGAACTCAAATACGTTTTTCACCAGGGGCCCTAATCCTCTTCTGTAATAAAGTTTACTATATTCTACTATATTCTATTTTAAATGGGCTTAGTCTGAGAGGCCAGATAGCTCCACCCTCACAACGTCAAGTGCCCTGCGTGTGGGAAAACACCAATGCGCATGCTCAAAGCATGCCCCGCTGCAATTTGATTAACTGTTTGCCACTGTTGAAGTTGTTAGCGAGCTAGTTGGCAGTAACTACGGTCACCATAAACGCTGTTCTACATAAAAAATTTGAAAGTCTGTCTTTTGAAGAAAAGCTTGAGACGACACACCTCGATACCTACCAGCCACGGGCTATAGTTATAAACCAACCCTGAAATAATGGGGATAACGGCTAACTGCTAGCTTGTCAGCAAAGCTTTTGCTTCTTGTGTTTGTTATTTGGAGGGGACCTCAAGAACAGAGTTTTAGGATCTCCAGCATCTCTCTGACAGGATAACCAAACATGAAAGCAGCAGAACATTGTGGTAAAATTGGACTTGCTTGCAGAGCAAACATAACTAACGTTATCCAAACTGACAGCAGCAAATGCGCAGTAAGTGCTAGGGGTGGGCGGATCGATCTAAATATCGATCGTATCGATGCCAACGCTGGTATTGGTATTTGAT
>NC_045754.1:10225994-10238884 GCF_008692095.1 Etheostoma spectabile | reverse complement strand
GTAATTGAATCGATATTTTAATTTAGATATCTCTGCTCTACGTTCACTATACTGTGCTTGTGTCTTCCACCTTCCTGAGCAAACGCCGCTTTCACATCTTGGCCCACCTTGCTCCTCCTCCCCCTCCTGCTCCTCTGCTGTGATTCGTTGTTGTGTCGTCACGGACTCACGACACAACGCGAGAGGAGCAGCGACTTGCTGTATTCATTCTACAGTGCAATAATATAATTTGTGCACTTCAATACATTAATAAAAAAAATTGCCTAAAGTATTGATCATTATTCACCTCAGAAATAATGAATGCCTCCCCTACAAAAGTATTTTTTAAGTAAAAAGTATTGTATTGGTATTGGTATCGGCAATAAGGACCCGATATGGATTTGGTATCGGATCGATACCAAATTTTGCAGTATCGCCCACCACTAGTAAGTGCATTGAGGAAGTGAAGTAATGCGTAGATTATTTTACCGTGGTAAAGTTGGTTTTATATTGGCCGTTGGCTATTTTACACATTCTAAAATTCTTTTCACTCGCCCATGTCAAAACACTTCTGGGGAACTCAACTAACTCCCCTACACAAAGCTTCTTAAGAATGCTATAAATCTATTATGCTGTTTGACCTTTTGACCTATGAACACTTATAGTGACAATATTTATAAAATAAAAGGGTGGGTCTAAATAAAAAAGAAGACACTTTGTGTTAGCTATGTGTAGGGGAGTTAGCCGAGTTCACCAGAAGTGTTTTGAGATGGATAAGTCAAAAGGTCAATCTGCATAATGTTTTTTTCAAATGTCATATTCATCATCCAATATAAAAACAACTTTACCACGGTAGTTACTTGCTTAGTCTTATTATAACCTGTGTTAAATTGTGTGGGAAATGTGAAGTAGCACATTATGTCAAATTGTAAAATAGTGTAAGGGGATAGGCAACATTTTGTGGTAGGTTGAAATGTCAATTTGAAATAATGTGATTAATGTTATCCTATTAACTTGTGTTTAATGAATAATACAAAGTTAGATAACACCTAAACACACGATTCGATGTTACACACAAACACACACACAGCCCTATATTTAAAGGTTGCAGCAAGTTTGTCACATTCCGTTTTATTTATCAGCTAGATAATTATATTTGTCATGAAACAGTAGTCTGCACTTAGTGTAGTATCAGTTTAACATTTTGTGATAAGGTTTAATGAGAGTTGGAATTTACAGTGGAGGAAATCTGGCTAATTCAGGTCAAATTTTTATTTTGGATTCTGGATTGCCACTATATCACTTTTCCTTTCCTCCTTTCTAATTAACCTCTCTCTCTGAGTCATTAACTAATTATTCAGGTGATTTGCTTTGAGGGCTAATGACCAGAGTGAGAAGAGGACAGGGTCTTTGCTCCCAAACTACTTTATCATAATCTGATGCATTATTTACAGAATCGGTCATACGGACCTGTGGCATATTATCCACAACAAGTAAATTAGTTTAGTTGTTGTAAATTCTTTAAGATGCAAAATATTTTATTACAAATTTTTAAATTTGTTAAACTGTTACCCAAGCTACACTGACCTTTTCATGTCAAGTTAATTTATAGTATCAAATCATGACAAGAGTTAACTCAAGACACTTCAGATAGAGTAGGTCTAGACCACACTCTATAATTTATAAAGATCCAGCAATTCCAGTAATTCCCCCAAGAGCATGCATTTAGTGTGACAGGGGCGAGGAAAAACTCCCTTTTAGGAAGACACCTCGGGTGGTGAGGAAAACTTCCTTTCAGGGAGAAACCTTGGACAGATCCCGGCTCTTACTTGTGGGAGATACCAGAGCTCTTCTACGGAGAGCCTGTTCACTCACTATTAAGCCCCATTGTCCTGAATTTGGTTGCAGTTACACCAGAGTTCCACTGGGGGTGATCACGGGCAAGTGCAAAATGAATGGGAATCTATAAAGCTAGACAGCTAAATTTGTGGTTGAGTTGTTGTTGTTGCCTATATCAAGCTAGCATTCTGCTTATGAGTGGTGATTGGTCAGTGAAGGACTGACTTCAACCAGAGATCCCTCTTGATGGCATCCGGTGCGTGTGTGTGTGCGTGTGTGTGTGTATTTCGGCGTGGTCTTTAAAACATTAGCGAACTGAAACTCTTTCGATTATATTGACAGGGAGAGCCTAACCTGCCTTGAGAGGAAAAAAAAGGAAGTGACTCAAAGCTTGCCATAAAGCAGTATCTCTGGCCGTACGATGTGAATAACGTTAGGGCTGCAGCTAATGATTATAGTCTAGATTCATAGTCAATAAAGCTGTTGATTATTTTCTCGATTTATCAATTAGTTGTTTGGTCTATAAAATGTCAGAAAATTGTGAAAACTGTAGATCAGTGTTTCCCAAACGCCCAAGATGACATCCCCAAATGTCTTGTTTTGTCCACAACTCAAAGATATTCAGTTTACTGTCACAGACGCGAGAAGAAACTAGAAAATATTCACATTTAACAAGCGGAAATCAAAGAATTTTTACTTTTGTCTTAAAAAAATTCAGAAGCCAGAAGTTTCCAGAGAGTGGAAGTTCTTTCCTTATTTTACATTCTCTGCAGAACCGAAGCAGTGATGTTTCTTGTTTACTGGACTGGACTCTTGGACTGCCTGATGATTGTTCTCAACTTTTTGCTGCTGGACGCTGTGGTTTCTATCAGCTCTCCCCTGTGGGCCACACTGCCGCGGCCCAAACACACAACCCCTATTCAAAATTAATGGAAAAACGCCGCACCGTCAGGATGAATGCATCTTAATGCAGTCTGGCTTTCTGTCTCATTCCTTTTTTATAACACTTTGTTTGCTGCTTTGTGCACAATCTCACTTCACAGAGCACTGCAGGATCTCCAGGCTCACACTGCCTTGATTAGAGTTGTTGAGTGAAGCGTCTCCTACAGGTACGATGTTAAGGTTAAACCCCAGCTGTTATGATGACTTCACTCAGCAGTGATCACTGGATTCAGGTTGTAGGAAAATTAGCAGGTGCTGCACATTGCCACAGCTTGTGATGTATTGTGAAAGCAGATTGGCCGCATTGAAAATGCGATGCAAATCTTCTTCGCTGTCAATATGTTCTAATTAGCAAACTGTTGAAAGGTGGAAAGGATAGGAAAAGAGCGATTATGAAGAAAAATGATGAAGCAACACAACTTTACTTGGTTAATTTTTCTCATCTAGAGCTACATTTACTATAAAAATGCAGTCACACATAATCTTCAAAAGCTTTCCCACTGCTGCTGACTGGAAATGGATTCAGTCTTTTTTGTACGAAGATCTTTTAGAAAAATTACTATTTGTATGGTTTTTGCTTGCAGCCAATTACCCGAGCATTCTTTGATTTAATGCATTGTGTAATTGGCCAACTACTGTACAGTACAACCTGTATAGCCTGTGGTAAAGTCGAGCGTGTTGTAATTGACGGAGTTGGAAGTTATGAATGCTAAAATGCTTCCATTCACATGATCGAATGAAGTAGAAATGAAGTACTCTATTTATACCAGTATCACTTTAAGGGTACTGGTATTGCTACTTGTATTGTAAGATTCCCGGCCCTAGTCTGGGAATGTAAAGTGTGTAGTTGAAAATTCTGAGATTTCATTGATTGCTTTATTGGCCTTTCTGTGTATGTCCAACAGCAGAACATAACCTGATTTATTGTAGCTAAACAATGAATTTCTTTGTACATCCTGGTTTTCTATTTAGCACAATCCTTTTTTAAACTTGAGATATTATGGGGTTTTGCAACTCAATTTTTCCATTCCAGCTTACTGTGCTACTGTTAAGGTAACATCCCATTTATCATCAACAGAACAGGCAAAAAATTGAGGTCAAAGACAATCAGTGTGGTAACAAACAGGAACAGGATTTAATCACATCTATGTGTTAATATGTTCAAAACTGTGTGAGAAATAGATTAAATAAAATCTTTGACAAATGGCTGCACTTGTCACACCAGCAACCATTTGTCTTATTTAAGTCACTTAAAGTGACCTCTGTTCTGATCAAGAAGGTGAATTGAATCACAAGAGTTCTTAAGAATTCATATGAACTGTAGAAGAAGGAAACGGTCTCAGATTAACAATGTGAGACGAGCTGGGGAGGGAAGACTTTTGGACAATATGGCACATTGGGTCCACTTGCAGAAGTGGCCAATAAATGTTATATTTGTCTCGAATTGCCAGACCTTCTTCCCCGGCGATGCTAAGGAAGGTCTGGCGAGTCCACATAGCATTCCGGGTTGGGACAAAAACGTGCTCTGGTTTATTGACATTTCCTTAAACCAATCACAATTGTCTTGAGCAGTGCTAAGCTCCGGACAGAGTAACGGTGCCTCTGCAAAAGAGCCTCGGGAAGGGACTTGTTTTGTTTAAACATATACGTTCAAATGTTGTTTTTAGTCGTGCAACAGAGAACTCAGATTGGACAGATAGTCTAGCTAGTTGTCTGGTTTTTACCCTGCAGAGATCTGAGGAGCCGTTAACCGTAGTCCTCATAAATCTGCCGGAGTTTAGAATGCCAACACAAAGAAAACAGAAGGTGAAAGACATCCGGCGGAAATTCCAGCGGCACTGGAACAATCCCGGAAAATGAAATATCTTTGATATAGACTAATGTTGTACAGACATTAGTATCAGCATGTTGGTGTTGTCATTGTGAGCATGTTAACATGCGGCGGGCATTAGCATTTAGCTGCTAGCATGGCTGTACTCTTAGTCTTGTTCTTTTCCTCCATTGTCTTCACTTCAAGGACTACATTTTGCTGAACAGAATATTCAGAATATTTTTAATGTGAAGTTAAAATCTAGTCAGTTAATCAAGCAGTATTAGTGTCACAATGATGGACTGCTTTAATATCCTGCAGCACTGAATAGTATGCAAGAAATGTTCTTATTTTTTAATGAAGTCCAGGCTTTATTACTGCACAATGAAGTCAGCTTTGTGCTGCCCTGTTGACTTGGCTCTTTGCTGGCAAATTTTTATGACTCCCTCTTGTTGATATTGGCTAATTGTGGTTATGATTCACCATGATTGACCACGTTGCTATTCTGAAGTCTTGCACCTTCCTGTCACATGTTAAAACTGGAAAAGGACGATTAGTTTGTCAGTCTTCCTGACTTTCCATCCCATGTATTTTTGCATACTGGCACTGTTATTCAAAGTGACTAATTGAGGTATTTTAGAAAGAGCAACTCACCAGGACACATTCTGCACTATATGTGGTACTGTCTCAACATGCTGCCAGCTGCACTCAGTGCACTCTCACTACCACTGCCAGTAGAGGTCAATACAGATGTGATCTTTTCCTTGTTCCATTGGTCCCTTGTCCCTCATGGAGCCGCCAAGTTTGCCTTTACTCCCAAGGTTAATTTCATTTGAACTACACCAGCTCTTGCACTGGCTTGCTGCAAATCTGTTTTAAGGTCCTGTCTTTATTGATTGCTGTGAAATGAAATTATTCTTCAGTGTAAAGAGGGACAGAGCCCCATTGGGCACAGTTAATGATCCTCTCATAGCAGTTCATATTCCCAAACCTCTTCTCTTCTTTCTTTTTCTTTGAAAGGTTCAATCCACCAACGTGTAATTAGAGCATTCATGTTTTATCTTGTTGAAAAAAGTGGACTATCTGCAGGCTTTTTACAGTTTTCACCTGGGCAGACGGACATAGTTTTCCGAATGAATTATGTGTTATTATTAGCAGTGAATATTTTAAAAGCCCTTTGTGCTCAAGAATAAGAATGCAAATACTTGCAGGCTGTTTAGGTTACAGCTGACAAACACACGTACACAGACACCCAGTACCTGATTTTCTTTTGCCCTTTAGTTGAAATGACTGCTGTAAGTACAGCCTCACAGAGCTTCAAGCATAAACACACCAACCAGCAAAGTGGCCTTATTGAGTAACAGTTGTAAAAGCCATTTATTACCCTTTACAACAGGCTAACAGCTTCCACGATCCAAGCAAACTGTACACGGTGAAGAAAAGCTCTACCTCGACTGAAGTTTGTCCTACCAACAAAACGCTTTACTTGGAGGTGACGAGAATGTGTTGTAGTTAAAGAAAACCGATAACCAGGCTGATGACGTTACCCCTGGGCTCGATGTGGCTGCTGTTGGCATTCTCTCTGGTGTTTACTCCTGTGTCTGTCGGAGCTTGTTCTACTCAAGAGTTTAGGTGCTCCCAGGGCCTATGTGTGCCTGAGGACTGTGTGCGTGACTACACCGACAATTGTGGAGATGGTAGCGACGAGGGAGACTGTGAGTAAAACAGGAAAAATATACAATATAATAAGGATAAATTATGATCTTTTGGCATGGTTTTCAGGGGATTGTCATGGACGTGGGGGGTGAATTACCTCTCAATAATGAAGGTGTGCAGGGTGGAAACAACATATCTATGTTGTACCGTTGTGGCATTTCACTAAAAACTGTCAAGCCTATTTCCAGCTGAAATGACCAGCATGTATTTTACACACAAAATAACTGTACCTGATATAAATAAACTAGCTACAGCCTGTAATTGCAAGGGACAAGAACATTATTATTTTTCAGTCTGTTTTTATTAACAGCTTTTCTACCTTGACAAAAAAGATTGTCAGAGGTTATTTAATATCAGTTTTCTACTTGCAAAAGCAAACATTGTATCGTTAACCATCATAAAACGGTAGCATTTTGTAAACACTGAAAAAAATATACAGATCTAAATTGAAATAACCCTTTAACAGTGGCTTGGATGCATATACTCCTCAAAGCATTATTGATGTGTGCACAGTTTTAAACAATGCTTACCCAAATACCGTGGCAGTCAAAAAAGGCAAGCAAATTAAAAATGAGGTTTCTTTGAAGATATTCAATTCTTCAAATGTAACTCTTTGTTGCATCACTGCTGATCATGCCTGGCATACCTCTGAAAATGCAGAATTATCTCTAGTTCTTTACGGTCCCTCATTGCGTATTTGGCCGTAAAGTCAAATAAGATTAAAACGAGATACTTATAATGTCAAAACCACTTTGCTTCTGATCTCTGCTGATTTGATGAATCTTTATTAATGCGTAGGACCCACAGCTTAATCCCAAAACAAAGATTCATGGCAAACTATATTTCAGGTTGGAACACAAAAGAGCACAAGTGAAACGTGTTTTTTGTTGTTGTTGAAGGCTCCAGATATAAGAGGTGTGACTTTGAGGAGGGATTCTGTGACCTGATCCAGAACTCGGAGACGCTCTCTGGATGGACCAGAACAGCTGAGGTCCCGGGACTTAAACAAGACCAGACCAGGAACACATCAGGTAGGAGTTTCTGACATCTGTCTTATAACATTTTGACTTCACAGCCTTAACTTTACTGTATCCGGTTTATTCATATTTTTCCATTCATGCACCCCACACTTCGCCCTCTCCTCTAGCACATTTCCTGTCCCTTTTACCTGTCAGTGGAAACAGAACCACTGCAGACCTGAAGAGTGTCGTCTTCCTGCCCAGTCAGATTTGCCAGGTGACAAAATCCAATGTTGGCATGTACTAACACCATAGTCAGATAACAACAACTGGTGACATCATCTTTGCATTTTCATTCAACAGATGAGTTTCTACTATTATGTTGGGGCAAAACATGGAGATCTTCAGGTCTTGGTTCAGTCTCACCCACTGGGTCAGAGCACAGAGGTGTGGAAACACTCCACACAACCACAGATAAAAATGTGGCAGCGTGCAGTGATCACGTTTTCCAGCAATCACAGTTTTCAGGTCTGTAACATTCACAATTTACTATAATAAAGTTTAATGTTGCTGTTTTTGAGTCAGTTTTGTTAGGTACCAATCAAGTTATATTATTTTAGGCCCAAAAGACACAGCTCAGTAATTCCCTTCAGGTCCTTTGAGCTTTTTTATGCATCTTTTAGCTCGTTCCACAACTTTACTACTTGGGTGCACTCTCACTGCTCTCATTAACCTTATATCCAGTAGCAGGCAGCTGTTTTTGTGAGAGACCATATGCTACCTGCCCAGCACCAGACCGCACACAAGTTAGCAACTAGCTGTGGATATTTCCTCAGGAATGGTAGAGACCAAAACAGTGATAAAAGAAGAGTGAATATTGAACATCAATAAATTAGGTCTTTAGAAACAGAACTCTAAATGAATGCTAACATTGCTCTGTATTTGCTGGATGTGTAAAACAGCAACTGCTTTCCAACAAGTTTCCCACATCAACTTTAAATGGTTAAAGTTTGCGGCCGCAAAAATCAGACTAGTACAGATTTAAATCAAAGGATTTTTATCAAGATGTATAGTTTACATCTTAGAATAATGGCCAATGCTTTAACTGATATTATACCATATTGTGTTGTTGATTTTTTTATTGCATATTAAGAGCTATGTAAGATGTAAACTATAAGTTTCCTTGCGACTGATAAAGTCATCACAGCAAAAATGAGCTGCACAACAGGAGCAGTTTATGTGCCGAAGGGGGGTACTGACCCAACTGGACCCTTCCGAGGCCATCTGGAATCCTCTGAAGCCTGCTGTTCGTGTCCTTCCTACAGTATATCCTCAGACAATGTCAGTGTGTCACCCTTCTCCTCCTCTCTGCCTTCACCATCTGTCACTGACAGCCAGATCAGTTTTATAACATGGTACGGAGAGGTAGACTCTCTGCTAGCATTTACTTTCCCCTCCATTATTCCCCTTCCTCTTTTAAAAACGGAGATAATTGGGTTTTTATTTACCTTGGTGGTTTCAGCCGATTTCAATTTCAGTCAGTTCACTTAATGTTGTGCACTTTTCTACCTGCTTAAATATCTCCAGGGTTTTTGTAGTTGTTCTCCAATTGTGTTGTAGAAAACACAATTGGACAACTTTATTAAAATGTGTGCATATAAAATATGGTACTATGCTATAGGGCTGGGCGATATGGATAAATCAAATTAGACTAAATACCTCGATATTGATACTGCAACGATATTGTAGTGTGGATTATTGGTGCTTCCACAAAAATATTTACACAATGAAATGTTTGATAAGCAATAATCTGTAATGTGGATATAATGACTAAGTGGGTATAGGCAAATAATAGAACAGTTACAAAAGTCTTGTAAGTTCAGAAAATGACATAACTTTACTGTAATGCAGCCTTTAAAACCAAGAAAAGAAAACACTTATGTCATATTACGATATTACAATATCCAAAATCTAAGACGATATCTAGTCTCATATCACAAAATCGATACAATATTGATATATTGCCCAGCTTAACTATGCACATACACATTTGGTCTAATGCTTGAAACAATTAGAATTACAGACTTTTGGTTATATACCTCCACCACCAACCAATCAAGTTGCAGTTTACATCCATGTTGGTCCACCCTCAGGAATTTATTGAAGGGTATCAAGTGTAGTTTTTGGCAAAAAGTGGGTGCTTCACGCACATCTTCAACCCGATAGCTCAGACGATCTATTCAATCACCACCATTCCAAGATTAGTGTCACCAACTCAGTATCCGACCACATGTCTCCCTTCAGTTCCTGAAAAGTGTTTTTGCAAAACATCATGATGTCACAGTGAAGTTGACCTTTTACCTTAAAATCTGTCATCACTTCATCAATTTATTCTATCAGACATTTGTGTGAAATAATCATATTATGAATTCCTGAGTCATGGCCAAAAACTTGTTTTGTAAGGTCACGGTGACCTTGCCCTTTGACCACCAAGATGTATCTTGGCACTTGTTTGTGCCAAGTTTGAAGACATTCACTCCAAGGGGCCCTGAGATTTCGCGTTCTCAAGAATGGGACAAACGGACTTACCACCTGAAAACTTGAAAACCTGAAAACATTTAAATCCCGCTCCCACCGGAGGGGAAAACCACTCTCCACTCTCAATTAACTTGTATTGTGTGAAGGTGCATCCTCATTAATTCTGTCTGCTGGCAAACAGCAGGAAAACACCTTAAAGAAGGGGGGTAAAGAACCCATACTTAAGTTTTTATAAGCAGCTGAACTGAAAAACTGAGCTTTTAGGTGTGGACACAGACATGGTGAATCACCAGGAAGAATGGAAAGACTGTGAGACCCTGTTACTAACCCAACATCATGCCCAATGTCACATTTGCAATGAGCGTTTTGTTACCAAGTCAAATGTCAGTTTTGGGCTAACTATATTTCTTGGAGTTAAGTTAAAGCATTTTGACATTATGCAACTTGTGTTACATTGGAATGTGGATCAATCAGAAAGCCATGCAGCATTATGTTTGCATCTGTCTTAGCTTGCTAACACATACAGTAGTTAACATTAGCTTACACTTGTCCTCTTTGGTAGACAATGGGTGCTAATAATCCTTTGACATACTTAAATCTGATGGTTGTAGCTAGCTTCAGACACTTTGTTAGTATTTCAGCCCTAAGTTACATACCCTAGCGTCCATTGTTTTCCCTTTCGGTAGGCGTGGTTTTCAGAGTATGAGGCAATGTGCTCTGTCTCTATAAGGCCGCCAGCCATGGCTATCGCCAGTACAGAGGCATACAAACCCTAAAATAAATCAAATCTATGATATGATTAAAACGTTTGTTGTGTTTTTGCTACTGACAAAAACTAAGTGGCTATGTTGATAAAGGTTCCCAAGATTTTCTGAGAGTGAAGGTACATTGTCTGGATCAAATAAATGGCTGTGAACTCTTAAATTAATAATTTTATATACACTCATTTCTATCATCACATATATTGTATTACTTTTATGGCCTCAAAGTCCAGTTTTAAGTAAACAAAGAAATACCAGTTGACAAGTATGACCAATGAAAATTGTGTATTTGATTGCATTTTTCTATCACCCATGATGAGACAATCTTTCATTTGTTTAGATCAGTCACAAACAGTGGGTTATTAGACTCCCCTGGCGTAGATAAAGCTGCTCTGTGGACTTTGGTCAGTGTACCTTTGATAATATTAGCACTATGACTGCCAGAGAAAACGTGTCGTTTAAAGATGCATTTATGACTCATGCGTCACATACTACATGCAAATGCACTAATGCACACACATACTGAAAGTGCACACAGGCCAGAATACACAAAGACAAGCAGGTTGTGTAGAAATGTAATGGTGAAGGTAAGGGGACTGAGTGATTTCTTAAAAGTTATTTGTGTGTCAACCAGGTGGTGCTTCGAGGGGAACCTTCAGCTGAAAGCAAAAGCTCTGAGGTCCTTGCCATCGATGACCTATCCTTCAGTCCCGGCTGTGTGACTGTGCCTGGTACTGCTACCATTAATAACATCTCACTACACAGACAGGACAAGTTCAGGCCTTAACATTTGGAAATATCGCCTCACATAAACAGACCACCACAAACCTGTTTTGAATACTGATCGCAGGGGAAGACACTAATGGATAGGATTCATAACAGAATAAGAATTAGAATAGTGCCTACTACACATTTTCTACACTGAACATTGAGCAGTTAAAGCCTCAATTCATGGATTTATTTATGTCTGCTTTAGTGCGCAGCCTGCAGCTCAGTGATGAATATGATTCAGCTTAACATGTTGGATGGGAGCGTTTGATAAAGCACTGTCCTCTTGGCATTTTGGACATTATTTTTGCATGTTGCCTTGGTAAATTACATACTATAGCATCTTTACAACCGCTATTATGTACCCAATATAGAATGATGTTCCTGCTCTGCCTGTAAAATAAGAGTGTTATTGATTACCTCTTTTATGCTACGACCTGTGGCCTTCAGTTGTTTTAGGCCTCTTTCCCTGGTGGAGCATCAAGGCCAGAGTGGAGAGTGGGGACGGAGCTGCACTAGATGCCAAATTAATATCACTGACTTACATTAGATGACAATGGTCTGAGCTTAAGCACCACAGTTTTTAAAGGATGTTTGGCATATGGTGAACTTGAATTGTAATTAAGGATTTTACTGAATATATTCATTTAAAAATGATAATTCCTACTTCCTCATACATTCATTAATAACCATGGAAGGTCTGCGAGCAAGCTGTAGATGATTTATTTGGGATAGATTGTATATTTATTGTTAGTAGCAAGAGTGCTACAGTAGGTGGTCCTTGCTTTTTAGTCAATTGTGAGGCTGAAATTTCCAGTTTGTCCAGTACAGTATGGTACATGCAGCACGGTAAGGCCACAATGAGCTGCCTCTTCTGATTCCTGTTCTTGAACCTCACTCCCAACTGAATCCCACGTAACCTAAAGTGGATATAATCAATATTTTTATATTAACAATCAATAAGTCAAATCAATCTGACTTTATTTGAAGATCACTTTTCATACACATAAAATGTAACACAAAGTGCTTCACAGAATCCAATAGTGAAAGGGTGAAGCTATTGGTGACAAAGCTACAGAGATGTATAACCTGAGTTTGCTGTTCCCGTCGCTGTTTGTTGTGGGGTTTGTTAATCTTTCAGCTCTTTGTTTTGGTTTTCCGGCCAACAACTTAATGTTTTGGTTCACTCTAAATGACTCTACGTGAATCATCCAAGCTGTATACAGTAAGGATGGGACGCTGTTGACCTCAACTGAAGAGGTAATAGGATGGTGGAAGAAGCACTTTGAGGAACTCCTAAATCCAGCTGACACGTCCTCTGTTGTAGAGGCAGAGCTGGAGGACGATGGGGGATTGTCGGCAATTTCCCTGGTGGAAGTCACTGAGGTAGTCAATCAACTCCACAGTGGCCAAGCCCAAGGGATTGATGAGAGCTGGCCAGAAATGCTGAAAGCTCTGTGTGTGGTGGGGATGTCTTTGTTGACACGCCTCTTCAACATTGCGTGGAAGTCTGGGACGGTGCCTAAGGAGTGGCATACCGGGGTGGTGTTTCCCCTCTTCAAAAAGGGGGACCAGAGG
>NC_045754.1:10194350-10225984 GCF_008692095.1 Etheostoma spectabile | reverse complement strand
ATAACAGGGGTATCACACTTCTCAGCCTCCCTGGTAAAGTCTGCTCCAGGGAAAGGAGGGTTGAAGAGGAACAATGCAGAATCCGTCTTGGTTGTGGAAAAAGGGACCAAAGCAAGAGCTGAGCTCCAAACAGTGGATTTGTGAAAAACTTTACACCTCAAAACGTATGGGCTGTGTTATTATATAAAATGCATTAAACCTTTTTTATTACAGTCAAAGCTCCAGTACTGGAGAAATAACCAGGTGTCACTGACCTGTACATGTAAGGGAAGACAAGGAAATTAATTTAATTAATTTAATTAATTAATTTGCTAACTACATGACGTTACGGTCACTTAGAGGATTTTTTACTGTATGTACCATGTTCTTTATTACTCATC
Source organism: Etheostoma spectabile (assembly GCF_008692095.1). Lineage (NCBI taxonomy): Eukaryota > Metazoa > Chordata > Actinopteri > Perciformes > Percidae > Etheostoma > Etheostoma spectabile. The sequence goes on along the minus strand of NC_045754.1, from coordinate 10,225,604 downwards.
CTATCTACTACATAGCCAATAGATTTGTTGCACATCTGTCGCTCTTTTATACCCTGTTATCATAAATCACACTCTTTACATGTGTGAGTGTCTCTGAATGTTTTGGGATTAAGCTGAACACCATGTTATTTATAATGGATATCCCTTAATTTACCTAATTGAAATTCCCAATAATTTTTGTCTGACCTACAATTCAGAATCTCTGCCCTACTGTATTTATTTATTAATAAAGGATTATCTGATGGCAATGTAAACATGGTTTACTGAAATGGTCCAAGACAGCTTCCCTGCTGCACAGTCTATACCTTTACAGTTAGACTTTCTGCCTTTGTAATACATCCTTTGTGCTCTACATGAATGATAGCGCTTTATAAATGAGAGAGTGCTTGGTCTAAATCCATAATCTTCTAGTTTACCAATTAAAAGATCCTGGTTTATAACATCAAATGCCGTGCTAAAATCCAGTGCGCCTGTCATCCTAGAGTTATCTGTCTGTCTTGCCTGTCATTTGTGTCTAAACTATATTTAAACCATTAAAGTCAAAATAATAATCTTGTATTTGCGAAGGAAATTATGTCGGTTTGCTGAGTACTGTCAAAATAATAATGGGTCTCCTGTTCTCACTAGTAAATGCTAATCTGCCATCTTTGGTTAAGAGAATTATGTTTGCCTTCTTTCCAGATACTAGGATATACCTTCTTTTAAACATTTCTTTAATATATGACAAATGACACCATAAATAGTAGTCAGCTGCATGACAAAGCACCTTACTGTTGAGCGTAAACATGATCCTTAATCATTTTATTATATGGATTGAATGATTGGGTAATGAGGCTGTGGCTCAGTGGTAGAAGTTTGATCCCTGGCCCTGCAGTCCCATGTTGAAGTGTCCTTTGGCAAGACACTGAACCCCGAGTTCCTGATACTGTGTGTGAGTGTTAATCTGATGAGCAGGTGGCACCTTGTACGGCAGCCTTGGCCACAGTGTATGAAAAAGCGCTTTGAGAAAAGCTCTATATAAGAAACAGTCCATTTACATACAAAAAAGGCAATTAATTAATACTGCTTACTTTTCTCCCCCTTTGCATCTGTTTAGTGGAGACTCTTTATGCTTTCTATAAGTAAATGCAGTTTGGAAACCTCGTGTAATTGGGCTCAGCCCAAGATCATAAGCTTAGTTACTGCAGAAATCCTAAATCAGAAACCATTTAAAAGACTAATTTTCAATAGCCAGCCAAATGCCATTTTAAAATGGACAATTTTTCACTTATGTTTCAAATACGCCTAATAAGCAGAATTGAGTTTATTCAAGAGAGGAGGTCTCAGGCTTACTATTGATCAAAATGATCTGAACTTCAAAGTATCTAATCTTTCATAACACAGCTTATGTACTGACTCTTCTCGTACCGTAGCTGAGCTCATCTATAATATTCCACCATGATCTCCAATGAGTGCTCTTTAATGATACAATCACTTGCTGGTTCATACTATCTGGTGAGTCTACATGTGATATGATTGATTGTATTAATCTTTCACTTTTGATTCCTGTGACAGAGAGCAGTGTACCTCCTCCTGTTTGCCCTCCCTCGTTGTTTGCCTGTGGCAGTGGGGAGTGCATCGAGGAGAGCAAAGTGTGTGACTTCACCCCGCATTGTCCCCATGGAGAGGATGAAGCCAGCTGCCGTAAGAACCTTGTTGCCAAGTAACCCATTCAAATAACCCACATCTTATTTGTACGCTTGACCAAAAGCAGTTTTGGGATATATATATTTATCTGCCAGTATGACAGCAATGGCTGACATTTAAATTGACTGTTCCTTGGTTTGGATTTCTTGCCCACTTTTAACTAGAACTTCATCTGTTTTCTGATATTTCTACATTTGATTTGTCAGTGTAGGCTGAGTTCAACCAGAATGTTAAAGTTTTACTGCATAACCTTTTGTAATTGAACGTTCGTTTCATTCACACAATTGCTAAATGAGTTCCTACAAAACTAATTTAAAGTATTAACTCACCGGGTCACCAAAGGCTTGTATCATGTGGACGCACTGACAGTTTTGTTGTCATTACTTAGAATTCCTCATAGGGAACGCAGAAACTACAAACTATGGCTTCACAAGGTCCATAGAGTTGCAAAGTGGATAGAAGTTTGTATTCCCGTTTCAATTTTTGATATCCTAATTGTTACTTACGTAGAGACACCGGACTATAACAGATAACATAACAATCAAATAGGTTTTAATTTTATGACCACCAATTTTTCTTTCAAATGAATGCAAAATAAACCTAGGTCCAAAAGTTAACAGATTTAAACTGTTGATTGTATTGTCAGTTGCCAAAACGTACCTTGGGATTTGTGGTTCTCCAGCTAAGTTTTTATGTACAAAGGCTTAATCTTTTATTCTGATAATTCAACAGGTTTTGATCATATCACACAATCTTCGTCAGCAGATGGAGTTTACCCATTTGTCGTGAAACTGTGGATATTCGAATTTCCATTTTTCAGAGCACTGACTTCTCATCCCAATTGGTTTAAAAATGGACTCTTGACCTTGGAAACAGAATTTGACACATAGATCACATTGTTTACATGGTCGATCAGTAGCTTTTATGGAGTTTTTAGTCAATTTCACACACAACAATTAACTTTAAGTCTCTACACTAAATCATTTTCCATCTTTCTACTCATTCAGCCTCTGAGTGTGACTTTGACAGTGGATCTTGTGGCTGGTACGAGCTCACCCTTGGTGATGGCTTTGACTGGGTCAGGGGCTCTACTGTGGACGTACCTCTAGACTACCACCCACCACCTCTGGACCACTCTACAAACAGCACTGAGGGTAAAGAAACAAAAACACATTATAATATATGATACGATACAACTTTATTATCAGTTTGCACTGAAATTCCTTTTGTGTTCCCGAGCAGTTTCCCCAACAATTATACATATAGTACAAAAGATGAAAACACATTAACAGCCATGACAAAGAAAGTTGCCATCACTAGGTACTGGAATAAAAATAGAAATATGATGAGCCCATGAGATTATTTGACTGTGTCCCGGGTGTTTGATCTGAAATAACCAACAAAAGATAATATTATCTACAGATAAAATCGAGGGTTTTGTGTAAGCAAAGAAAATCCCTTGTCTGCATTTTGAAAGATAAGCACTTCATGGAGAAAAACTTTCTCAGGCATCTGAATAATAGAAAGGAAATGAACACATGCTGTACCCATTCTGCACATTAACACCCCTTCATTCATTCCATACACATTATTATGCTGTTGTCACCTAGGTTATGCTGTTGTCACCTAGGTTTATGTTTCACAACACGTTATGGTATATAATGCCTCATCACATCTTTATACGCAGGCTTTTCTCCACATCTAACCTCCAGAAAACTTTTAACTTTTAGGATGGATTTAACAAAAAATCTTGTTGTGAATTGACTTGTTATTATCATGCAGTTTTAGCAACACCATCTGTTGTTTTGTTATGTACATTGTGTGAACATGCTGTGAAAAGTGAGTCCCTTTTACGTTTCTGGGAAGCTTCTTTTTATGCTTCAGACTTTGTGAAATGACACATATCCTGGTGGGAGCATCTATATGGGGAATATGACCGTGACCATTTAAAGATTTAAAACAATGTGCAGGTATGTGGTGGTGTTCAAACTTTGTTTTCTTTGGCAGTAAGACACCTAATAGTAGCCAAGAAAACCTTCCAACTTTAACACACCACCACCTCATACTGTGCAGCATCGGGCAGAATGGACACACATAACACAGTAACAGAAATGTTTGAGAAAGATATTGCTATAAAGCATCTTTGACTTTCATTTTTGTGCCGCTTTAACAAGGGAATTTCCCCCAAAAGTTTAATATATGATTATCTTATCTACATTCTACATATTAGGTCGCACATTTGTTTCACCACTTTACCTAGCTGATGAGCTTCAGCTTAAGCTAAAACTCGGTGTTAACTGTTATTAAACTGACTGATGTCAAAGTATGTTATTGCACATAGCTAAATAAGGCAGTAACTAACAGCATTGTTTATAAGGAGGTGCTTCTCCATGTTGTGTGCAGAAGTGTAACTTGGCATGGTGTGATGAGTTGTAAGAAATGAAATGGCCGTCTACACATCACTGCTGCACCGAGCAGCTTTTTGTACATTTGCAGCCTGGCTGTTACCAAACAAGCCTTTGCCATTGTCTCTGACCTGTTTCATCAACAAGACTCTGCTGGCATGGTGACTTGCAGTTGACAAAATATGTTTTGTTATTCCCATGATTCCTAATATAGACACTCACTAGACATTGTTGTGCATGAAAATCCCAGAGGGAGAGATATTTCTGAAAGGATGAAATTGACCCATCTGGCAACAACAACAAAGGCGTTTAGTCGGGAGCTGTTTAGCTGTTCAACAGTTTTAGTTTTTTAAACTTTGTTTTAATCTCTGTGAAATCATGTTATCTATTACAGTTTTGCATAAGTTTGAGCTGTTTTAAAGATGATTCAGTGTCTGGCGGAACATGTTGTTTGCAGCAAAGTGGTTTTTTTTTCTATTACATTAGACGCTGATTATGGTTTTAATAGTAATTGTCGTCTTACTCACTACAGGCCACTTCATGTTTATATTGAAGAACAGTAGCAGTCTTTATCCAAGGGCTGTTCTCCGCGGACCCTGGTTCAAACAATCAGCCTCCGGGTGTACCATGACCTTCTGGTGAGAGTCACACTGTAGCTTCCTCCTCCACTCTATACAAGTTGTACAACTTGGAATTTCAGACTTTTGTGTTTTTCTTTGATCTGTTTCCCTTTCTTCCAACCATCGTTTCACCTGCCTCAGCTCTGCTCTCTCAGCATCTCTTATGTCACAGTCACACATAATGAGAAGATACGCATCTGAATCTGTAATGTTTTGACATCTTTATGGCCCCTAAAAGTCAAATGACAGATTTTATGTTTCCACTGGATGATTGAAGGTACTCTTTGCATGGTACTATTTGCAAACTGGTGATGACGTTTTATAAATTAAATTTTTTTCTTTCTTTTGCAGAGTAATCAAAATCACTCATGTTTTATATACAGCAAGCAGATACATTGTCACAAGAGGAATGTGTGCAAAAGTAACTTCAAAAGTATAATACCACAGAATCCACACAGTTCTGTGCTGGAATATTATAGTCAGTAACATTTTTGCTTCCATATCTCCCTCATCATCTTCAGGCATTATAACTCAGGGATGTCCGTAGGGGCTGCAGACATGTACCTTAGAATCAATGGAGTTCTAAACAACACTGTTATATGGACAACTTTGTATGACCAAGGACCCCGTTGGAACCAGGTCACCATACAGCTGGGACGTATCACCCAGCCTTTCCAGATCGCTCTGGCTAAGATCAGCCTTGGAGTATTTGATGGGGTCTCCGCCTTGGATGATATAACCTTCAAGAACTGTTCACTGCCCCCTGCAGTGGTGGTTTGCCCCACACACACACATTTCCACTGCGTGCAAACCAAGGCATGTGTGGATCACTTGCAGCGCTGTGACCTTGTGGATGATTGTGGGGATGGATCCGATGAGGAGGGATGTTGTGAGTGTCTCTTTTGGTTACGTATATATTCTGTGGTGGAAGAAATACTTAGGTCATTTTACTTAAGACGAACTCCACCAATTTTACACAATAAAGTCTATTTAAAGTTCTTGAGTACCACTGTATATGTGAAAAAGTTACATAAAGCCTTTTTGAGGCTCCAAAACACAATAAATTGCCTCAAGTGATGCGTTGGTTTGGGCTGAAAACTGCAAGTTTGAAGTGTTAAGAGAAGCTAGAAAGAAGTGAGCTTACCTGACCTCTGTAGCCCACCCCTCTTCTCTGCTTGAGACTAGCAGCTTGAGTCACTGCACGCATACAACACTCACAATCTTAGTCTTAACAGTCAGTGTTTGAGTTGCATTGTGGGCGAGGCAGACGCCAGGTTTTGACAAGTAAGAAGAATATACTGTATAGTATAAAAAAGATGCTATGTCTTTTTTTCCCCATCCTATGTCTGACAAGGGTGCAATGCTGCATCAGTTCCGTACTAGTACTGCAATATAAAAAAATACACCATTAATGTGCATGTAAAAAGTTCTGAATTGAAGTAAAAGTAAGTATTTTAATCAAATGTACTTAAAGTATCAAAAGTAAAAGTTCTCATACAGAAAAATGTTTACTTTGATGTTATACTATTATATGAATGATAGGAAATAGTCAAGTAGAGTACAAATGTCTTAAAATAATGTTTTCTGGCACCAGTGTTCGTTAATTTCCTGTCATGTCTCACAGCTCCAGAGCTGCAGTGTAACTTTGAACATGGACTGTGCAGCTGGAAGCAAGAACAGAGTGGAAGAGATGTGTTTGACTGGACTCGCATCCATGGCCCCACTCCGTCCTTCAACACGGGGCCCTGGAAGGACCACACACTGGGCACCAGCTATGGCCACTACCTCTACATTGAGTCCTCAGTCCCCCAGGAGTTCAAAGACACAGCCGTGTTACTGAGCAGAGTCTTCCATCCCACCCACCAGCGCAGCAAGGACCCTGCCAGCTCCCGCCACCACTGTGTTTTCCGCTTCCATTATCACATGTACGGCTCACATGTGTTCTCTCTGGCTGTGTACCTCAGGACCAGCTCTACAGTGCATGGGCACATGCTGTGGGTACGATATGGAGACCAAGGAAACCTATGGCACAGGAAGACTGTCTACCTCTCCAGCGCTCGTCCCTTCCAGGTAACTATAATGCTCCAGAAAGTGATCCAAAATGGGGAATAAAATATCTTCTTTATGTGCTTTGAGACTTCTGCTTGTCTCATTGCGTGTGTAAAGGGTATTTCTGTCATCAAATGTTATTTCTTACTTTGCAATGAGCAGAAAGACAGAATATGCTTCAGATGTTCCTTTCACATCCCTTGCATTACTAAAGAAATTTAAAAATTAACATTGAAGACAAGTTTATCATTTTAATTAACAACCATGTTGAATTATTACTGTAAGCTGGTTAAAGTGGAGCTAGTTTTAATTTCATTACATACTCATTATATACTATTTTAATACAATACCACTTGTAGTCACATCACATCCCGCTTTAAATCATTTGCTTTCAGTCCCCTTGTGTAGTAAAAGGCAGACATGAGCTACAGGTAAACACAGTCCCCTGGCAGGCAACAATGAAATGCTAGTGAAGCAAAGAGTTTGTGTTTAAAAGTGCACTGCAGCGGTGCATGATGAAGATCTATCCAATAGCTCCACTGCTCTACATCAATCCCTCAAGATGGATGTTCTGCTGTCATTACTTATGAGTGAGTGTAACTTGACAGGCAGGTAGAGACTTTTTTATTCCATTATGGCATTGAAAACAGGAGCTCCGTTTGTCAAGTTAACTGACTGCAGAAAGGGTCAAATGGAAATAAAGAGACACTGAGGAATTGAATTCAGACTTTGTTTGCTACCGCAGCGGGCACGTTGCCACAAAATGATAAAGTATATTGATTTGACATCAAGATATTTACTCCTGAATTTGCATTTGTGATTTAAGGACCAGTATAGCCACATCTAATGTACAAGGAAATGCATGTAAAAAGCAGTAATGATCTTAGCAACATTAAGTTAATGAAAAAACATTTCAAAACATGTTTGCAGAACTGCTGCTTGAATCATGCTAAATACTCACACGGCGCCTCTTCCAGATAGGGCTTCAAATAAACATTTAACAGGCATCCTTTGTTTATTAGATTAGCTATATTCTGCAGTGCGCACAAGTGCTGATTTGATTACTACAGTAACAACATCCCCAGAATTCCAAATTCTGTTCCACTTCTTGGCACAGAGTCAACAGACAACTCATCTGAGGAAATTATATTTTAGCCAATGACTTTGTTGCATTTGAAAGCTGCTGATGAAACTTAAAGATCAGTTTAGCAACGCTTACTGGCAAGCAGGCAAGAAAATACACTCAAACATTTAAACAGTATTTGAAACAAAGCAGTCCTGTTTCTGCATGTCAGTTTCTAGAGTAAAGCTATGGAACAGTCTACAGGTGGAACAAAAGCAATGTCCAAACATTAAGCTGTTTAAAATATAAGTATAAGGACATGGTTTTCACGGGTTTCAAGGAGATAGAAGGGGGTTGCTTCTCGTTTTTTGTAATTTACTGTTTTGAGTTTATGAAATGTTTTCTTTCCTCGTTTATGTTCCTCTGTTTTGTAAATAATTGATGTAAATTTGAAATTGATTTTGGGTATGACGGAGGGAGTTCACATTCACAATTGGAAAGCGGGTAGATTTCAGAATGATTGAATTGAGTACACACAGGGTGGGATTAAATAGGTTTATACTTATTCCCACTCCTTTTAGGATATGTAAACAGATCATCAAGTGTTATTTTTTGTTATTGATTTGTTTTGTTTTTATGTCTTGTCTGCTGTTCTGTTACATATTTTAAATAAAATCAATCAATCAATCAAAACCCCCACATGAAGAAATCTTAAGTGTTTTGGGACGGTTTTGGTGTTTTGTTTTTGTATATAAATGGAACTAGATTAACTGCGTAAATGTAGACCATTTTCACATGTGCAATTAAACATTTATGAATGATGACCGCATACCAATCAGGTGTTCCAGCATTATGCTGTTATGCATGCTTGCTAACTGCTGAAAATATCTTCCTGTGTTTATTTTTGCTTTCTCTTTTGTCAGATTTTGGTAGAAGGTACAGTTGGAGATGATTTTAATGGAGACATTGCCATTGATGACCTTTCCTTCCTGGACTGCGAACCATATGAAGGTAAATGATTATGCCATAACAGAAAATAAGAACTTTTTTGGACAAAGTGTTCCCTTATTTTTAATTTCTACCTCTTGCTATGTGAATTTTACCGTGCTTTGTTCCAGGAGAGCTCCCCACAGCAAATACCACAAACCCTGCAGTGACCACTCCAGCTCCCACAGTTCAGCCCCACAGCTGCCTTGATGGAGAGTTTGTGTGTGTGGCACATGGAGAGTGTGTTGCCAACAGCAAAGTGTGTGACTTCAGACGGGATTGTTCTGATGGTTCAGATGAATTAAACTGTGGTAAAATGCCTACACAGAAAGCTTTCATTATTGCATTGGAATGTTTTCACAGTGCTGTGTCTGTCTTTTCTGCCCCTCCCTTCTGTACTTTTTTACTTTAATTTATTCATGTCTTGTTTCAGTGAAGGAATGGTGCGATTTTGAAGGTGGTGACACTTGTGGTTGGAAGGGGATCGACTCCTCTTTGGGCACAATCCACGCATTTCGCTGGTCCCCTGACCAAGGGGTGAGCATTCATGATGGAGAACTGTACCACCGTCCTATTAATGACCATACGCTGTGAGTACCAGCAAATTACTATATGTAACTATTTCTGTTACAGTATTATAAATCAGTAATCAGTTAGTTGATTGACAAAAAAACAAAAATTCTTTGATTCCACCTTCTCAAACTGTGAGGACTTTAAGCAAGTAAATGAAATGTCTGGTTGAAAGTTCTGGTTGTCGTAACTGAAAGTAAACATGTTTGGAGCGATAAAAATAAGACCTAAAAAATCTTTTCTTTAAAGACCTATCCTTCAAAAACATGTTTGCTTATTGGATGTTTGACCTTTACTGTGCAGAATGATGTATTTGCAGAGTTTGACACCAGAAGGCTGTATTGACATTTGACTGCTGAGGGGGAAACGTTTCTCTGTGATCACTTTAAATATGCAATTTACACAGGTGTAATCTAAAAAAGACCAGTTTATATATTTTATATATATATATATATTTTTATATATATATATATATATATAAATAATAATAATAAGTGATATGTTTTTGTGAAAGAACACAGACACAAATTAACATTCAAAACGTATTGTTTACGTATTGTGAGTATTATACACACCTGGAAGGGATTTTTACATTTTCAGGAAGCCACTGGAAGTAAACTAGGAGAAAGAACCACACGTGTTTAATGAATTTCAAATTGCAGAAAAGAACAGGGTTTGTTTACCATTACAAAAAAAGACATTCTAGAGAGAAAAAAACAGTATTTGGAATTGGAAAAGGTGGCACACAATCAAAGCAATCAGTGTCCAGAGGCCTTCTGTTAGAGCAGTAGTGTTTCATGAAAGGTCACATATATACAAGAAAGTCAATACAATGCTGCTACTAACATTCACTGCTGGATTCACCGGTGGGGGAAATAATTCTTGAAGTTGTTCTGTAATTTCTGTCTTTCCTCTGATAGAGGTGGTCCAGAGGGTTGGTATATGTTTGCAGACAGTTCCAATGGTGGCTACGGTCAAACCACTGACCTCCAGACACCTGCCATCTCCTCCACTGGGCCACACTGCACCCTGGTCTTCTGGTACTACATGTGTGGATTCACAGTGGGATCGCTGCAAGTAAGAAGAGTGAAAATACCGGATTCAGTCGCAAAATAAGACTCAGTGTAAAGGGTTTTATCAGAAAACTCATATTTATTATTCTCACTCTATTTGCAGGTGCTGTTGAAGTATGAAAACGTCACTCACGAGGTTTGGTCTCAGACTGGTAACCAAGGCAACAAATGGAGAAGAGGAGAAGTGTTTTTGGGGTTATCAAACAACATCCAGGTCTGTAAATTACTAGAAATACTTTTAAATGTGTTATAGTTGTATAACACATTTAAAAGTATTTATTTATTGCGATGTGAATTCAATGTGATGAAATGGTTCATATCAAATATTTCAATAACACAATTAATCAATAATAATGCACCAAGTATCTGTTTAGCTTTTGCATTGGTAATATTTCCCCTCTGATTCAGAGTCCTTGAGTGCCGAGAAAGGCGCCTTTAAATAAACGTTTTTTTATTTTTTAGTATTTGTTCATTACAGAGATTATGTCTCTTCACTTTCAATATGGACCTTTTTCTATTGGATAAACTGCTGCTTTGTTGGCAGAATAATCACCCGCCTATCTGAGTATAACACAAAAAAAATCTTTGATGCAACAACATCTGTTCATTACTTACTTAACTCTTGAACTGAGCACATTTGTAACTATTTGCAATGTTGGGCTCTACGTGAGATAAAATAGAGTTTACAGTGACATAGTGTATATTCCAGTGTAATGATCACTTTTACATTAATAGATGTGCAATTTAGATTATTGACATTCAGTTTAACGGTCAGCCTCTTAGGTGACTGTGCACATCAATGTTAATTTGCCTAATTTTAGTCACGGCGGGCTAAATTAGACACCCAGACTTTACGATCAATGAATTGATTGAGGCTAATTCAGTCTAATGACTCTTAACTTGTGATTTCAACAGTATTTAAAGTTACAGTCATTTAACGGGGTCTGCCTGCTGGGGTTATTCCAGGTCAGTGTGACTACACAGACAAAGGTCTTGAGTCATAGCACGGGAGCAGGCATCTCTTTGACCAAATACCGCGGCCTTTCTACATTTTCAGTTATGCACATTAATCGTTGTCAGACCGGACAGCCAGATCTGTGCTGATGGTTCAATCGGCAGCTGAAGGGCACTTTTACACCAAACAGCTATGAGCCTCATTTTAAGAGTCCAAGTACCCTTTTCCTCTTTTCTCTGAGACCTTCATCAACTGACTCCAGAAAAACATCACTCATTAAAACAGCATCTATGTTGCAATGCCTTGTCTGATGATATTAACCCTGGTGTTTATAAAGTATGACAGACAGGGCAAAGAGTCGATCCTTATAGTAGTTTGTTGTCCTTTTGTCAGGTGATGTTTAGGGCAAAGCGAGGGATCAGCTACATGGGCGATGTGGTGATAGATGATGTCAGCTTCCTGCACTGCTCCCCTCCTCTTCCTTCAGACAGGCCATGTACACCTGAGCAGTACGCTTGCGCTAATGGCCAGTGTATCCCTCAGGACAACCTTTGTGACTTCATCAATCACTGCGGGGACAACTCTGATGAAAACCCCTACATCTGCAGTGAGGCCTCCTCTCATGTCTGACTGATGACACCCTGTGATTCATTTTCAGACAATTGTATAACCTGGATTGATTTCTTCTTTTATTGCTGTCTTTCAGAGGGCTTCAGCGGGAGCTGCAGTTTTGAGTTTGATCTCTGTTCCTGGCGTCAGTGTCGACAGGATGACTTTGATTGGCTGATCAAAGCGGGCAGCACTCCCACAGTTGGCACCGGGCCATCGACTGACCACACCCTGAGAAACCCCTCAGGGCACTACCTGTACCTGGAGGGCTCCTTCCCCCAGGCAGCTGGAGACGCCGCCCGCATATCAGGACCCTTAATGAGCCACAGGAGCTCTCAGTGCAAGGTGAGAAAACTAGACTACAATAAAGGCTGAAGATGATTTTTTACTTCATTCTTGAAATTATGAAACAAGTGGGTATGGTAACATCATTTTAAATGAAACAACTGGAAGAACATGACTAATGAATTGACAATTTAATTTTGCATTGATGCTTCCGTGAGAACAAAGGTTCTGCATAAAATATATGGCTTCAAATAAATACTGTCCAAAGTCATAAAAGTAAAATTCAAAAAACTATAACATTTAAAATAGACTGAATAAGTTTAAGAAAAACTAATTAAATTTTTTTTATAAAATATTGGCACTCTTGACATGAATGCTGAGACTTATTCTGTGGATCTAATTTGAAAGCTTCCCGCAATTTCCATTTTAAAGGAACAAGAAAGTGTGTTTCCATTAGTCTCTGTATGGCATGTTTTAATTGAAGATACTGCATATGGTTATATTATATAGGTAAAAGGTATTTTTATCTAGTGTTCTAAAAACTAATGAGGTTGAAGAAACAGTTTAAACTTCATGCTGTAGATGCAATTCAGAATATAATTTCCAATCAGGAAAAAAAAAAACGTAACGCTGACCAAATTACAATTTCGGTCCATTTCACCAGAGATAAATGGCTTCTTAAGAAAAAGCAAAACTACTCCTTTAAGCTTGCAGTTGAAAATGTGCTGCAACTAGACAAGCAATTACAATTGGAGTGTATGTGCTTGTGCACTTCGTAGTGTGTCAGTGTGTGTGTGTGTGTGTGTGTGTGTGCGTGCGTCCTCCCAGCTGTCAGCCTGATGCCCTACCGGGAACGATGTCTTGATTGACAGCTGAGTTTGCTCTGCGTTTTGTGTATGTCTTATCCCACTCCTGACCTGTCAATCAATCACGCAGATAGCAAAAAGGCACCAATTAAACTTAAGGGTGGGCTGTGCAGGGAGAAGTGAGAAGAAAAGAAGGATGGGGCAATCTCTCTCCTGAGATGGAGGGTGTAGTTTTGCAGCTGTAGCTCCATTTAAAGAGAAAACCTATAAAACATGTGACTGCCTCCGTGCTGTGTCATGAAGAGACACTTTTTCTCTCCAAGCTTTAATCAGGACAAGGACTGAAAGGAAAGTGCATAGATCTAGTGAATAGATAAACTTAATTACCTTTATATGCCCATACTTTTGGTTTCATTCCATATTCTGCCAATTACAATATGTAATACTTTATGCCTGTCACTCAGACTTTGCTCAAAACCCAACATTTTGATTGCATACTCTATTCGTCTTCAAATATGTAGGTGCAAAATCAGTTAATATGAAAAATGTCTACACTCTTATGATTGGAATGAGAAGAAGTTACAGTGGGAAACGTTTTAAAAGTATCAATCACATCTGCACACTCTATAAGTCGGTGCCTTATTTTGACATATTTCTAATTTTCTGTTGTTTGTCCAGATGCGTTTCTATTTTCATATGTCTGGAGACGGCCTCGGGACCCTCAGTGTGTACAGAAAAAGCGAAGGGCAATTTCATCTCTTTCTGAACCTGACAGGAGATCAAGGAAACTATTGGCAGATGAGGGAGATCCCGCTGAGCCACAACAGGGACTTTCAGGTCATGTTTGAGGGCAAGGTGGGCCGAAGTGAAAAGGGTGACATCTGCCTGGATGACATCACTTTTTCTCCAGGGTGTCTGCTCGCCTCCTCAGCTAAAGTAGAAGACAACACTCCTCCTGCAGGTAGAGACTTTACTTTGTCTCCTTTGTTTTATATATGCTTAGATCTTTTACCTTTTCTCCAATCAAACCAAATTCTTGCAAATCTAATGACATTCCCATCAGCCTCAACTGTACTTTGTGTTTTGTGCTACTCATCAAATGCTAGCATGCTAAAAAGCTTAACTAAAATTGTTAACATCGGAACATTATATCTGCTAAATACCATTCAGCATGAAGAAGTCTCCCTGAGGCACTAACATGGCTTTATATCTGTTTCATGTTCTTCCTTGCCTTGTTTAGAGCTGTTAATGATTTGGCCTCCCTCTAAAGCCAAATAAGACACTACAGTATGCATGCACTGTTGCTACATAACAATTGAGACCTTTTGACAACTTTAACACAATGTAAACTCAAAAACAACATTTCGAAGTAGCAGTTAAGTTCAGTAGACTTTGGTTCAACAAGGCACTGTAAAAGTAAAACGCCTGGCTTGTTTGTACTTCAGCAATAATAAAATGCCAGTTTATCTCTTCCAACGACCGGAGCCCAGATGAAGGCCAGTGTGTAGCTGGAACATGTTTGTTTTTTGTTATTGTTTCTGAAGGAACGAGCTAGTCAATTACCGCTTTTGAATTCCATTATGACAAGGAGAGGGTTGGGATTGCAGTCTTCTTCTTGCACAACTGTATCCCTTTAGGGCTGTTTTCCCATGTAAGGATATTTCAAAAATGTTAAACATGACTGACAGTGTGAGGATAACATGTCTGTGGAGCCCCAAGTGCCACATTACATTATTTTCCTGATTAATGAAAGATATGACAAAATCATTGGCGCTTTATTTATTTTTTCTGATAAGAAAATTGGCAGTTTCTGAAATCAATACAATATTTATGAACAAAACTAAATAAAAATTACCCTAGTCTATAAGGCATGACCAGGCACACCTTCAATAAATAAGTAAATAATCTGCAGTTTCTTTCATCAGTGTTTGATTTTGCAGCGTGTAAAGATACAATGCTGTTTAATTTTGTCAAGAAACTACAGTCATGAAAAATATCTGTTAACTGCTGAAGGACACACTCAGAAACGCTCTGAAATATTTACTTGACATCCTGATATCCACAGTGTTTGTCACTGACTAAAGCAAGTTTAACCATTGTCTGTATTTCGGACTTGGGATCAATTCAGCTATTTAAAGTTCATCTGCATCCCTTACATTTTTTATTAGGGGACTCTTTAAGATGCGTGAGAAAGCAACAAGAGCTGATTTATTACCATTGTTATTGTGGCTATAATTGGATCTATTAAATGTATTACCTTAGTCTTGTATTGGATGTCGGGGAGAAGAAAGAGTTTCTGGATTGTCTGTACTCAGAAAACTGTGTGGCCCTGTTCTCCATGTCTTTTTGAGATGAGCTGGAGGAGGCTCCTGTCTAGCAACAAAAGTGTGATGTGTTGGATTTTCCTTACAGCTGTCTCTCTCTCTTCACTGTCTTGCTGTCTCTCTGCATTTGTCAATATAACTAATTACAGTGAATAGCTAAACTCCCTCAGAGTCTCTACTTTCTACTGAAGAAATAGGCCCTCTGAAGGGTGTTGACAGTGTATGCTGTGGATTATCCAGAGCAACGGGGCACTGTCTTTGGAAAGAGACGTGGCTGTTACATTTGTTTCACCTCTGCTGTATTGGAGTGGAGGCAGAGTTTACAGACCTTATATTTTATGAATGTAGCTACTGTACAACCCTATCCTCCAGTCTGACTCGAAAGTTGTGCATCAGCATAAACAAGTTTATTATATATACATATTCTGTAAGTGATCTAGCTTAAGCAAAGAAGCTGGCAGTATCTGTCATATGGAAGTGTATATAATAAACTTGGTTAAGAAATATTGCGAAAGAGAAAGGACTGAAGAAGTGTTTATTTTCAAAACTTGACAGGGGCATTTTGAATACAAATACAAAAATAGAGCAAATAAAGTGGGATGTAAGTAGAAAGGGATGTGAGTTTGGGTGACAGTAGAGGGATTCCTTGAAGGTTAAGACGGGGAGTAACACCACTGACAGTTCACCCCATCGTGAAGAGAGCCAGGCGAGAGAAGAATGTCTGCTCTCACTGCTCCCTTTGCTGCTGCAGGCTGCACAGAACGTACAGTAATACTGATGAGACCAAAGACAGCAGGAACTGTAATTATACTGAAGCTCCTCAGGGTCCTTTTCCTCCACCGCTTCATTTTACATCACATTATATGATGGAGTAGTGAGATACACTGCATGCACCCCCATCATGTGTTCTTTTATGGCTGGGAATTTTTATCTTGGCTTTAACAAGACAGTGTAGAATATCTGCCAACTATTTTATCATTATGTACTCACAAGTAAGATTAAAATTTAAATACAAAAACATTTAAATACAAAATAGAAAACACAACAAAACCATAAAAACCCCTCGACTAACTAAAAGCCTGCTTGAACACTGCTTTTTAAAAGATTCAACAGAATTCACACACCGTAGAGAGGGAGGCGAGGCTTTCCACTAAAACACAGTCTAAACACAGGCTTAGCACATTTAGAGACTACAATGTATATGTGTATGCCACCTGCATGGAAAAATGAAAAGAATATACTAAAAAAATTTACATACAGCATTTGAGCAAGTCAGAAACATGAGTCCAAATTTAACATTGTGCCATTTTTTGCTTTAGCAGCATTGGACTTGATAAACTAGGCAGCAGAAATATGTAGTTATTGAACTATGAAATGGATGAGAAAATGTATTCGGCATGGGTGTGCATGGGTTCACTAGAGGAGAAATAGAAAGATATCCATCATGCTCATGATGGACACTTTATTAGTTACACCTGTTCAATCTAATGCAGTCCAATTCAACAGCCCTGCCATCTACCTTTACGTAACTCATAATGTTCAGTCTTTGATGATGAATCATATCGTTATTAATGAGTTAAAGATGTTGTACTGTGGACTACATTACATTCAGAGGTGTTTCTAATTTAGTTTGCCTCCTCTATTTACATACATAAGACGTGCAGAATATTAGAAACACCTCTCAATATAATGCAGTCACACAACCACCATGACCTCAATGCTAAATTGTGTAATTGAATTAACACCTTTATGGGTGAAAATCATCAAAAGGAAACATAAGAGTTCAACAACAACAACAATAGAATGGATCACATCATGGCACCTTTGGTTGGCATTATTAGACAACTTTCTTTTGACTCCAGAGATATGAATTCATTAAAAAGTTGATCTGGAGCAACATCTTTGCACCAGGGGGCAGTATACTATACCAACATACTGTATATCAGGACAGTGGGTCCAGTGGATCCCTGGTCTGAGGTTCACATCACACACGGCAACGCAGAGCCCTAAAGTTATAACAAGATATGTACTGCAATTCATGAGGATACATAAGTGCAGTCAGATGCTGTAGTAACAGGTGAAGAACTGCACATGATTGGCTTTAACCAATTTTCTCTTAAATTGGTCCGCCAGTATGCTCCACATCAGGTGGTAAAGCAGCCTGGCTTCACAGTTGGGAGCCATGGCTTCCTGGCTTCCTATGTGTCTTTGTTGGGGCTTACTGCTTCTGGTCCTGTGCATCTGAAGAGGAACAAAGGATTAGGAGGGACTTATACCCCCTTCTCTCCTTCACTTCACAAAGGGACCACCCCTGTTCATTACACCTCCTCTCCCTTTCTAACACTCCCCAAAAGCAAGCACTAACCCCACTGGAATCCCCGATGCAAAAAGAAGCAGATTAGAGCCTCCTGCAGCACCGCCACCCTATGATACACTGATTTCGGCTTGTAGCCCAATGCTCCCTTGTCTTCCTAAGCTTTTTAAAGAGACCTCTTGGGGTTCTGTTAAATTTGTTGAAGGACAATTTCTTATTGTATCATCCAATTTGCAAAGGGGTACTTTGACATTTTGAGAACTATGCCATTTAGCTTATTTTGTTGATTGTTACCAATCTTCAGTTAACACAGACAATTTGAAGGTATGGCCGGCATATGGTTATATTAGCTTTGCATAAAGACTGAAAAGAGTTGGAAGTAGCTTGTCGTGCTCCGTCTAATGGCAACAAAAACATCTGCCAGCACCTCTAAAGCTCACTGACCAACACGTCATATCTTGTTTGTTTAATCCATACAAAAACCAAAGCGTAAAGCAACATGTTGCAGTTTCACAGGTGATTTTGTGCCAGACTGTTACTTGGCCAGAAGCAGAAACTTCCTGAAGTCTTTGTTTCGATTTTACAGATTAAACAAATAATATAACGATTAGTGAGCTTTAGATGTGCTGGTAGGTAGCTTTTCTTACCTTTGAACAGAGCAGGCTAGCTGTTTCACCCTGCTTTTGAGTCTTTATGCTTAGCTAAGCTAATGGGCTGCAGTAGCTTGATATTTACCATGCAGACATGCAAGTCTAATCAGTCCTTTCTTCAGTCTTTCAGTAGGAAAATGAATAGGTGTATTTACCTCCTCACAATCTTAACCTTGACCCAGGTCTCGCCGTACAATAAAACGTTAGCCTGCTTGCTAGACACAATGTCAACATACCTTATCTTTGCTGCTCGAACTTTAAATATAAGAACATTCACAGCTACGTACTGACGTTGGGAGACAAACACAGGGAGTCTGAATGATATGATTTACTATATGTATCTTTTTGTTCCAGGCTCCTGTCCTTCAGATTTGCTCCCTTGTGAAAATGGCGGATGTTTCACTCCGGATCAGAGCTGTGACTTCACAGATGACTGTGGTGATGGCACAGATGAAAAGAATTGTGGGACTTCCTGCTCCTTTGAGAACGGGCGCTGTGGCTGGAGGAGCTCCCTGGCCGATAATTTTGATTGGACACTAGGGACCGGATCTGTGAACAGCATACAGCCTCCATATGATCACACGTTAATGGATGAAAGCGGTATGTGTTTACAATTTTGTGAATCACTCATGCACATATAAACAGTCAACTTATTTGAAAGTTGGGAAATGTTGTTAACTGTTGATTTCCTATTAAAAAATTAAGTTCCTTACTCTTCTAGCCTCCTCCACAACTGCATCTTCACTTCTGGCTGGTTTTGTATAATCACAATGAGCTGACTTTCAAATGTTCACCTGTAGAACCCAAAATGCTGCGGTAGCTCTCCAGTCTCCAATGTTTTATTCATGACTAAATCAATAAGCTTCTTCACGGTATGTGAATAGCAGGTGAGCCTTCAGGTGATTGCTGCAGGGGTTTTAGCGCTGTAATTCCATTATATTGTGTGCATGCTAAAATGTGAATAAACACATGTGCACATGAATAAACAAACCTGTAGCCTAGATTTGCACACACCGCTAACGGAGGAGCTTCTCCTAAACATCTTAAAAGTAATTCAGCTTTGATACGGCTTTGTGAGAGTGAACAGTTAGGCTGATATAAATGAGATTTTATTAAAAACAAAACCCTGGATTACATGCACACCTCATTTGCTGTGAATCATGCTTTTGTGTGACAATCCAGAGCATGAAGGGCAGGCTCCACCGCGCTAACAATGACAACTACTATATAGAGAGATAGTTACTGAATGTAAATACATTAAATGGCTAATGCTGAAAAATGCAGGCCATAAATATCAAAAGCAATGTATGTGTTCATGAAGATCTGAAGGATTCTAACTGTAAAATGTAAGTTTGTTTGGTTTATAATGTTCAGCAGTAAAAGTTATGACGATAAAAAGTTCCAAGGTCCGCGGGTGTCGGAAGGCAGTGAGATATTGTCAGATGTGTCAGAGATTACTCTGCGGCCCCTAGCCCTTGCCCTCCTGCCACACTGTTCGTGATCTTGCTGTAATTTGTCTCTGGCTGTGAGAGCTGCTCGCATACACAGTTGGTTTTCAATTTCTCTTTGCCCCATCTCACTCATCACTGCTTTCTTTACCATTACTTCTCTTTTTTTCTTCTTTCTTCAGGTCATTTCATCTTGCTGGAAGCCACACCAATTGGACTCAAAGGCGATAAGGCTCATATTAGGAGCTCTGTTTGGAAAGAATCGAGCGTCATCTGTAAACTCTCCTTCTGGTACCACATTTCCCACAAGGCCTCAGGAACAATCCGCCTGCTGATCAAGGTAAACCATCTGCCGCAGTGTGTTTGGACTCTGATATTGGTTTACACAATCACGATAAAAATGATGAATCTAACTAAATAAAACAAACTCTGTAGACCCATTGCTTTCCATCAAGTGTGGTTACTATGGTTGCACTCGGTCAGGGGTAAAGTCTGAATATATTAAATTATGTTAATGTAGATCGGAATCACATGAAATGAGTGCAGCTGTCTGTCAGTAATTTGGTAAAAATAGAGGTGTGGCTGTCAATCCCTCTGCCAGTTTTTTTTTTTGTGATCTTTGAGGGGTTAAGCTGAGTCATGGGGGTCGCGGTCACCCTTCAGCCCAGAGCAGCCCCACTCCACCATCTGGGCACACACCAGCCCTGCCAGTTCTCAAGGTTTCTTGCTTGTTAAGCATTCGGCCATGTAGTTACTTTATGCTTGGTTGACTCTCAGGGATTAAGATTTTCTGCCATTGAAATTCTGCTGTGATTTACTGTGTCTCCATCCTGTGCTCTCCACAGTCTCAACTTCTTTTAACTTTGCTAGCTACAACTCAAGGTCAAGGTGCAGAAGTTGTGCAGATTCAGTCTTTAATGTGTGATTGTGTGTGCGAGTGTGCAGATTTGTCTCGCATACATACGCGCAGCACGTTCATGATTGTTACTGTGTCCTTGTGTGCTCTGCAGAAACCATTTTATGCAATTTGCAAAACACGTCAGCAAATTTTCATGTACATTTTTTTTTTTTCCCTTCAAACAGCAAGAATGTGTATCCTGCCTTGCAAAATTCACTAAAACTGTACCATGCTGCAGTCATGGAGGCAACAGAGCTCATGATATGTCTTTTTTTAGAAGAGAAAATCTAACTTATTTAGGAGATAAAAGCTCCATCAGCCTTTTAAATGTTTCAAAAAGAGTAAGTGTTTTTTATTGTCAACAAATGCCATGAAAAGGCCAAAACCGACCATGAATTGATCCCTGTTGTGATTGGTCAACCAAATTCAAACAAGCCACTCATCGGGCTGTGATTGCTCACAGTTCCACTGGGCAGCACGTTTGAAAAACTGGGCTGGCTTTCTCAATCAATGGTTAATTCCTGTTTGAAATCAATAGAATTTCAAACAGGAATGTGGGCAAGCCGTTTTCAGGCAGTTGAGGAAAAAGTGCTGTCTGTGGGTGAGAAAGCTCCATTTGGAGTGAAATGTGTTTTTTTTGTTCTTTAAACATTTACGTACAATAAACTATATAACACACTAAAAGATGTAAAATAGCATAATAGGTGTTCTTTAAAACAATATAGCATTTTCATAGCCTCGATGTTGCCTTAAGTCAAAACTGCTAAAGAATAACATGAATACATATTTGCACACTCTGCAAACATCAAAGTGTTAATACAGTATGATCCATCTTTAAAGGTTGGTTGAAGAACAATGGCAGTTATGGTAATGTCGCTGGAGACTTTTTAATGGCCAGAGGCACAGAGTGGGAGGGAGGGGATTAAATTTACCTGGCAAGTGTTTCCCTCTGTGAAGTCTCATGAGGGGCTCAACAGTCCTGTCTACAGTATTTATATCACCAAGCCTTTGAACTGCTTGAGTCGTTATTCATCACACAGTCCTCGGCAGTGAGTGGACTGGACATGGCAGGGTTTTGGAATGAACCAGGAGGGTGGTGCTGCAGACAATTTAAAGAACACTGTGTGTGAGGTCTGCATGCAGTCTGATAATAACACGCAATTTTAATGTATGCATCTAAAACATGCAACACTGCATGGGATACAAAGAGATCCACTAGATATTTAGAATGTATGAGAGTAGAGTTACTCCCAAAAAGACAGAAGCACATGTTCTGTTTTATGGTTTTGGTTAGGGTCGGGCGATATGATTATTTTAATGATTATTATTGTTTAATTATTATATATATATTTTTTTTCATTATTAGTTGAAAAAAAAAGTTGAAGTTATTGAACGGGTTCTTGATTCGAAAGGTAGTTGTAGAGTGGCACTATAATACATTTTTATTTAAAAAAATAAAAAATTGTGTATGCACTCAGGACTGAAGGTGAGCCGACAGCCTGCCAGCGGTTACACACAATAAAAAAAAATCCATGAATACAAATTGGATTTCAGCTTAGTGGGGATTTAACATTTTCAATAAAATAAGCAAAAATGTTTTAAAATAAGCATTTTATTTTGATTGCAACTATCTTTGTTCCTTTTTGACCTCTTGACTGTCACCAGGGGGTAATAAAAAAAGGTATACGTAGGTATAGCCACTTTCTTTTGAGCAAATTTTGGGTTGCATTGCCTGGACTGCGCGCTCAGGAAATGAACCTTCACTTTTATCAAATAAACGCCTCGACTGATATGCCACCGAGAAATCAGATGTGAGCTACATATGCCAGTATCACAGACTCGTCTGTCACTCCAAGGCTACTTTTATGGATTGAGCTTGTGCTCCATGACATAAATCTGGATAAGTCCTGCTGTAATGCTGCCTGTTAATCTATGCTCTACTCTCACAGTAACAAGATTATTTCAAGCCAGGGCTGCACTGGCGTAAAGCAGAGGAGACAGCCTGTGCATTCCTCACCCTAGGGTGCATATTAATAGGCCTTCAAACTGCAGAGCAGGATGTGACATTGCTTGTCCTATGGTTTTAAGTATATCAGACCAGGTCTCTCTTACTGCAGTCAAACACCTGGCCCCATTGTGCAACTACAAGCCCAGTAAGTTCAAAGTCTTAAATCGTTAGAAGTTCTACTGTGTCCTGTTTACCTGCTCATCTGCAGTGCCAAAAAAAGTTTGACACTTCTGAGATTGATTTTAATTGTGACACTGTCCTAAAACTGAATTAAAGACCTTGCAGTTATTCTGTCACCTTTCAAAACGTCCAGAGGACAAGGAAGCTATTATGAATAATTGCAGAGTTAAAAAAGTCTTAATATGAGACTCATGAACTTCAGTAGGATGGGTATTTAATTATAGTGTCCTCTATTAAACACTCAGTGGTTTTACACGGCAGCGCTTCTTTCTATTGACCTGAAGCTGAAGTAGATTTTAAAAATCACTCTAATCACCTCAAGCGATAAACAAGATAAAATGTTTGTGAGTGTGTGTTTCCACAAAATGTATAGGTAATTCAAATGCAAGTCCTAGTAAGGCCCTTTCCATCTATATTACCTCTTCTTTAGCTGTCAGGTTGCTTTAGGAATCATGTGGTGATGCATCAGGCTTGCTTCAGGTTTACACGTAAAAGATAAGGATCAAACTGCAGTAAATAGGGCATTTGTTTTGGGACTTTTTTCCGTGGATTATTACACATTTGGTGCATAAGTGAGTATTTATGGCAGCAGGATCATGTACTGTATGTTGGATTGATTCAGAGTAATTAACAGTGCCTGTGTTCAGGGTAATGAAAAACATGTTCCACAGTGCAACAATGTGGATCGTTGATGTGGTTTAGTAGTTTCTGGACAACAATGGAGCTCTTTGGCACAGAGGAATAAGATCAGGCATTGGCTACACAGGTAATACCTGTTAGTAGGATCAATTCATTGTTAGGTTTTGGTCTTTTCATGGGTTGTTGACAATAAGAAACTGATGATGAATATCTGACTGCTTTTGACTGCAGCCAGTGCTGCAGAGAGGCTGATGTTGTTGTCACACTTTGTTCGCAGATCAATCTTCCTTTTATTCTTTTAAAAAAAGTATTTGTCTTAATTGTCTCAAATTCAATGTTTCTTGGTTAAATTTGAGACTATTAGTATTGTATATAACTTGTATTTTTGTTTAAATTGAATGAGGAAAATAGAGAACAATTTGTACTGCTTTACCAATAACTGTTCTAGTTCTCCATATTCTTGACTCTTTAATGTGACTCGATGTGACTTTGTATATGTCTCATTCATGCCTTTAACACAGCATTAAAAACCGCCGGTGAGATGCTGGCTCGGAACAACATACTGTATATCCTCTAAACCGCTGTCAAGTCCCATTCATTGTTTCAAAGCTGCATTAGTCATGATTTAGTTCCCGGCTTGTACCATGGGAAAAGACAGAGAGGACTTACAGAGGAATACACATCGGTCCGTCTTTTAATATGTTCCATATGTGGCATGAGAGAAATCCATTACCATAACTCAGGCGGAGCAGGCTTTCATTCTGAATAGCAGGTCGCCAGGCAGGGGAACTTATTACTAAAATGTTATGCTGATGACACTTTAAAGGCTTGTATGGTATTCACTGTTTTTTCAGCAGTCTGCCCAAAAGTTAATTTTAGCTTATTTTAAAGTGATTCACTCTTAACCTATGACATATTGATACACAAAGTTTGATAAATATGTTTCTGATAATAATCATCGCTGTAGCCTGGAGTCCACTTTGACTTATGAAATGTTTACAGTTGACGTCGTAACCAAAAAACGCCACCACATGCTCATCCTCTGTCAACTCTGCTCTTCCCCACAGACGGAGAACGATTTGTGGGAGGTGTGGAACAAAACAGGGCATCAAGGGCACAAATGGAACCGAGCGGAGATCCCTCTGAGGAAGCTGAGGAACTTTGAAGTGATATTCGAGGGCATCCGCTCGAGGGACATGAGTGGAGGGGCTGCCTTGGATGACCTGGAGTTCACAGACTGTGCCCCAAGTAGGTGATATGAACAGCACACACAATTTGTAAGCAGTGTAAATGTTGCCTATTTATCATAAAAAGATAAAAGCTAAAGAAAGAAAAATAACTGCCACTGCAACCAACACTAGACTACACAAAAATTATTTGATAGTATAATTAACTGTACAAAAAACTAGTTAGTAATGGTAATTTGGTTTCTAAAGAAATGCTTTCACAATTCACAAAATTGTTTTTTTTACCAGAGTTAAGAATTAGATGAAAAGATCAATACCATGCATATGTTTAGCCTAGCCTAGAATAAAGAATGGAAATTCAGGGAACAGCTAGCCTGGCTCTGTCTGAAAGTCCAAAAGTGTCTGTTTAGCGACCCTAACCAACCAGCTGGCTCTAGTTTTATACTTAGTTCACAGAAATTAGAGTGATATCGATCTTTTCATCTATTGATCTTGAGGGGAAAAAAAGCAAATAAGCTTGTTTGACAAAACGTTAATTTCTGTGATTTATACACAATCTCGATTCACCCTGTTCACGATTTAACATTTAAATAACTTTTTTTTATTTCTTTGATTCTCATTTAATTTTATGAGCCGACTGCATCACAAACACAACTACTTTCTTCTGTGAGTTTTAAACATAGACTGTATAAAATAGGTTCTAAAGCACCCCCAAGTGTTGCAGTGCTCTCCCTTCTCTTCATCGAAGCCTCTATGTTAACAGGTTTGTGGTGATGCGCAATGTGCTAGGTGCCAAACAAAATCTATGTTTGGTACTGCCAATTTGTTTTGTTTTGTCATGGTCAAAAAAAGATATCAATTCTAAGCTAAAAAATCTTGAATCCTATTTTTCCCCAAATCATGCAGGCCTACAAACAATAGAATGTTATTTTCAAAATGGAAACTAGTAATCTACCTAATTAAAGCTGAACTACAGTGGTATTGTATTACAGTGCAAGTACATATGTCCTCCTGCCTTGTTTGGTGCTTTGCTTTGTCATCTATAAAGGGATTCACCTTTGTAACTTAAATACCGTCCTTGCAGCACTTTCATTTATGTGTGAGGGTTTAAAAGTGCAAGTAAAAAAAAGTAGAGGTCATGGGAAATGTCTTGAAATTTCATTGTCCCAAAATGGAGCACTGGAGTGGAAGGTTTGTGTAAAACCAAAAATCTCACCACCTGGTAAAGTCTCTGCACACATATTAAGCTTGCTTTGTGCAGAGTAGCAATGCAAATCTCACATCTGGTTTCTCTAATTTGAAGAAAAAAACTTAAGTTTTACTGAACTTTAGATTGTTTGAGAAAAAATATTCATGCTTGAGACTCGTTTACTCATTTACAGTATTGTCAGTCAGTTTTTCATACCAGCACATATCTAACTCTCTTTACTTATCTTTACACTTTTCTTTGAAGATTACTGAATTACCTGACAATTGACTGACAAATTGACTGAATAAGACGTCGAAAGTCCACTAACTATTGATAGAAAAAAATGTACACTTACTTTTACAATTACTAATTTAAGCAGTTTAGCTGAATAAGAAATCTAATCTGATTCATAAAAGGTTTCCTGCTTTTGTTTACTGTCGCCTCCGCCGCTTGTGTCCTTTAGTGCAGAGAACAGGAAGTTTTTAATGGAACACTGTTGTTCATCGAATCATTTTACCTGATACTAGATTAAATTCATCTGAGTGGAAAAGGGAAGATAGGTTTCCTGTCTAGTGGGTCAGTCCTAAAAAAGATTAACTGATGTTGAATATAAATATGAATGTTAATTTGTCTTGGTGTGTTTTTAGATGTTGTGGAGCCGCACAGTTGCCCTGCAGTCACAGACTTTGTGTGTCACAGTGGCCACTGCATTGAGTCCCACCTGGTGTGCGACAACAAGGCCGACTGTGCTGATGAATCAGATGAGATAGACTGCGGTGAGTGGAAATGGGTTTCTTTGAAATTGAGAGTGAATCCATCTTACTGTAGAGCAGAAAAACAACTTCCAACCCAGACTTCTCACTCATTCCTTCCATCTTTCTCTCTCGTAGCACACATAGTCGGCTTGCCGGGCGCTTGTAATTTCAACATGGATGAGACCCAGTGGGAAGACACCTGCCAGTTTTCTCAGGACACTGATGATGACTTTGATTGGAGGATTGGTCATTGGAGTGAAACACAAGGAACTGGACCGTACGCTGACCACAGTCCTGGTCAGTACCTATTCAGCTAAACATCAGCACATTAACCATGAAAATAGGCCCTTTGTCCTGGCCCTCCAGAGAGACAATATTAGTACTTTTATATTGACGCTCCCATCAACAGAATGGGTTATATTGACTATTTTGTTAAGGATACGGGACTTTCGTTTTTATGGTTACAGTAATAACCACGTGGTTAAGGTTTTGGAATGTCTATAGTCATGGTAAAAGAAACCAATATTGACTGCAGTATATATAAAAGTTTGTGAGTTTTTCATGACCGAATCAGCATTTGCCATCACACAACTTTAGGGTCCTGCTAATGTTGCTTTCTGTCTTGTTTTTTTATTAAAAGATTATTAATGCTGTCAAAAATAAATTAGGAACAAACAACTTCTGCGTCCTCCTCACATCCTCCTTGTTTTCAGCTCGCAGGCTGCTCGGTGCTGCGCCTTTTATAATTACAACCTGACAGCTAGGAAATAGGAGCTTCTGACAGGCATGCGAAGGCAGGGTTAATAACGCATCCTTATCAATGTCAGCCTGAGTTAAACTGAGCTTAACAGCATTGGACTTGTTGTTTATCTTGTGTACAGTGATGCTGTTAAATCAAAATATGATTTTTGCATCGTTGTTGCTAAGATTACACTTACACTCATCTATACAAGGCCATGTTTACCTTTGTTTCCATGTGACTTAATTTGCATTATTATTGTTTTGTGCCTTGGCTGGCAGTATTTGTTCTTTTTGTTAATGCGGCTTGTTTATACAGTAGGGGTCCTAAAAATGATGGTTGGGGTTGAGAGGCATCCTTGATAAGCAAAAGATAACAGCATGAAAATAATGAAAAATCTTTTTCCAGTTTTGTATAGCATGAGTTTGTTTGAGGGAAAACTATGTGGCAGTGCTTTACTTCAGAGAGAAAATGAAACAAAAGACAAAGTAAAGCAGAAGTCATTTGAATCCATCAACAATTTAAAGTGTAGTATACTATAAATGGCTATTAACTCAATTTTCATAACTGTTTATTTGTACTGGGAGATGTATCATGTATCTTAGTTATCATATCCTCCGATCTCTCTATTTGTAACTGGCGACTTTTTTTCATTGTTAACCGCTTTAATGCCTTCTCGTATTGGTTGTGTGTGAGTAGCTGAGTCCACGCCCACTGCTGATTGGCCAGCTGAGTTTATTGATCTTAGAGATGAATCTCAACACTGGGTGCTGTGTCACAGGGTGAACTTATGATCTCACTACAAAGTGGATCAATAAACTGGCCATCTGTAACACACACATGCTCATAAGAGAGCTGAAGGACAAGAGGTGCACATTACATCATCAGATGATGTTAACATCTGAATGTGCACACAAAAGTTCTTTTATCTGTATATATGCACACACTCTGTTTTTAATTTTTCAAGTCAGAGGAAGAGAATCCAATGTTATGGGTGGGAGCAGGGTTTGCTGTGCGCTGTGGATTGCGATGGGATTAAATCCCTTTTTAACTCATGTGGAAAACTCCCACTTTGTTCTGGCCTCACACAGATGCTGTCTCCTCTCCGAGCCTAGCCGAGCTGAAGAAGCTCTCTGCAGATTTTGGCTGCAGGCTACAACATTTCACAACCCCACAAATGCTTTCTTCTGTCCAAATAATATGTATATTGGAACCAACAGAAGAACGTTATTGGATTTCTTGCCTGCAGTAAAGCTGGAATTAAATGGTTGCAGCTTCAACGCTCTGAAATATTACTTACATTTTACATAAATGTACTGTAAATGTGAAGTGCTCCGCAATGTATTTATTTCCAAAGGTGGTGGGGGGAACTTCCTTTACATACAATCAGCCATTCAGAGGGAGGGTGATGTTGCCAAGGTGACAACCAAGAATCCATTTCCGACCAGTATTGGCCTGTGTCACCTGCGCTTCTGGTTCTTCATGCATGGCTCTGACAGGATGGGAACGCTGAAGGTGATTTAATCTGAGCCACATTTCCATAAATAATTCAAAGCCTTTTTGTGTTTGTTTGTGTCAGGTATCCAGCTTTCAAATAAGTTTTTTTTTTTAATTGTCATTTGATGTAATGATCTGTCACAGTCAACCTGAAGGCCTAATTTGGTTCTGACAGAAGTGTCTTTTCTATTTTACTGCGCCTCTCACTGCATGACACTCTGCTTACTGTCAATCACCCGATGCCCACAGGAAGAAGAAATGAAAGCCTCCATGCAAGAAAATAATCCATCAAAGAATGTCACCTCACAAACTTGATTATCATACCCATCTTTTCATGTCATTTTCCTGTGTCTTCGTTTGGGTTAAATTCATGAGAACAAACAATAAGCAAATGTTAAAAATATTAATTGGGTATAATGTGTACTTGGAAAATGCCCAAACCTACATGTAGCTATACACTAATATTCACAAAAGTGCTATAACTTAAAATAGCACAAATATTCTCCTTTTAGATGCAGTGTTAACATTTCTTAAACATTAACTAGTTTGAGAAAAAATGTCTAACTTTAAAACTTCTAAAAAGAGCCATGTAATATAAATTATTAAATTAAAAGCTTTAAAATTCACTTGAAGTATTGGTAGATTTTAATGTGTCAAATCAAAAATCAATCTTTACCTGAAAGTAGATATTAATTAAGACCAAAATGTATTTTAGTTAACATTTTATTGACAAAACATGTCAATCTTCAATGTCAATCCATGTTGCCCATAATGTCCATCTTCCTTTTTTCACCTCAACAGGTCTACACTGTTGGACCCAGTGGCACCAGTCTGCTAATGTGGGCAGCCACTGGAAACCATGGTAACCAGTGGAAATACGCAAATGTCATCCTTTCCAACCCAGCACCTTTCAGAGTGACCTTCCAGGCAGAGGTGGGTGGAGACATGTGGACAGACATTGCCTTGGATGACATTTCCTACACTGCAGAGTGTATGGTACAAGGTAAAGTTCTGTTACTTCCATTATTTTTTTTCTCTTTTCCTTATTTGCTGTCCTTTCAGCACAAGTGTTTCATGCAAGTTCCAATATTGCAGAAAAAGAATAAGACCATTAGCTAGCCGCGGTTGTTCACTCACAGGAGAATTCTTAAAGCCCCTGCGAGATGTGAAATGGACCCCTAACTGTGCTGCCCAGCAAATATTGTCCTGGTGCACCTGTCTATTTGCACATATTTTAATTAAGTAATGTGCAGACATTTGGCACAAAATTGGCCCTTTTCTATGCAAATGAGTCTTGTTGCAAAAGCAGTCCAATTCACAAAGATCAGAACTAATAACACACACAGTTATTGAAATGAGCATCTTCACGGAGTTGGTGGTAACTGAAGCACATTTACAAGGGGTATTCTCCACTTCAAATCATGCCATCTTCTTTAACAGTCTGAAGGTGGACGTTTGAAAAATGCTATAGCACTGACATCAGACATACAGTCTCTCTCTGTTACATTAACCTTGATTGTAGCTTGCCGTCGGAAGAGGCAAGATTTAAACTTGGATAATTGCAATCAGATGCAAAAAAGGGGCAAATTGCACTCAGCTGCAAAACGTTACGGGTGTGTTTGAGCTGTAATATAATTAGTGCAATATCCTTTGTAAAGCGGATCTAGACACGGGGAGATGCAGTTGCGCAATACATGGTGCTATCAGCTGCAAGACATTCTTTGTGAATTTGCCCTTCTGTGTCTTTTTCTGAGGTTTCTCACTTTTGTGTGTGAACTTAAAATGATGAAAGGGGCTTTGGAGTGTGTTAAGCTCTCTGCACGTATGGGTAACTATGTGCATGTATTCTCCCTGTGATGTCACCTCAGGACCAGTAACTCCCCGGCCTCTGACCTGTGGTGTGGACCAGTATCAGTGTACGTACTCCTATCAGTGTATCCCGGAGAGTTGGAGGTGTGACAGAGAGATGGACTGTGCTGACCAGTCCGATGAAGAGTTTTGTCCTACTGTGGAACCTGGTACTCTTCCGCCTCAGGGTCGCTGTCCCATTGGACATTACCAGTGTTTGAATGATGCATGCATCCCCTCCATACTACGCTGTGACGGCGTCCCAGACTGCCCTAACGGAGAGGATGAGTACAGCTGCCGTATGTACAGTATATCTGTGTGTCTTTGTCAAGTTTTTGGCTGGTGCCAAACCCATGTAGTGCTGAGTAAGCGTGTCGCAGCAATTTTCCACATGATTGCACGATTGCTTTTATATTGTGTGTTGAATACATTTATTTTCATTTACATTCATTTCAGGCACTTTTGTTTAG
>NC_045754.1:10189438-10194340 GCF_008692095.1 Etheostoma spectabile | reverse complement strand
TTTTTTTTGAAATGTGCTCTGTAAATGAATCCACTTCATGTCATTGCTTCATGGGTAAAGAGCAGCGGGTTTATGTCTGAGGACAATTGTTCTAGCTAGGAAGTAAAAGTGCTCTAAACTGTTTGTGAGTTGTCATTTTCCGCACATGGGAACCCAGGAAATGTAAAAAGTACATTCTTTGTTTGTAAATGATCAAAGGGTTAGTTTTAAGTACCATTTGTGGTATGCTTATAGTGATCAGTGAATACATCTTCCGAACACCCCTCTACATATTTGATCAATTTTCCTGTTTCTGCCTCTCATTTCTTTCGACCAGGTCTGCTGCAGTGTGAGCTGGGAGAACTGGTGTGTGAAACTTTGCCGGTTTGTATCCCAGTTCAGAAGCGTTGTGATCACTCTGCAGACTGTCTGCCTTTTCACTCTGATGAGTCCAGCTGCCATGGTAACATGTTTTTATACACCTTCTCCTTTCAAGCTTTTTTTCTATTAACCATGGTCCATTTTATGATTCCCACACCTTGACTCTCAGACATGTAACTAGAGGCACTTTAGAGATGTAGCTTAATATCCATCTGTGAGTTTTACAATTAATTATATAGTTCATGTAGTTTCCACTTTTGTTAGTGACTGTATGTTTGAATTATATTCTTTTAATACATTTAAAAAGCCCTTCAAGCTGGGTAACTCACTGTCTTTCCTCCCATCTTTTTGCAAAAAAACAAGATTTAAAATGCATAGATTTTGCGATTTCATTTATATATTTCTTATTTTATCTATATCATACTCTCTTGACTCACTAGTCACGTTTGACAAGTGTTGCCAAAACATTTGCGTCTATTCATTTCCAGCCTTAGCAGTGACTCCCAGAACATTTTCAAGTCTGGCTGTTTAGTCTTCAATGGTTACTGTGAGCTGCCAAAATCCATTAAAACCTCTGCCTTCCTGCGTTTTTTTTTAGGAAAAGAACCAAACCTCATATTAAGCCAACATTCACTGCCAAGCCAAACCTACTTCATCAAGGCTGAACAAGACTTAAGGCATTCAAACATTAAAATATTTTACAGGCATCCCTGATAGCTGCTAAACTGAACTCCTACACATCGCCGTCCCCTCCCGCTCCCTCAGATCTTCCTCCTCCCTCCACCTCACTGTCCCCCATGCTCGACTCATCACCGTGGGGACCAGAGCCTTCAGCCGCTCTGCTCCCCAGCTCTGGAACTCACTCCCACCCGACCTCCGCAACATCGACTCTCTCCCTCTGTTCAAAACTAGACTAAAAACCCATCTGTTCCAGCTCGCTTATCTGTAAATACACTGTTCCTGTTTTGTTTTGTTTGTTTTGTTTTTTGTTTTATTTGTTTTGTTATTACTACTTACACTTTTATGTTCCCTGTATCTGTCTTTTATTCTCTGTAAAGCGTCCTTGAGTGTTAGAAAGGCGCTGTTAAATAAAATGTATTATTTATTTATTATTATTAATTGTTTAAAACAATGACAATAAAGATATATTCTATTCTATTATATGATAATCAATCAATCAATCAAAATTTATTTATATAGCACTTTACAACTACCAGCAGGTATCCAAAGTGCTTAACAAAATGAGTGAAATCACAACATACAACAGAAAGAGTAAACATAGAAAACAGTAAAATCAGAAAAAGGTTACAAAGAAACAAAAGAATGAAAATGATAATGCTCACACAACCTGTGCAGAGAAGGGTATTCAGCATGAGATGCACAGGAGGGAAGAAAAGACCTCTATTAAAGTGGTTTAATGTACATGCTGATGCTCTCTGCAGAGGTTAATAGATGATGCTCAAAAGTGCACTGTTTCCACCCTGCAACATAATTCCCTGATTTCATGTTCTGTTGCCAAAGCAGCATCATGCTTGAGAAATGGGTGATGGCTGGTGACAGAGAGTATTTTTGCTGTTGTTTATTTTTTGACATTCAGCAGTGGTGGTCAGATTTTTTTGTGTCATTTTCAGATTGCCCTTCGCTGTATTGCCTGGATCATGGCTCATGCGTTGTGGAGAAATACGGGCCTGTTTGCGTGTAAGTTGAACTTCACCTTCACACATTTATAAGCACACAACACACTCTGTCACACTGATAAACATGCACAAAGACAAGTATCATGTCTGTTCTTCCTTCTCCTACTCCCATCCTATATCTCTCTAAGTGAAACTTAAAAGATGGAAATCCCATTAGTCTTTTTTCTTTACTTGGCTTCACAAAGCATCCCCTACAGCTTAACCTGGGTGGTTCTGCCTTCATTTATCTACTAGCACAGTGTATCCTGGGAATCTCTGATGGATTTTCCTGGTCAATATTTAAACATGGCCCTTGCTACCAATGGTCTTAGTGAGTAGACCACATAAAACTCCAGACAGACACTGCGATCGCTCTGTTGAAGGGTTCTTTTTTTGTAAGCTCTCGTTGTCTGCATCAGCAGCTTGGAATGCCTGCAATGCGATATTTCATTATAAAAGTTGAAATGCAATTGTGAGTCTTGCTGCTGGATTTGCTAACATCATTATGCGCCACTGAAGCGTCCCTGAGATATTCATATTTCTCCCTCTTTATGTCAGAAGGATGCTTTTGCAAGAGACCGGATGTGTCTGCAATGCAATCAGTGTGTCATACTATTAAAAATGCAAAATGCTGGAACAAGAGAACACTGTTAGGACTACCTCAAATTTGAAATACATGCTGTTTTTGTTTGCTACGACATCTGTCGTTCTACTGTATGTATATCATCATAGACCTGTGAAGATCTGTGGATTAAGGACTGTGCTCATCTGAAAAAATTACCCAAAATGGAGAAATCCACATTTCATTTATCTTTGGTTCTTCTTCTATCTTTGCATTAATTTAGAAAATAATTTTAATGTTCTGTCTATGTAGAGAACTTGTTTTATCTTTTAGATTTCCTCCACTTTGCTTCAACAAGCTAAGATGTGAGGAAAAGTGCACTGCTAACGTCACTTAGCTGCTCCTAATAGCCAGTCAGCTGCTCAACTGCAGCACACAGCTCGTAAATGTGACTGCAAAAAGTACTTTGGCTCCATATAGATGGTGTTGTAGTCCTTATTCTTCAATATTACTGCTAACAATATTGTAGCTAACAAGCCAATGGCTTGTAGGCTACAGGTTTGTTTACCCTGCCGACGGTACCGGAACGCAGCCTGTCATTTGCTGTTACTCAAACACAGACATTCCCCTCCAGACCCTGACATTGTTTTTGACAGCAAATGTGATTTCAGTTTGACTTTAAAAAGTTGTTTCTGCAGCACGAGAATACTTCACTGGCGTTTGTGACAGAGATGCTGCCTAACTTTCTCAGTCAGCTTCCTTGTGTTTGATTCCCCTTTTCTATTCATTCTCCTGTCCAACATTCCCTAAAGCAGCGCCGCCACCACTGCCTCCTCTCATTATGTAACAGGACTTTACCGCCGTCATTCACTGCACAGTGTGGTATGGAGTGTCTGTAGCTGTTCCAGCATTGATAACAAGCCCTGCTGCTGTAGCAGAACCCGAGGCCTACGTTGGAGGGCACCTTTGGCTCAGTATTTGCATCACGTTCCCCCACTCTGAGGAGCAGGATCCACCTGGGAACCAGGCCAGGGACGTCCCACTGCCATGGGCAGACCGTCACACAATATATACCCTGAACCTCTCTGAATGATAATGACACAGTTTGGCTTTGCTGAAAGCTGTGTGTTTCACATTAGAAGTTCAATGTTGCGCAGGAATCAAGCTGATACTGAACAGATGTTGACTTGGAGTAAAGTCTTCATTTGGGAGAAGAGGAACTTGCTTTCTTCCCAGAGATGCAGCTCACCAGACCAGGGCCAAACTATTTGCAATTAGTGTGTTTTTCCATGCTGGATATCCTGCAGTTACATCTGGCATCATTAATCGTCATCGTCAATATTTTGATGATGGTTTTGTTTTTTCAATTGGTGTGAGGTAATAAGTCTGTATGTTTAGAGGGGTAATAGAGGTTGTGATATATGTTATTTATCTATTTCTGGAATTTTTTTATTTTTTTACTTTTATCTTTTTATGCACATTTAAAAAGATAAGGCTATCTATATATATTTTTTGCCAACAAATCCTATCAAAACACCAAAACCAACAATTTCTTATCCAAGGCACCTAGGGGATACTTCAGGGTGTACGTGGAGAGATTGTGATTGTGTGTAGAACTTGTGATTTGGATAAATTAAAACCCTGTTCGTATGTATAAACAGGGTATTATTTGTGAAAAAAACATTGGCGGGGAGATGTTTTGATCATGATCACAACACACAAAACCATGCAAGAATGATATCCGCCTTTCAATACCATGGGAAGTGGCACTCGGCCAGGCATGCCAAAACACTTTTAGGAACTTCAATATTCAATGAAAAATAATCTCAAAATGAAATAGCACAATTTGGTGTCAATAGAAAGCAGCACTTTCAAGCCAGGGAGCGGAGTTCACTTCCTGGCAAAAACAAAATATTTTCACTCGAGAATCACATTCCTCGGTAGTGTTTTAATCCAAACCACGACTTTTTTCCTGAACTTAACTCGTTATTTTGGTGACTAAACTTAACTGTCATTGCCGCATGTTGTACCCACCCGGGATAAAAAAATTATTCAGCAGGGATATATAGACCTGAAAAGGGGAAATCCCATGCATCTCCCCTGGAAAATCGCACTGCGTGTGTGTGTGTGTATTTATGTTGGGAGGAAAATCCATTCACAAATAGGATTACAAATTGGTATGAGGCTGATCTTTAGTCCAACCAGCTAATAAACTACCAGTTACTTTAGATCCATTGCACATGACCCGCCTACCACCAACCGTGTGTGTGTGTGTGTGTGTGTGTGTGTGTGTGTGTGTGTGTG
>NC_045754.1:10179067-10189428 GCF_008692095.1 Etheostoma spectabile | reverse complement strand
GTGTGTGTGTGTGTGTGTGTGTGTGTGTGTGTGTGTGTGTGTAAAAGGGACTGAGCAGAGAGTCCAAATAGTTAGCTAAAAGGGATAGATAACGGTCCAACCTCTGCCACCCAAATTGGTAGTATGCAAACTTGACCAAACCTACTTTAAAAAAAGACTTCTATAAAAACTATGTGGTTTAATTGATTTCTTATTTGAATATTTTTCTCCATGCATCAATGCAGCATGTGGCCCCAGCATCAACATAATAACTTTGTACTATTTTTTGGTACCTGATCACAGGTGTTATCCAGGATGGAGAGGCAACCGTTGCCATGTGAGGGAGAAACCATCTCTCTCTACCTCGACACCCAAACCAGAGGACACACAGCTGGGTAGTAAAGAAACGCAGTTCCCTGCTCCATTAAACTGTCTAAACTGTCATGAATTTATTTACTGAATCCTTGCAATACCTGTTAATGTCTATTCATTAAACGTTTGCTATGCAGTGATTAAATGTACCTCTTTCTTGTAGACGCTGTGTATGTTGGCAACCCCATCGGACTGCTGCTGCTTGTATCTGGAGTTGCTGTCTGCACTCTGGCTGTATACAAGAAAAAACACTACCTAATGTGAGTTCTAGATACAATGACTCCTTTTGGCTGGTGATAATGATGATGATGATGATGATGATGTGTGCATTTTTTTTGCTGGCTCTACAGAAAGCCCAACCCGATGGACTATGGAGTGATGGATAACCCAGCCTTTGACTGGAGAGCAGAGGTTAGCGCAGAGAAATATCCAATCAATCATCAGCAAATTCTGTTCGGGCAACATTAGGTTTCTCAGCTATACAAATCTCATTTTTCCACCATCTGCCTTACATTAATTCAATAAGTGGAACTAATCTTTGAGGAGGTCAAAAGGTGGTCGCTGAGCCTTTCTGTTAGATCATATTTTTGATTCAGGATTATCGATTTTGTGGTTTATGTAGACTTTTGTGCTTCTGTGTGTATTTAAATGCACATTGTAGTGCATATACAGCAGGTAGACACAATAAACGAACCATATCATGTGCGTAAATGCAGAACCACAAGCATTACACCAAAAATAACCAGTTTAATTAACAGCTTTCTGAATCTGAAAAAAATGTGTCTAAAAGGTGGTATTTCTAAAACATAGACAGATCCTGTTCAACACTCTGAGCGGTAGAAACACTATGTGATTATTCCACCTCTGGAAAATGGGTTATGACAGTTAGAGGTGTAATTATGGATCCATAGCAGGTCAATTTGATTTTAATTGTGCCTGCATTTCATGCGCTCTCACACATTAAGGCTTATCTCATTTTAAGCCAGTGTACATCATTGTCTTTCAATCAGCCCCCGTGCCTGCATGAAAGACCAGGCTGTTGTCCCAGACTTAACCCCAGCAGGATTGATGGTAGGGGCCTTACCATCAGCGTCTACCCCTGGAGGAGGGAGGTGGAGGTAAGGTGTCTCTGCTCAGCCTTTGGGGCTTTACCCTAGTTATCTGTGCAGAAGTCAGTGACGTGATGCATGTCTCTTTGTGTCCACAGCAGTGCTTAACCCTCAAAGATGCCAAGCTGTCCTTCGCCAACCCATTGTACAATCACCCCCCTCATGCTAATAGTGCTGACAACAAAAGCTCTGAAGCATAAAAACAATGGACTTTACATTTTGACACAGCAGTAGATCTGGGTCCATCAGTGTGTGCACATACTTGATGAGTTTGTCTTGACATGCTGAGGTACCAAGTGGCGGGGAAACAATGCAAATAATGAAAGAAAGTTTGGATATTTTCCAGGAAAGTATTTGAATGTCAGTTTTTATACACTGCTGTTGCTGTTGTGATTGTCAGCTACATTATTAATAATCACTGTCTTTAATAAACACTGCCTTTAAACCAATCACTATTGTCTTGGGCAGCTCTGTGTTTCTGACATGGCAACGGTGGCCCTGCAAAACAGTCTTGAGAAGGATTTTGAACCAGCGAATGAAAAACCGCCACGTAAAATATTAAATTTGTAACAGGAGCTAATTAAACTAGCTGGATACATGGTTAAATATAATTTGCTGTTACCAGTGTATTGCCCTGTGTATTTTCTCCATAGCAATCCCCACTAATCCCAAAACATCCCAGTTAGATAGTAAATGCTGTAAACTAATTCTTTTGTAAATCTTTACAATCATTCCCATGAAAAAACTAGCAGGCCTGCCATGGTCCACGAACTAAATTGTCTTCAAAACCTGCCATTTTCAGCATGTAGCTTGCTAGCTTTAAGTTGGTTGTTGTTTCCCGAAGCGAACAGAGAGTGGAAGGCAATGGACACCCGTCGCCGCTGCAAACAGTTATCCTGGAAATGTACTTCCATTCGTTGATCCAGTCTAGTTTAGCCCAACATAAAGACTGGAAGCAGTTGTAAACGAGTCAAAATGGGCATTAGATCAAATCCCCAAAAAATAGATGGTGGCCACTTTGTAAACTAAACACAACCAGTGTAGCAGTTTAGCAGGAGTGCTTTAGTGCTCTTGCAGTAACAGTAGTGAGTCCCTTTTGATTAAAGTTTTTTTGTTTGTGCTGGCAAAAGCAGAACACATCCAGGTCATTGAACTGAAAGACTCCACTGAACACACAGAACTTTCCAAATGAGTCCTGACTTCATTAGTGATCCTTTTTAATTCCCACAAGTGCAAATGAAATAGTTGGCCCCAAGTCAGTGTCCTGCAGCTGCATTGTATGTGCTGGGAACTGACTCTCAAACTCTCCATATCAACCAATGCTGAACAGATGGATCATAAACACAGCACAGTTAAACCAGTCTGTTATAAATTTGACAAGAGTTCAGTAATGGCTCTTCTCAGCTGTGTCTCATCAAAGAGGCCATCATAAATTACCTTCTCATATTTGACAGTTAATACGATGATTTACAAGAGAAGGCCATGTTCTGTATAGTGAGGTACAGGTATATTAAATAGAGCATCAGTTCATGTAGAAAGCTTCATTTAAGCCTCAATAAGTACTGCTAATATTTCAGGTTAAAATTCAGTTGAAGAAATTGTTAAACATTTTGTGAAATGTGCTTAATCGTTTTCTTGCCTAGATTTACATGAGAAGATTGATACCACTCACTTATCTATCTATTGAATATGTTGATAAACAGCTAGCAACCAGTTAGCTTAGCATAAATGGGTAAACAGCCAGCCTGGCTCTGTCCAAAGGAAAAAAAGCTTACCAGAACCTCTGAAGCTCTCACCTAACTCTCTGGAGAAAGCAAATTCTGTAAAAGCATGTCCTAAAAGAAAAACTATTCCTTTTAAATCATGTTTGGCACAACAATGATATCCATTGTTGCATAAATAATGTCTTAAATCATCATCTTCATTATCATCCTCTGTTGTTGCTCATGATTGGATTTTGCAATCTGATGTGTCACAGTTGAACTGCTGAATTAAGAAGGAATGAAAGCATCACAGTGTTGCTTTGTTAACATATCACAAATATCTTCCACTATATGTACTGAATTTTGATGAAACTAAATAAAAAGCTTGATGTGATTAGCATTGTATCCCCTACTGATAAGCCCAACATTCCAATGCCCATTATTGGATCTTTCTTGCACTTGTTTAACTAATCTATTTGTCCACTTTTGTTTTAAATATTTATAAAATAGTACTGACTTGCAAAAACCTGTGCTGCTACAATTAATGAGACTTTATTGACTAACACTCCAATGAGCCATTTTCAAAGAACACATTTTGTCACTGTATTAGAAGCACATGTGTCAATATTAAAATGAAGGGTGAATACTATAAAAAGACTTGTGGGATTACATATTCACCAATATCAAAACCTTGACACACCGATAGTACTTGTGGGATTTATAGGGAGTTGGAGACCCATCTCATTTATAATAAATGTCAGGTAAATATGCATGTGCGTGAGTGCTCTGAGAGAACTGCAGTTATTCTAAAACACATCCAAACATACTCCCATTCCTTTGTATTACGTCAAGTTCAAGTTTTGAATCTTTAATTTTCAAACCATGGATGAACTCAACCTCCAGTGTCATTACTGTTTAGTCTCATTCTCCATCACTGTGGAGTGTTTGCTGAGTCTGTAGGTGGGATTCTGGGTCAGAGATTTAACAAAGGGCCACAGGATCAATTTCAGCCTTTGAGCTGCTCTGATGTTTTATTGTTTGTGCCCTCACTTATATCAGCTCACTGCATTTTCCTCACACTGTTCTGCCCTACAAAGCCAACAAAAACTACACAATTGCTCAGAAGTTTAGAGTTTAGACTGGAATCTGACTTGATGTCAGCTCCTTTACCATAAAAGCAAATGTTATGCCATAGCTGTATATTGTAATGTAATGACAACAGCATGTAAAGTTGTCACAGACAGTGACAAATAGACAGCTACGCTAACAATAAAGAAGCAGATATAGCTAGTTGGATTACTTCTGCAGTTGGCACTCTCTTCCTTCGTAAAGCAGTATTGAATTTAGCCCCCATAACAACCTTAACCCATTCAGATAATTGATCATGCTAATAAATAAGAATGTATCCTCAAGTATTGTTGATTTAAGGGATATGTTGACTGGTTATGGAGAAAATATACAAATTCAGACTTTTG
This sequence comes from Etheostoma spectabile, assembly GCF_008692095.1. Classification (NCBI taxonomy): domain Eukaryota; kingdom Metazoa; phylum Chordata; class Actinopteri; order Perciformes; family Percidae; genus Etheostoma; species Etheostoma spectabile. The sequence continues at coordinate 10,184,790 of NC_045754.1, read as the reverse complement.
TCTACCAGTTTGGGTCAGTCTTCTTCCTATTTGTGTACTTATATGAGTTTTATGATTGTTACATTAACTATTGCAAATCCAACAATTCTATGAAGGGCACCTTTCTGTCTCTCTCTGTGGAACACCAAAAACACTAGCTCAGCCTTTTCACCTCTACATCAATATTTGTTTTCTCAACCCTGTGACATTTGACATAACACAACAATCAATAGCCGTAACAAAAACCTTTTCCACTAACATGCCACCACGCAAACAATGCCACCCTCTCACACGATGGCCTGCTGACTGAGAATGTGCAGCTAGCAATATTTTTTGTTCTAAACATTTTTTCTGGTAGCTTCGTTATTCATGCTGTTGAATAGCACAGGAGAGCTGCTACACACTGCCAGCCTTTGTCCTTGTTGGTAAAGGCAGCGTTAGTCAGCTTTTCTCACCAGAGCTATTGTCACATTTTGTTAATCTGAAGGTCGCTTTCAGTTCATGTGACACTCGGAAAGGTTCCTGTAATGAGAACGCTCTACAAATGACTTAAGGACTCCTCCTGTCAAAATAACACTTGATTCTTCATCTACATAACTGCTCACCAGAGTCCTCGCCCACCATGAGGTGTCAACGTGCTATTACAGCCTTCCGTCCCAATTTCCTCCTTATGCAGCTGGGGACTGAGGTTATTCAACCAGCCCAGTCAAGTCAAGGTGGAATTTACCCCATTTCTTTGTGATGATAGCTCTGAATTGGTTCACCCATCCTCTCTGGCTGAGTGCAGAGGAAAATGTCTGTTTTTTCTCTCTGTATTCAGTGAGAGTGGATGGCGATCAGCCCAGGGGGCCGTCCTCTGACCGTTCTTCAGAAAATCGCTGCAGGTCTCAGCTTCTTGTGAAGGCTGAGAAGAGGAGGTGCCGCTGAGCGGCTTCTGATTGGTTCTCTTGTGGTTTTCGGGCTGTAAAAGCGTATTATCTAAATCTTAACTGCCTCCTGTGCTGTACAGCAAAGCTTCATTACTCGAAAGAAATTGTAATGGATGTTTTATGCACTTTTTTACAACCAATTACCAGTTAGACTGTTCCCTCATTACAGAGTCAATTATCATTAAACATTGCTGAATTAATAAGATTCTTAAGTTTATTATTGTTTGCTTCATGAGATACACAATCAAGGCTACAAGAATGATTTGTTCTGCCATGGACTGGAATGAATTACTCATGAGCGTTTGATCAATATATATTGTCGTATAGCTCAGTAGTTTTCATGTGTGAGGCTGTTTTCAGAGCTGCTGGGGAGGGATGGTGTTGCTGAACTGGCAGCTTGTTGCCTTGCTACTGTCTCCTATTGATGTTGCTATAGCAGTCATGGTGTCCATCGTTTATTAGCCTCGCATTGCCAGACCTATCTTTACAGTGCCAATCATATTTTGACTAGAGATGGTCCGATACAAATTTTTTGCTTCCCAATACCTGAACTTGCGCATCGGCCAATACCAAGTACTAATCCGATACCAGTATGTCATATATTTCATTATGTATTAACAACTGTATACTACTATCCCTGTACGTATGATATGATTTTTATCTTTGTTTTTCGGTCTGGCTCAGGTAAAACGCTTTGTGAAACATGAACTAACACAAACAATGTACGCCACAGTTTGACAGTCAGTTATAACAGAACTAGTACATAAATACACTTCTTTAACATGGATGTTATTTTAGGGCTTTATTATGTGGTATCAGATCGGTGCATAAACTCCTGTACTTCCCGATACCAGCGTTTTAGACAGTACCGGAGGCATCTCTAATTTTAACCTAAGCCTTCCTCTATAGTGAGCTTGTTATTGACCACACACCTTTCCGTTTGACTTGAAGTGTTCTGTTAAGATTTAAAGCAGTTAAATAAAGAGAAATCAGTTGGAAATGTAATGCAACATATTGACAATACAACCTCTCCGAAGTCTAGATGCTGGGGTTGGTAGAGTCAAATAACGTAAAGAATACTGCATATTCTCTTTCTGTCTAGTTAATGTTAAGAGAAATAATTAAATATAGCAACTTTAAAGGGCCTTAGGAGCAGCATTCAATAACCGAATTGGTTCATGGATCAAAGACAGGATTAAATGAAATGATTGGGTGGATATGATGCCGAAGTGACAGAGTAGTTTAAAGTCAGTTTTCTTCCACTCAAATCAAAAAGCTTAATGATTGTGTGCATTCAAGTCTTGTTATATTGTGAAATGGAAACGCTAATAATTGGCCAGCTTGTTCTCTTCAGCGTTTTCAGTTCATGACTTCACTCTGTTCATTAAGTAGCCAAGCATTACGAATGCTGCTCTGCAACTCAACAAGTGGGAACCAAATTTACTTTTTTGCACTCTTTGGAAAGTGTACACTTGCCACCACCCGTCAGATATAAGACCCTTGATGTTGCTTCCATCTCATTTCACTAACTTTATCGCAGACGTTTTGATGCTCTTTAAGATCACCCTGGGGAGAGGGAGACTGAGTTTGACATGGTCTCCAGCCAATCAAAAGTTCACGACATCTGTGACTGATCCTGCTTTGCGTCACACAGGGAAGAAGTTGGAGAAGGTTTGAGAAAGTAAGAATTAAAGAGAGTTTAGACAGAAAGATGATGCTTTAAGAAAAAAGTGGATAAGAGAGAGACTTTAAGAGTGGTCGTCTGAGGACTAGCTGGGCTTCTTTTTGCTGGAGTTGTGGATCAAGGTGATTAGAGCAGCAGGCTGCATGTGGAGCTGTGGCCGCTTAGTCCCGAGTGATGATTAAAGTGCATGGAAAGAGTTGCAGACAGAGAGAGAAACAAAGGGGAGTAGAAGTGCATGTGTGTGGATTGAAGATGCTTTCCCAGCTTCATCACTAAATCCTATTTCATCCTGATGCTGGACTGTGTGATCTGATTGAAAGATGCTTTATGGTTTAAATGTCCATGCTGCATTTGTCAACAACAATCTCCTTTTATGAGGGAAATACATCACTGAGCAGTATATTTTTATGTCCATCTGGTTGGGAATGTATGTGTTTGCTGTACACAAGTTTGATATACTTCACTTTGGGTGCACAAGAGATGTGTGTTGATTGGATCACGCGGAGGGTGAATCACGATTTATGTGAGAAAGTGCATGTGACACTATCATGGAAAGGGGGCTGTCAGCAGATATGAATTTGAGTCTTATGATCTTAAAAGTGTGTCCCAGAGCTATTTTGGAGGGAAGTGAAAGAAAAAGCACGTCACTCACTCAGTTGCTTCATCTAGGCCTACTTCTGAAATGTGGGCGAGGAGTTTTCACACATCCCTAAATGCCTCAATCTTAATATTTAAGTGCTTAGACAAATAACTGCATGAAGAGCCTTCAGGATTATTATATTGACGATACATTACGTTGACAAGAGGTTCAGTTTTAAAATGTCCACAGGTTTTCAACACTCAGCAATGTGTATGAATGGATAGAGAAAAGTGTCATTGTTCCAGGAATATAAGAACCATGTTTGTGGGTTTAATAGTCTGTATTTGTATGTATGTATTTTTGATTCTTTTACAGTATTTGGGAGCCATGGGGAATGTAAACAGGAAGTATACTGTTGCCATGGAGTCAGTAAACTCAACTTGATCCTTGTTTTTGAATTTTTGCTGATATTTGTTTACATTTTGGCACCATTAAAAGTATGCCAAATTAGCTATTCCTAGCTAGTTCCTGTTGGTATTGTACCCATTGATGCACAGACAACTATCACTGGGTTACTTTGAAACTGAAGAAAACTTGCTGTGATTATTAGGCAAGTCTAAACGGTTGACTTTGTTTACCTTGTATGGCTAAAAAAAATTAAATAAGAGACCAACTGAAGTGTTCCCCTTCAGGCCAGTGTCCTTTGTGCTGAAATCAAATCCCCGCCAGAGCCAATTTGTTAGCAGTTGGCAGTCGCCACTCTGTAAAGATAATGGGGATAGACAATTTTTTGGAGGCCAGTGGAGATAATCAGAGGGACAACTAATTACTGACAAAGCTAGTGAAGTAATTTGATATTAATGATCTGTTTTTATTTTATTTTTGCCGTTTCACAGAAGTTCACAGAATATTGTTTGCCCTTAGGTTTGGATTTTGATGACTTTTTTTATTAACCTCTAAAAAGGTTGAAAATCCATGTAGCACAAAAACACCTTTGCTTTAAATGTTCAATATGCAGTCAAGTGAATTATACAAGCGTTCCTTTGTGTAAGAGTTTCTTCTCATTATTATTATTATTATTATTATTTTGTTTTGCTTTTCCATGGCTTGTCGTGCAGCTCCAGAATTCCCACAGCAAGTGTCTTAATTGGAACAAGCACGTGATCCAAGTCATCCTTCCTGTGCAAAATGAGCGCAAACTAAGCAATGAGGAAGAAATGTTCCCTCACGAGAGGTTTCCAAGTTCTCCCCCTTTGATCTCTGGCTGCTTCTGAGAAATGTGACACACGGGGGACAAAGGGAACGAATGTCTTCACTAGATTTTGGTTTTTGCAACATCGTTAGAAAAGGGAGCGATTTACATGTCAAAATTCCCATCCATCCATTATTGCTTTTGATCTGTGATTTGGGTCCTGGAGACCCCAGCTCCTCTGTAACAACTCAAAAAGAAATTAAAACTAAATTAAAACATGTTATGAGATCTGCATATACGCAACTTTGAACAGATGATTGCATTTTTAAACATCAACACAACACAATATTTTAAACACCTGCTGAGCTACACTTTACTTATTTACGATTAATTTTCAATGTTGCTTATATTATTACACTATGGTGTTGATGTTGTTGATTTTTGCAGCTCTAACTATTTGTTTATGCATCGCAAACATAAAACAGGAGACATTTCCTTTGCCAATTTGTGGAAAAAGGAAAGGCTTACCACTTCCAACATATTCAAAGGAAACGATTTGTTACATTTTTCAATACTAATAATTATGTTATAACATACAGCAGTGGGGACTGTTGGCAGTAAAACCAATAGTCAACAGAGGGTTATTATGACCTAACGTGCACCTGAAGAGGGCGCCCTCACTGTTCAATCACCTGTCTGTGAGTGCAGTGAAGGGAACGAAGGAAGGAGCGAAGGTTGCAAGGAAGGAAGGAAGGAAGGATGCAAGATGGATAGATAACAAACATTAGGGCACTGAAAATAGGGAGATAAAATAACACATATAAAATAGTAACTATATGCCTGCAAACAGCCCATATACAACCTAAACCTCATACCATATCTATATCTATATCTATATCTATATATATAGATATAGATATATATCTATATCTATATCTATATATATATATATAAATCATTAATTAATTAAAAAAGGCCCCTGAGGAACGAGTCCAGCACGTTCAACATCTTTTGTCTGCAGGCGAACAGGAGGCCTACAGCAGCAGCTCCTGAAGCTTCACACACATCTTTCCACATCACTCAAACGCTGCTTGTCAGACACCGTGCAGATGATATCCCAAGGCAAACATCTTGACTGTCTCTCCAGCAGCTGGAGAAACGCTTTGTGTGTTTGTCTCCTCCGCTTCTTCTGAAAACAGCATCAAATAGAAGAAGAAGAAGAAGAAGAAGAAGAAGAAGAAGAAGAAGAAGAAGAAGCCATTGGCTCCGAGGAGTTGATGACGGTGGGAGCGCACTGTCTTCTCCAGGAGCGCGTTAACCCACAACACACACACACACACACACACACACACACACACA
>NC_045754.1:10175933-10179057 GCF_008692095.1 Etheostoma spectabile | reverse complement strand
CACACACACACACACACACACACACACACACACACACTGCACCTCCGGCCAGTGGGATGAGACCCGCGTCAGACTAGGATGCAAATTTAAGTTAAGAACTTGTTTCCTCCTTCTCCTGCTGGTATTATTATTTTTTGTTTATTTTTGGAGGTGGAGACCTGTTCGGACGAGCGCGTTTACACTCTCCAGGAGCGCGCAGTGTGGCACACGCTGGAACAAACAACAGCTCAGTGCAGCGAGTGCAGCGCAGGCAGGTTTGCGTTTTAAAAGCGGCAGGAGAGGCAGGAGAGTTACGGAGTCCGCGTGGGAGCGGTGTCGGTGCATGAGGAAGACGGACACCGGGATATTGAGAAGAACAAAAAATCAACGGCGGAACTTGGATATGGCGGGTGTGAAGATGTTCGACCTTCTCGTTGGAGTTGTTTTAGTTTTGCAGTGTGTGGGGGGTTCCCGAGCCGAGATCACAACCAGCAGCGGTAAGAACCAGCACCTTAAACAACCAGACCTGAGTTCGAGAGATCCGTTTCTTAATGCAGAACTCAAATGCGTCTGCAAAACATGTAGGAGTAAACGAGCATCAGACACATGAGTGTGCGTGGCTTTTGCATTAAGAATGATGTTGATTTATGTTCAAATTGCATCCTTTGCGGGCGTATTACACCTATATTTATCACATAAATGTGTGCAAAAAAAAGAAGACCGACACGCTGGAAGCTGTCTCTCTTTCTCTTCTCTGTTTTTCTCTTATTTTTAGGAACAGTCTATGTAGAGGAGGGCAACATGACCTCTTAATTTGCTTTTATTTTCTGCCTAGATCAAAGACATTGTTTTATTCTAATTATCATATTTTCTTGGATGTTTGAGTTAATTGCCTTTCTTTTTTTCATCTCTGCTCATGTATTTCCCCCTCAGGCTGAGCAGATTATTTCTGCATATTGTAGTAATACAATCAAAGCAATCAATGCAGGGTATGGAAATCTCAAACCTGCTTCTAAAATTTTTTATCTTTTTGTGTCTTTTTCTGGCATATTCAATGTGAGATTTTCCTCTCTGGTATGACCCGGAACATCCTTCTGCAACTTTTTTGCAGATTTCAGATCCGTAACTATTACATAGTGCAGGTGCTGTCTCTGTAGAAGTCCGACAGAGGAAATGCAGCACGCTCTGACCATCTTGATGTCCTTGATTATACGACACAGTCAACACTGGAGGATGAGGACTTCAGTGTGAACAATATCCCTACTGTAAAGCCACAGTGTGTGCACCTAAAGTCCACTAATCTCAAAGCTAGTCCATCAAACACACACACACACACACACACACACACACACAGAGCTTGTCCTACGACAGACTATGGAATAAGTTCATGCCAATGTCCGGTTCACACAGGCGAGCTCTTGTTTCCCAGAGCTTTTATTGCTGGCAGTGGATTTTCATCACATATCAGAAAGTGGTTGGAGAAATGTTCGGCTGCTGACAGTGACTGTAAATTAATCCCGTGTGTGAGTGCAGACCACAGAGTTACTGGAATGTATGGCTCTGTTTGCGAGAGATGCTATCGGCCGTGTGTGACCGTTCACACACACTTTTTAGTTTTACACAGGCTTACTCGGTCTTATTTATGAATTCAATCAATCTGCTGGGCTGCTGCTGCACTCTGGCTCATTTCACATCAGTGCTTCAGTAGAAAACAACGGCTTGTGTGTGTTTCATATGGGATAACTATCAGAATGAAGCTTGTCAAAGGTTGCAAATTGAAGGAAACTCCCCAACATCCATAAACAAAATGGGATTTTTCCTCTCAGAGCGCTTCATCGCTCCATTTCCTGCTCGAGACGGACACATTTAGTATGTAGGACAGTATTTTTAGACATCTAGGCATCCCTTGTTGTGGACTGACCTCGGCTCAGCTGTAAGGAGCAGCCCATGTCCTTCCTTAGCTAGGCTTTTATTTATAGAGCGCAGGTGTACTCCTCTGCTCTATGGATGTAAAAATAATAATGCACCATTCACTACCAGAACAGACTTGTAGAAAATGTCTCAGCAGCTCCAGAAGAGCCTGACATGTGGAAGACTGGTTGCACTTGCATTTATTAGTTAGACAAGCTATGAAGCACATCTGGGTGAAATTACACAACATCCTGTGAGCTCTGTGCATCGTTTTTCTTTTTTTTACAAGCTTTTAGTCTGTGGCTCTGCGATGCTCACTCAGTGATACACTTACCAGTGACACACTCAAAAAATTGGGGCTGATTTGGGGGTTAATTTCCACTCTGGTGCTTCTCTCGGAGTGGAAAAAGAGATTTCCACTAGAGTCTGGATTGTGTCTGCATGAGCGATAGAAGAATGAAGAGGGAGAGCGTGAGAGAGAAAGTCTGGCCTCATATAATGATGCGGTCTGATTTAAAAGCCTGCGCTGAGGGCTGCTAATGTGCTAAGATTGTGGTTGTGTGTGGAATTGCATTTGTTGTGGATGCTCAGAGTTGTGTTTCGTTGGTTGGTAGAGGGTTAATCCGCTCCCAGGCAGCGATATGGACGTCTTTAGCTCCCTCATCCATCATACTGCCAGTAGCCACCTCTGCAATCTTACTCACATAGGAGTGTGAGCTGCAGAGAAACATGCAGACTGGCTCTGAAGTTTGACTTTCATGACAATGGCTCCTATAGCTGGTACTGTTTTGGATCCAGTTCCAAGTCAGCCATAATACCTGGATTTCTCAAACTTCCAGAACAAAAAATCCCTTATCCAATCTTTCATTCTCAATCTCTCTGTATTTGCTTCAATCCGACTCAACAGGTGTTCATAAAGGAGGTGATGGCATACAGTATACAAACGTGTGCTAATGCCTAGTTCACACTGCTGTACTTTCAAAGTCGTCAGAATGCTGCGCTGTTCACGCTACACAACTTACTTTATTGTAGAGCTGCAAAGATTAAGCAATTCATCAATTAGTTGTCAATTATTAAAATAATTCGCCATCAATTTTGATAATCTGTTTGAAAAACAGGGGGGGAGCAAGGTGGAGGCGGGGCGTGTGGTCTTGGCCCACTGCCACTTTGCTCGTTTGAAAGCCATGATATCTTTCTCTCATGGGTGGGCCAAATTGTCTGGGTGGGCAAAGCA
>NC_045754.1:10173987-10175923 GCF_008692095.1 Etheostoma spectabile | reverse complement strand
AGGTAACCTTGCCCCTTATGACCTCATAAGGGGCAAGATTACAGATCGGCCCATCTGAGCTTTCATTTTCTCTAAGGCAGAGCAGGATACCCAGGGCTTGGTTTACACCTATCGCTTTTTCTAGCCACTGGGGGACCATAGGCAGGCTGGGGGAACGCATATAATGTTAATGTCATGTGGATGCGCCAACAGTTTTGTTGTCAATGATTACAATTCCTTATGTGGGCGACAGAAACTACGCACTATAACCTGAACCCAACAACTTATCTCTGCTAAGTCTAACTGTAATTTAACCCCAACATCAGAGGGTCTGTTGGAACGGTTGCAGAAGGATAACTGAGTCAGGACAGGGTTAATAAACATCACAGAGCAGTGAAAAAATATGTGGTAAAAGCCCTCCACCCTGTCCACACAGTAAAATCCTAGTGGGTTAGGTACGATACTGTACATTTACAGTTGTTATTTTATATTTTAAGCGATGCCTTCATTTCCCACCAAGCAAACAAACTAAAACGATTAAACGAGGGATTTACAAGGATTAAGATTTGATATTAAACCGCATCCCTTTTCATGACAAATGCTGCCATGTTGCTCTCTTCTCTTTTGTGATGCTGAAGGAATGATTCCCAACATAGACTGTCATAGAACAAAATGGGAGGTCTGGCTCAGTCTACTTTAGTAAAGAGATTGTAAGCCTTCTTGGAATCTGCCCTCCCTCCCCCCATCTCTCCCTCTTTCTGACATTGCACATTTTAGAACAGACAGAATGAGCTAGCCTCTTTATTGGCCCTCTGAATGACCTGCTGAAAGGATCTGCCATGAATGGATGACGGGGGTGGGGTGGTATGAGAAACAAGGAGGGGCGGCGGCGGCGGCGGCTAGGGTTTGTGTGCTGCCCTGTATGCAGCCACAGTGGGCCATGCCATACATCGCAGAAACAGGGAGGCAGGGAGGCAGGGTCGTCCCCCCGACCAGCATGGAACAGCAGCACCAGGCTCCTGCATTAGTCACGCCTGGCCCTCGACTCTGAGCTCCCTGCCCCTTTTACTCCGGGAAGAAGCTCAGACTGATGGCTTGTGAGGGCCGGAGCGGCACCCAGAGTTCAATAGGCTCAGAGACAAAGAGCCAAGAGGCCACTAGTAAATGAAACCCAGTGCAGTTAAGCTCCTCTTTAGCTTTTTCTCATTGTCTTTCATGTGGCTCAAAAGCTCCTTCACTTCCAATTGTTGCTGAACAACTTGGGGAAAAAATCAAATTGCCAATTTTTCTGCCAGATGTTGCAATTACGACTCGATTTGCGATTGTTGTTTTTTAGCTACATAATTCACCTTCTACAATCATGTAAAATAATAACAAAAAATCCACAGCAAATAATAACAATCTCTTTTGACAGTCTGTGATATGTAACATTGTTCCAGCGTTCAACTTATGACAAAACAGTAAACATAAGAATGAAAAGAGGGATAAAAATTGTTAAATTAAATTTTATTTCAAATGGCGATTTCGAATTGAAAACCAGTAATCGTCCAGGCCTGCCAGAGTTATCAGTAACCACTCCCCTGGCATTTTCGACTCGCAGAATTATGGATCCGGTCCGTCAAGCAAGTTTAAAAAGGTCAGAGGCAGGAGCAGAGGCCTCATTACAAAGTGTTACAGATCTGAACGTCAGTGGTTCAGTGAGAGATGACAACCGTTTTCCATTCATGATAAACATCCCTTCTCCACAGATGATTGCAAAGCTGCCAGTAGATCACAGCGTCGTCCGCAGCCGGGCTGTTATCTGCTCCTCCTCCTGACTCTGCTGAGGGATGCTGCCATATAAGAGATGCTAGATCATCAGCTGAAGGGTGAAATGAGTAAAAGTGTTTTTTATTTAGGTAGGAGGAGTTGGTTTTTCTTTTGCTGGTGGGGTGGGGTGGGGGGGGGGGGGGGGGGG
>NC_045754.1:10154666-10173977 GCF_008692095.1 Etheostoma spectabile | reverse complement strand
GGTTAGGGGGATAACGAGGAGAGAGGAGGAGGTTTAGAAAACAGGCAATTCCCCCTCGTTGCTGAGCAGCCTCACAGCATAACAGAACAGAATTACAGCTGCATAATACAGATATTACTCTCTAAAGTATAGTGAGTAAGGATTAGCAGCATAGGTTATTATATAAGGTTAAATAATTGGTAGGAAGGTTAAAGAAAAATCTTTCCCTTGGATGCTCTAACATGGTTTTATGTTGTGGAGATCAGGACTAATTTTGTGACAAAGTGTTGGTGAGGGAGTTGGTTTACTGTCTTATCTGATTTCTTGTTGCCTGTCTTATTTGCCTTTGCATCTGTTAGTTATTTCCTGTTAAAATCAATCAACATATGTTGACCGCATAGCAGTATGTCAAATATATATAGCATATTTAAATTTGTGTTTTCTTTCTCTGGTTTTGTACTCTTTAGATTCACCTTCTCCGGTTAAACTAGAGTGTAGCTGCACAGGAAATATCAGTGTTCATGGCAATTATCCATAGGAAAATGGATAATTCCTTTTTGTTGTGTCTTGCTTTAATGCTGAGGACTGCTGGATGGTAGAATTATGGGTAAAATGGCTTTACCTCAGCTAAGTTTCATGCAGGATCTTTTGATTGTCTCATTAGATCACAGCAGGCCTGAGAGGGGGTACCTATAAGCCTGACACACAACAGTAAGTGCCTGGTATTTGACGACGGTGACCTATAGTTCACAGTGCTGAATTTTAAGGGTAACATTGCATAAAATGGCTGACTGGTTGGGGTGTATCAGGGGTCCCTGTTGGCTAAAGCCTGTTATCTTGAAGACTTAATGATGTAAAACACAGATGGGATGATTTCATGCTTCATAAACAGCAAGCCTGTTGGAGAGGTGTTTTTCGTGTCTGATGAAAGAGCGACAAAGATAGAAATGACAGGTGTTACAGGACAACTATCAATGTGTCCTTTCAAATGATTAAAGATAATAGGAATTTTTATTTTTATTTACTTCTGTCTGGGTGTTACAACACTTAAACCCTTTTAGGTGCCCACACTGTAGCTCCGCATCACAACACAAACCAGCTTATGCAAATGTAAAAATGACACCGTGCCGGTCTCCTTACCACGCGGCGCCTGCACCGAAATGATAAGAAAAAAACAAAGATTTGATGCTCTCGCAGAGGAAGGTAGAAGGAGCATCTCTCCAAAGGGGAACAAAGTGTTACATACATGGCTGTCATGAAGGAGAGGAGAGAGCGTGGTGTTTCAGGCCGTCCAGTCATGCTGAAAGAAGATAAGTTGCCGGAGGTGCCTGTGTCACCCCACCCTGAAGCAGGCTTCATATCCTGAGCCCAGCTGGAGCGCTGGCTCGGCTTTGTTCCACAATAGCAAGTGTCACTAACATGGTTAACAGCATGCTGCTACATGCCTTTGCCTATATGTGCAACTGTGTGTGAAAATTTTCTCTCTCACTCTCTGTATCTGTCAGTTCCCATGAACTTTTTTCGCTGTTGTTTTCTGGCTGAACTCTTATATTTTTAAATTCAGACAGCAGTGAGTGAGTTGTGAAGGCAGGATCAGTTTGTTGTTGTTAGGGCTGAGTTTCAAACCTCAGTACTTTTTGAGTCCAGACTGACATTTGGCACTAAAGGTTTGGTTGGATTCTCTGTCTTGTTTAGTTATTCTCTAGTCAGATAAAAGGTCTGGTGGAAACACTTCAGAAGTTTGTTTTATTTTGGTAAAAGTAACTATGGCTTTTGCAGGGTTTTTTGCAAATTGAGTTATTGTTTTGGCATCTATGCCAGTATTTCATTCCATTTTGCAATGTTAATTTAACCATTCACTAACCCCTCCTGGTTTAGTAACCATAAGCTTTGGATTCACATGCTGAAGCTATGCACATGGGTGTGTAGTAAGAGAGATACTTTGTACAAGAGTTTGAAGGGTGGTGTCTTTGTTCTAGCCTTTTCAAAACCCAAAAACACATAATCAAAAGTGTAAGGGATGATTTAAAGAGTGTGATTGTCAACTCTAAAAACAGTCAACTGTGAAAAATGGTCAACTGTGACATTTTGAGTTGTACCTTTCCAGAGTTGCTGTGACTGATTTGCATATGTTATTTAAGGTGGATTGAGTCAGCACAATGCAAACCACCTTCATTTATTTCATCAAGTGCAATTACTTTTAACCACAGATTAATCTGTTTATTAGTCATTTTATCATGTTAAAAGCATGCTCACTCAAAAACCCATCAATGACAGTTTTATAATATGCAGTCGTTGCCATGATTAGCCTGATAATGGTGCACACGCTTGAGTATGTTCAAACAATGTTTTGAGCTTTGCCAAGTAACCCCTGGCAGACATTAATGTGTTGTCCTTTCCTTCCTTCCTTTGTTAACTATGCCCAGAAAATGTCTCCGCATCCCCTGTTCAGAAGTTTCTCGTTCCCTACCAAACTCATCCTGACAAAGGATAAGCAACTGCTCTTCACAGTGCAAGACTTCAAATCACATCAAATTTATTGGTCACAATCCCAATCATACACTGCAATGTGCAGTGAAATCCATTGTGTACCGTTTCCATCTCAATAAAAACAATAATAAAACCCATAATAATAGCAATATATACTGTACAACACGAGAAAATGAGGTGAGGGGTACGCCCCAGTTCTCATTGAGCAGCCTGAGGGAAGAAGCTTCTTCTTGAAGGGTGAGTAACAGTGATCCAGGGTTCTCTCTCCTCTGGTGGGGCATGCGATGTGCTGAGAACAGTCAGGTCCTCCTTACTTCAGGTTAGCACTGTTTAAATCCCTGGCTACTATGACAGCTGCTTCCCAATGTTCAGCCTTGTGGATAACGAGAGCCTCATGTAGTTCAGACAGAGCGGTGTCAGTGTTTGCATGTGGCAACATACTCCACCTCCGCCTTGACGTGCCAGGGCATTTTTAAATAAAAATGAAAAGATATACAGCCACAAGTGTGTTTCTGTGTGAGAAGGCAGAGAATAGAGCTGTGACTTTGACTCTATCAAAGTTGATTTCTGTTTGCCACCTCCTTAATATGGACAGAACAACTTTAGGATGTATAAACTGGTTATGGTGCTGTCGTGTGCCTTTCTCATGTTGTTTTATATACTTGGAGGGACGTTTTGGTAGATTGATCATGATGTTTTGTAATACTAAATGCCACAGAAATTGACTCTGATATTGGCTGTGCTGCCTCAGGGAATTAAAGTTGGTCATCTGTCGGAAAGAGAACGGTAAACCTTGTTCTGCGACTTGTTTTGGCTAATTCACTCCTCAATGGAGTCATGAAGACTTGTAATACATTGCAAGGCTTCCTGTCTGGCTTTGCTGTTCATCAATTGACCCTTCAGGAATCAGGATTGCCAGGATTGAGAGGATAAAGGGTTATCCCCAGAAGAAAGCAAAGGTTTCTGGAGGTCAGGGTGATCGTCTTATTTTTTTTTGGAGCATGCAGTTTTCTAGGCAGATTTGTTCCAGGGCCTCCAGCTGTCCACCTCCCAACTGGGCGCTTAGCTCATCCCGAAGCTGTAAATGAGACAAGTTGGCAGCTCGTTCATAAGGGGAGTTTCTTGCACCACTTTTTCATCTCTGTCCCGTTTACCGCTTCTTCTTTTTCTTCTTCTGAATTGATCAAACATGCTTGATTAAACCAAAATGAGCAAAACTGAGAATAAAAATTAGATTTAGTTTGTGCCAGGTGTTTGGGTTCCTGTCTCCTCGCCAATGCTTACTAGCTGAGAGTTTCTCCCAGAGCTCAGCACAGAGCCAGGAACAAAGGCTTGCTTTGAGTCTTTGTGGTGATGAATTGTAAGGTGTAACAGTGGCCTTTGTATGAGTCTACTGTATGGGAGACAGGGAAAGTGGGAAACTCTGTCCAGGTAACTAGAAACTCTCAGGTCTTGATCCAGTGGTATGTCCTGCACTGACTGTGGGAGTTAACTGTGTCTTCTTGTACAGTCTAGCAAGAACAACCTGCTATCAAGGGACGTTGTGAAGTGTACACATGTTATGATCGGGAAGACCACAACACATCAATTTATTAGGCACAATAGCACAGTCTGTGGTTTGGCTTTGTGAGCAGTACATTGGCTGGTCTGCAAGCCAAGGCCTGACTGTGTGTGGCATCTCTATTAAATACAGGTATTTGTTTTGTATAACTGAATGTCTCTGTTAGTGCATGGAAAATTTAACATTTTTCTTTCCCTTCCTGTCTTTTTGTCTTTGATAAACAAAGTGTGAGAAGCAGAAAGTGGTTGCACATACAGCTAGGTATCAACCATGTTTTGCTCCTCGCCCAAAGAGGGAGGCTCTCAATAATTTCTGTCCTTAAGGCTGAAGGGTCTTTTGTCTAGTCTCCAATGTGCAGCATTCATTCTGAGTGTCACTTAGAATGAATGCTCTTCAGATCTGGCCCTATCTTGCTGAAGCACTCTGTAGAACTGCACAGCTGCTCTGTGTTAGAAATGTATTACACTCTATTCCTATCAGCAAGGTGTTGTATTAAAATGGTAAATAACATCCATTTTTGGTAGCTAATGATGTCCTACCAAAAGAATGTGATATATGGTGTTTGTTATGGAGAGTATTCTTGGTGTTTGTGACAAAGGGGTTAATGCCAGAGCTGTCTTGGTCAGGTGGTGTGAAGAGCCCTAACATCATAAAGTGATAATTAACTCACTTGTCTCCCATGCCCTAGAGTGCTTTAATTAGATGGCAGGTACATTTCTGTGAGCAGTTTAATTATGAATATGTTATTCATACTATTGCACAAAGGTAATAACTGTGCCCTTCCCTCAAACAGGTAGGGTGGGAGTAAATGACAACATACAATGTAAAACTATGAAATCAGTATGAGATGGGATATGTAGCTGATAGGTGCCATAGAAGTATGATGGCCTTGAGGTGTAAAACTTAACAGAATTGGATAAAACAAAACAACAAAACAGAAAAACATCTTTGAAAAACCAACAAAATAGAAAACTAATTTTTGAAAATATTTGATTTAATGTGTTTTCTGTAATGTTCTGTTTCTTTATTTTGTTTTGACAAATGTTATTGTATTTTGCACCATGGAGCCACCGTATAAAAGGAAAAATAAACTAAAAGAATATCTCTTTTTCAGAACCTCCAGCCTCATTTTGATGTAATTGCTCAACCCAGAGGCAGTGTCGAGGGGTTTATCATTGCACTGGTTTCCCACAGCATCCAAAAGCTAATACATGTCTAAGGCAGAGGAGGTCCAGATATTTGCTTCCTAGCACATTTTGAATGGTGGTCCAAAATGAAATGCCAATCTCTAGACAACCGTCAAACCAACGATGTATGTCCTAAAAATCCTATCTGTCAACAAGCAGCCAGAATTGAAAATGAGAGGTGACAAAATGAATATTAATGAGTTTTTTTTATTACCTTTTCTTGCCACAAATCTGCCCCAAATGGCTGGCAGAAGTGCTGGTTTTCTTTTGAAGGTGGGCACTTCAGTAATCTATGATTTCCTCGCTGCTACAAAGCAATTTAGGCTGTTTGTGACTTAACACAATTTTTTAAAATGTCATTCAAAGTCCCATAGCCTTTTCTGATAATAGGAGCTTTAAAATAAATATCATTCTGCCAATTGTTCTGGTCAGAACCGAGCTGTATGTTCACTCGTTTTAGAGATGATTCGTGATTTTTGATGCTTATTACCTGTGTTGTAAAGGGACAGGTAGATAGCTGAATGCCTTGTATCAATGTTTGTGGGCAATGCAGAATGAGTTGCTCCAGTCAATAGCACCATGGAAGTTAAAGTCTGCGGAGCTACACAAGTCTCTTTGTACCTGGACATAATCAGGATCTCCTTCTGCTCATACCTGGCTTTCGGTTAATGTTCCTCTGTCACATGTGATTAGCCATCAAGGTAATATGATGGGTTGTCTGCCTCCTGCTCCGCTACGGAGTGACCCTGAGCGTCCGACTGAGGATGTGTTTTTAATAAGCTGGAGGTCACAGTTATCTGCAGCTGAGATCAGATGCCAATCAATACTTCCTGGAGTACCTGATGGTCGTGAAATGCATTATGAGCATTGACACATCCTGTACTGTACGCCTTATTATACAGTATGCTTTATCCATTCCTGATACTTCGATCTGTGCTTCTTCAGTTCCCCTCACACCCACTTTCTTATTCTCATTTTTCTTCCTGCCCCAGTTTTCTTTTGAAATGTGAGCTCTCTCTGTAAAAGATGAACAGTGTGTGGATTTCACCCGCCGGCTGTGCGGGCTGATGAAGAGTCTAGAAGTCAATACCTGGCTGATAGCATTGAGTTTGCACTAGGGAGAAAGAAGATGTAAATATATTTTTTTGCAATAATCCCACAAAGTCGCCATTACAAACTACTACGTGGCCAAAAGTATTTGGACACCTGAAACTTACTCCCACATGTGATCAATGAGTATCTCATTCTAAAACCATAGGCATCAATGCTGCTAGAGCATCTGCCACTCTTCTGGGAGGGGTGTCCACAACATTTTGGAACAGGGATTGGTAGGGATTACTCCCCAGTTAGGTCTTAACTAATGATCATCTGTTGATTCTTTTCTACGACATGTCAAAAACATATTTAAAATATTCAATTTAAAGTAACATTTGAGAAGACTTCACCAGAAATTATATGCCATTTTTGCTTAATAAAGCAACACTAATGATGAACCAATTATCAAAATTGTTGCTGATTAATTTTGACCTTGATTGACTAATGATGATTTATGGGTTAATTTTTCCCACTGTCTAAAATATCATTGTATGCTTTGACAAGGCAGTGGTCAAGCAAAAGAAAAGTAACCCCAGGAGGTGATTGTCCACATATTTTTGGCAATTTAGTGTAGCGTAATATAGTAATATCCACTATATTTTCATGCATGTTGTGAGGGCTCAGTGGGAAAACTCTCGTTAAATATAGATGAGTCAGAGAGTGGATTAACTGAGTGGGACAGGTCAGGCGTTTGGTATGATAGCATGTCTCTCATCTCGACCTTTGACCTTTCTCTTGCAGCAAGAAGAGACCGCAATCTGATTCCCTGACTCAACAGCTGAATTCAACTGTCTGGACATGAGAGAGGCAAACACATTAACACTTTGGTGTCGGCCTATGGCCAAATAAAGCCCTCGCCAATAGACCTCAGACAAGTACCCCAAAGAGTAGGCAAATGTAAATACGGGCATGCAGACACTGGGAACGGTTTGTAATCAATGAGCAAATACAGGATTGAATGGCCATATAAACCTTCAACCTTATAGTTCAGATGAGTTGACATTTACACCGCAATAAAGCTTCAATAAAGACTTTAAGTCAGGGCTGGAAAAGTAGTAGGCTACCACTTGAGAGAAATTGGAAATTTTAAAAGGAAAACTAAATGCCATTTTAATACTTTAAATATGTCCATGTAATTACATTAACTCAAAAAGTTGATTGGACAGCTTAAAACCTTCAATGTATTGTAAGTGAAAAATAAAAAGCAAGTTATCAACATTTATGCTGAATGTGTTTTTCAGCAACATTTCATCAACTTGTTGTTTGGCAGTTTCAGCAAGATGTCTATTTTTTTCATCTTGGCATTTGCAGGGACACACACTCAGAAGATGCCATAAATCTTTGTTTACAGCAGAATGCCACTGACAGAAGAAAAGCTTTGGGGGGCTTTTAGGGTTGTTAGGGTCAGTGGAGCCTCATAAAGTTTGTCATTTTTCAGAGAAAAAACACTCACTTTCTTTCTCTGCTTATGTTTGGACTCTTCAACCACAGACACTTCAGTGTATATCAGTTGCACAGTGAGATTTGTGAGAACACCTAACACATAAAAGTTCAAACTCTGCTTTATCAGAGGCGATACAATTAACAATATGATAAGTAAATATTTTACCCCCAGCCCACTTTAAGTGCATTATTAAAAATATCTGTAAGGTCAAGTGTAGAGGTTTAAGTCCAACTAAAATAAAGTTGCATAGGTTCTATGCTGTAGCATACAGATCTAGTTAAGCTATTTAGCAGTAGCATACTGAGCAGCTTATATAAACATACTTGCTAATTTGATAATTTTATGCTAAATAAAAGTCCTTATTTTTCACTGCCACTGCAAACAAAATGCTGTCCATTGGTAGCTTGTAAGCTTCAATTACCAGGGCGACTTTGTGAACTTTGAGTTCTATTTCGTATAGGCTTCGCCCTCTAAGGGCTACGCTATTGGGTTTATTCCCTTTTCGCGCTAGCGCAGTCGTGAGATTTTTTCTTCCCGCCCTAGCGTCCAGCTCGCCTCAACTACGTCCGCATTTACTGCATATATACAGAGCGGACCCGTTGTTCGACTCCCACTTTTTTCTCAACTTCGCAGTATGAAGTCACTCAGACCTTCCGCCGTGCCCGTGTCTGCCCCTCCTGCCGGACCGGCTACATCCTTCCGCCGACCTCCACCCCGTTGCGAGGCCTGCCTGGGTGCCGTTCACGCCGGCCAGGCTCTCACCCGCCACGCCTCCTGCCGTTTTGCGCCCGCCTGTCGTCTAAAGACTAACTCCGGGCGGAAGCTTTTCTGGTTTGCCAGGCTGGCGGGACGGAGACGGCCTGGCAGACAGACAGGAATCCGGCGGCACCTTGGAGCCGCTGGCGGACGGCGTTTTCGACGAGCATGAGTCCGCTGACTCCGCTCTCTCTGACAGCGCCTCCATCACCGGTTTCCCCTCCTCCCCTCTGGGAGGGTCCCCCTCCTCCCCTTTGGGGGGATTGGGCCTCGAGACGGCGATTGATGCTTTCCCGCTGGAGCTCTCTCCGTCTCCCGAACGGCCTGGGGCACCGCCCGAGCGGCCTTCCCCTTTGCCCCACCCGGCTCCAGCCTCCACCGCTAAGGCTCTCTTCGCCGACCTGCCGGAGATCATAAGGAGGGCGGCGGAGCTTAGAGGCATAGCGCTCCCGGCGGAGCTGCCAGCCCCCGCTCGCGGCCTTTTGAGCGGTGATGTTTATGCCCAGGAGCCGCCCTCTTCACGGGCCCCACTCTGGCCGCGCTTCGCGGAGCTTCGGCCATTTGTGGAGGAGGCTTTCTCCCAGCCGGGGAAACTGAAGGCTCCCGTCTCTCGCTATGCCCCGTTTACTCGGGTTCAGGGCGATACGGACGCAGGTTTTCCTTCAGTCCCTCCCCTGGAGGGGAGCCTGGCGTCCATTTTGCTTCCGAAAGCTACTTTCTTCGGCCACCGGAAGCCCACGCCTCCCTCTCCCCAGGATCAAGTGTGCGCTCAAGTCACGACGGGCCCACCATGTGCCGCCCAGGGGCTGCGGCACAAAACAACATCGCCTTACTGGCCTCCGCCGCTCCGCGATGGCCACAACTCCCGGCGCCCTCCCTCGGAGCTTGCCACGGAGATTGGTAAGGCTATGACCGCCATCCTTACCCTGACCACGGCGTCCACGGTGGCGCTGTCCAGGGTGATGGCTTGGCAGACTGTGGCCCAGCGAAACATCTGCTCCACATGTCTCAGCTGCCAGCGGACTTAGACGCGAGCTTCTGTACGTCCCATACCCCCATGACTATTTGGGCCGCGCCTACAGACTGCCACGTTCATCTCCATCAAGCGGCGGAGGACGCCGAGCGGCTTCGGAGGCTCGGCTCGTGGAAGGCTCCTCCTCAACAGCACCACCGTCGCCATGACAACCGTCACAAGCGGAAGCGCCCCGCAGCATCGGCTGCGGCTGCGTCTTCCCAAGCTTCGGCGTCGGGGCCCCCACCCGGTCCCCCTCCGCAGCGACAGACGATGCCACACGGCCGTCAACCTGCACGCAGCCGAACAGTCCCTGTTTGCTCTAAACAGGGCACTGTTATGACAGTTGTTCCCCACACAAGCACACACCAGCCGTCGCCGCGAGCGGGCGCCACTGCGTCCCCGCTGCGCAGGCAGCGGAAATGAGCGTCCTCCCGGGGACGACGACGCTTGTCCACCCCACCCCCACGGCGATGCCGGCGGGGCGGGTCGGGTAACCAGTGACCGCTCCGCCCCACACGGCGGCGACCGGCCACTGCCCTTTCGAAAAAGCCCTACCATGGGCTGGGCGACGCGATCACTCGTCCTCCCAGCGGCGGGATGGGCTCTGCGCTCCCTGCTTGCCATGTCGGTGAACAACACTCAGACATGTGCTCGCCCACTGTCAAGTGCAGCGGGCATGGATTGCTTGACAACATGGACTCTGGATGTCAAAGCTGATAACACGGTTACACACTCCAGTTCGCCTCCCCCCCGCCCCCTTTCGCGGTGTGTTGGAGACGACGTTTCATCCCTGGCAGAGTCAGACGCAATGACGTCAGAGTTAGAAGGTTTGCTGCGAGCGGACTATTTCCCGCGTCCCTCCAGGGGAGGAAAACGAGGGTTTTTACTCTCCTATTTCCTCACCCGAAGAAGTCAGGAGGACTGCGTCCCATCCTCGACCTGTCGAAATTCAACCGGTATGTCATGGAGCGCCCCTTCCACATGCTCACCATCAGCACGTGTTGGAATGTTTGCGCCCCAACGAATGTTTACATCCGTGGATCTGAAAGACGCTTACTTTCACATCCAAATCATTCCCAGGCACAGGAAATTCCTGCGCTTCTCCTTCCAAGGGGCCCGTTTCCAGTTCAACCGGCTGCCGTTCGGATACTCACTAGCCCCCCGCACCTTTTCCAAGTGCATGGAACGGCGCTCCAGCCTCTACGAGAGGGGCATCAGAGTCCTCTTTACTTGGACGATCTGCTCATTCTAGCCCCCTCGGGACGGGCGGCGCTGCACACTATGAGGTTCTGCAGCACCTACAAACGCTGGGTTTTGCCATAAATTGGAAGAAAGCGCCCTCGTCCCCGCACAATCGATAGTTTTCTGGGCGTAGACATGAGCTCGTCAGCATGAGAGCCAGGCTGTCAGCACCGAGGCAGGAAGCCCTGACTTCTCTGTTGTCCCGCTTCAGGCCGCGCGCGACAGTGCCACGCTGTCAGTTATGCGGCTCTTGGGCATGATGTCCGCGGCACACACGGTGGTCCCCCTGGGTCTCCTCCACATGAGGAAAGTCCAGAGGTGGTTTCACCGCCACGGCTCGATCCCATTCGCCACAAATGCGAATGCTGTCCACCTCATTTCCCTCCAATCAGACCTGGCATACTGGGGGAGTCCCCAAACCCTGTCTCCGGGGTTCCCCTGGGCAAAGTGACGTCATATGTGACGGTGTACACAGACGCGTCCCTCACGGCTGGGGGAATGTGCGAGTCACAGGTGTGGGGAGGGGCCTGGCCTCCTCCCCTCTCCTCACATAACTGCCTGGAGCTGTCCACGGTGTTGAAGGTGTTGAAACACTTTACACCAGTGGTGACGGGGAGGCATGTTGTAGTACGGACGGACACATCACGGCGGCGGCATTCATAAACCGCCGGCGGCATACGCTCAGCCCGGCTGTTAGAAATAGCCAGACGCCTCCTGCTTGGGCGCACAGCCACCTGCTGTCTCTCAAAGCAGTATATATCCCGGGATTTTGAACCGGGCAGCCGACTTGATGTCGAGGGGGGGGCCCTCCACAACGATGGAGATTGAATCCCACTATCGTTCAAACGTTATGGAGCAGGTTCGGGAAGCGGAGGTGGATCTGTTCCTTCACGAGAGAACACACAGTGCACACTGTGTTTCTCCTTACCGCGCGGGACAACCCTCCCCTCGGCGTAGACGCCTTCTCCCACAACCCTGGCCCAAACCTCCATATGCTTTTCCCCCCGTCCCCCTGATCCCTCGCCTCCTGGAGCGCGTCCAGGAGGAGGATCTGTTAATTGTTCTGGTGGCACCGGAGCGCACGAGCGCGTCCTGGTTCCCACCCTCGTTCAGCTGCTTGGTCTCCCCCCTGGCAGATTCCGTGGCGGAGAGACGCACTATCGCAGCTGAACGGTGCGATCTGTCATCCCCCAGTGAAAATCAGAGACTGTGGGCTGGTTGCTGAGCGGGAGCGCTTACGAGATTAGGCTTGCCCCCCGCCGTGGTACGCACTATCCAGGGCTCCAGAGCCCCCTCTACCATAGCAGCTACGCAGGGCGCTGGTCTGCCTTCCACGCTGGTGCACAGAGAGGGACGCAGACCCCACATCGTGTCCCCTACCTCTCGTGCTGACGTACCTACAAACTCTGGTGATAATGATTTGCTCCATCTACGTCAAAGCATCCCAGCAGCCATCTCATCCTGTCACGAAGGTTTCGTTGAGAGGACAGTTTTTGCGCATCCCCTGTTGAACGTTTCCTGAAGGGGGTTGGCGTCAAAAACCGGCTGTTCGCCCCCTCGCCCCCCAATGGGACCTAGCTCTGGTGCTGCGGGCTCTGGGGAAGCCCCCCTTTGAGCCCTTGACACAGGCTTCGCTCAGAATGCTGTCGCTTAAGACAGCACTTCCCTGCCCTAACGTCGGCCAAAAGAGTGGTGATTTATGTGCACTGTCGTTTCTCCTCCTGCCTCCCATTAGAGGACGGAGCGCAGCCACCTTACAGCCAAATCCCTCCTTCACACCAAGACTTTAACTAGTTCTTTTTGGTCAAGGGTGTTTTCCCTCGAGGTTTTTTCCCCCCACCTCACGCTAACGGTGCGGAGCGTCTCCCACCGTTGTGTCCGGTGCGCGCTCTGTCACAATACTTTTACGCACGGCAAATATCAGGAAAACTCAGCACTGTTTGTGCATTATAGAGAACACTCCCAAGGATCAGCCCTCTCAAAACAGCGTCTGTCTCACTGGCTGTGCGAGGCTATTACCCAGGCTTATAGCTCGGAAGAAAGCGCCCCCCAAGACATTCGGGGTCACTCTAGAGGGCTCTGTCGGCGTCTGCGCTCTATTTAAGGCTGGCAGTAGCCGACATTTGCGCGGCAGCCTCCTGGGCTTCCCCGTGCCCCTTCATCCCTTTTATCTGCGGAGATGTCTGAATCTTCCATGTCTCATGCGGTTTGTCCACAGTCATGACGCGTAATGCCGCGCTGAATGTGCAAAAAAAAAAAAAGCGGATGCCTTGATTGTTGCCAATCTCTTCACACTAGTGCTGAATGACCCTGCTCTGCTGTCTCACCTCTCCTGTACCTGGGGTATTTCTTGTGAGACACAGTTTTTATCTCATACATTGTCATAATCATGTTGCACCACGGAGGTAATCATGTCCTCGTTGCATGCGCGACAGGATCATCACGCTTAACCCCCATTAATCATTGTACTACTGCATCATATTGCGGGCCACATGAACCTTTCCGGCCACGCCATTGGCAGGGCAGGCTTTGTCAGAAGAATGACTCTGACTAGCCTCTGTACATGTTGCTGGGACAATGTGGGTGTATGTTCGGCTTGTGGACCTTGTGCCGCAGGTGGCATTGACTACATCAGCTTCGCCCTAACCCAATAGCGTAGCCCTTAGAGGGCGAAGCCTATAACGAATATGAACGTTAGTTACTTTGGTAACTCCAGTTCTATTAGTATAGGCGTAGCCCTCTAAGGTCCGGCCACCTGCTCCTAGAACATTAGTTGAGAAAAAGCTGATGTTTTGGGAGTCGAACAACGGGTCCGCTCTGTATATATGCAGTAATGCGGACGTAGTTGAGGCCCGAGCTGGACGCTAGGGCGGGAAGAAACCTTCACGACTGCGCATGCGCGAAGGGATAACCCCAATAGCGTAGCCCTTAGAGGGCTACGCCTATACTAATAGAATCTGGAGTTACCAAAGTAACTAACGTCTCCATGCCCCTGCTGCCTCAGCTGTCAATCAAACATGTACACTGGCCTGCCTATTAAAAAAATAAACTAACAATACATTTAACACATAAAGGGAAAACTTTTGTGATGTCTTTTGTGATTCATGTATGGTCACTTGCTGGCAGAGGAAGGCTAGCCCTAACCCTAACACTGGCATAATATCACATTTAAAGTTGATATGACACACCTCAAAAAGTTACCTTTTTGGCAAATATGGAGCAACATAAGCATTTATTTAAATCCAATAGGCGCTCCCCTTTTAACTTTGTTTTGGTCTCCATCAGCTCCTAAAAAAATATATAGTTGTTAATTGTGTCTGTCCTCTTTTTGATGCCAAGCAAACCAAAACCACAAAGTACTGTATAGTATAATAAAATATAGTTAATCACTCTGAGCAACACAATTTGCATAACAAGTAATAATAAGATCCATTTTATATCAAAAAATATTGATTACAGCTGCTTTAAGAAGTGTTTTGAATTGTGTGCAATCAGTTATTTAGCCTATTTCAACAGTCTTCATAAACCCCACTGACTCCCACAAGCTTACAATGTGCCAAGCCAATATTTTTACATTAATGCTGACATAATCCACATGGTGAACATCAGTTCAGCTGGCAATGGTCTGTTGGTCGGCTCCATATTGGTGTCAGTTCCAGGTTGAAGCTCAGAAACAAAGCTCTTATCCAGGCGGCAGTTTTCCCACTTTCATTTTGAAATAAGCAAAAGTCAATGTACAAAACATTAAGATTGTCATGACACAGAGATGAAAATCATTTCATCCATTTTTGTGGCTTTGGAGGTCACGTTGAGTTTGCATGCTTTCATGATGACCGTGCATGCTGCAGCCCCTCAGGTCATATCTTAGTCTAACATACAGAACATGCTGGCAGGTAAATCACTTCCCCCGGCCCGGGTGACATGTGGATTACGGTGCATCCCCCCAGGGGGGTTTGGCGTCCTGTGTCAGATTTGCGGTGACAGCCCACTGCCAAGACATGACAGGCGACACATCTGGCTTGATATGAGGCTACAATCGTGTTGTCAGGAAGGTAATTAGAGGCCCCTGCTTCCTTGACTCCTCCACTGTCCCAGTCGGTGCCCATGCTGAAGTGGATTGTGGTGTGATTGATGGTGATAATTTGACCCTGTCTGTCAGGACATCTTTCTTTATGGAGCGACATCACCACGAGGACCTGATTGTCTTGGTGGTCGCAGGCTATCTGCTCAAATTGTGGATGTACTTAATCTGTCAAAGGGCATGTGTACTAGTTTGAATGTTGAGGTTTATTATAATAATATCCCGGAATATTCAATAGCTTTGAGGTGAGACTTTCTGGAATTTGTCAGATGTATTTAACAGCATGTTTTGCACTTTCTGGTTGATGAGCTTCCTCCTGTCAGCTGTTTCAGTTTTCTGCTCAGTGAAATTTCTGGCAATCACAGGGAGAGCGAGCAATGGGAATAACATGTGGGACTGCACATCTGTCTAAAAGTGAAAAAAGCAGGTTTGGCCTTGTAAAGAGGACAATGAACAGAGAAGGAGATGGAGAAAAGTTGGAGAGGGCTGGCAGTGGAGGAACTACACTTACGTCTGAACTCATGGACTCCAGGGCTCGAACAGCTGGAGCGAGACCAGCTTTCTTTCAGCTACCATGCAGATTCACAACCTTGAATTCAGCTGCAAGAGTTTTTGATTTTGTGAGCCATGAAAGCACAGATACTCAGCACAGCAACTACTGACAAATACAAGTTTAATGGTTGCATCTTTGAAAAGGTCATCTAAAGGGAGCAGATAGACTCCAACTGTTTCATTACAGGGAGTGTGGAGTGTGTTAGAAGAGGCCAAAGTTCAGACTGGAGCTTCCTATCATGAGCTTGTTAGCAGAGCAAACCTTTTCTCATGCGTCAGCAATGTTCCCTCACCTCCTTGACTTAAAAGCGATTTTGCCTTCTCTCTCTCTTTCTCTCTCTAGCGTTAACACTCCTGCGCGCTGTCATTAATAAACTAAAGCACTCGAGACACACACATTCCTACAGATGTAAACAGAGCCCACTCCCCCACCCTCCTCTTTTGTCATGAAAAGCTGAGGTTTTAAAAAAAAAAAAAAAACTGTACAGATGACTTGTTTCTTCCAGCCTTATTTTTCCACTACTCCCCTTTTCCTCTCCTGCAGATGTGAAGGCACTGAACATCCCGGCCTCTCTGCAGCTCTTGGCAGCTTCAGATGGGCTGGCCAGAAATGCATTTGTTTATTTTTATTGAATAGCACCGAGAATGTAGGTGTTTCATTATAAATAAAGGTTTTTGAAAGGGTGGCATCATGCCTATATTAAGGTTGCACTGGGAGAAAGGAAAATATCTGGTTCAAGCCTGGGGAAAACTAGCATCTGCCCTGCGTGAGTGTCACTGAGCCAGACAGAGTTCCCTTACAGCTCTAAAACTGCTGGTCTGACCTGGGAAAAGGAAATGTTTTTTTTCTTTATGTACTTTCAGGATCTCACAGAGTTTTTCTATTGTGGCTCAAAATGATTGAATGTGCTAAATAAATGGGGCCAATTGCTAGCTGCGTTGATGGCAACATTGGTCTATCAGTCTGTCCAGCACTTTGTTCCAGACTGATAAATATCTCAACAACTATTTGATGGATTACCACAAATATTTGTACAAACAATCATGGTCCCCAGTAGATGAATCCTACTGACTTTAGTGATCTCCTTACTTTTGCCCTAGAGCCACATTTATAGTTCTTTCATGGAAATGGCCCTGCTTAAATTGTGGTGATGTTTTGAATGTTTTAACATTTAGGGAATGACTGTTGGTATCACATTTTGACAGGAAAATTGGTGGAAGAAATGTGGAAATTATTTGACTTTGAATCAATTTTTATGATTGTGTAATCACTCACGTGAAAACGCCTCTGGGTTATGTGTTGTTGTCAGTACTGTTTAAAATGATTGCCGTTTTTGGGAAAAGTGGAAATCATTTAAGATTTGTGAGAAAGCACTCACTTCAGAGAGCAACTCATTTTTGGATTTGCATCATCTCTTTAACGGAAATGATATCCTCTTTCATGCTTCATTGTGCTTAAATGTGTTGACAGTGCAGAAGATTGTAAATTATTAGGATGTGAAGATCTCCAGTTTGTCTGCCAATTACCTTGAAAGGACAGATGATAATAATACATTAAAACAGTCTGTTGCACTGTGTTCATTTTATTACATTTATGAATGAGGGAAATTCTCATTGCATTTTTATAACATGTGCAGTGCTTGTGCCAGTGTACATCAGTCTGGATTAAAGATAATTAGTGGGAAATAACTAATACCCAATCTTCCTCAATGGCAGCTGTCGCACAGATGAGAGGTGACAAAGAGCAGATCATCTGAATATATTTCAGTGCAAGGACAAGCCTGTTAGTCGAGGTCCTTTTTCTCCACTTCACTGACAAAATCAAGAGACAGGGAGCAGAGCTGTCTCCGACGTGTTTCTGCATGTTTGTGTCTGAATGCTGACCCAGTTCCCCAGCTGACAGGTTCAGAAACACAGCAACACACGACTGTACTGTCTTTATGGACTGTTAAGGAGCCAGGGGTGTCATTATGCAGTTTTACACAGTGCTAGTCATGTGCTGCTGTGGGACAGGTCCATACAAAACCTACCTGGCCTCGTTGTCTGCACTTCTAGAGGCCTGCAGAGAACAGGTTACGGAAGACAAATCACCAAATCTAACTTCTGCGTTGCTACATTCCCACTGTGGGTTTGTTAGACTTTCTTTGCCTCTGCGTTTGATCAAACCTGGTGTAACAGATAAAGCTGCATTTACTGAATCTTTACTTTTTATGTTTGAGTTTTACTGCCTTGGAACTGAAATATATTTTGATCGAAGGTTTTAAAAAAAAAACTCAACCTTTTTCATATTACGTTTTAGGCCCATTCATGTATGATAGAAAATCAATTAGCTGTCTGCTAAGATATTACTCTATTTGGAGAACTAAAGAGACAGTCTTGATGATCTATTGTCTCCTTGCCAGCCAGTAACGATATGCTAATGCTGTAATTATTTCCCTTGTCAGACACCAAACTTTATCTTCTTTTTCCAAGGACAGAATTATACCTGAGACATTTTAGAAGCAGATGAAGGATTGCTAAAATCACTGCCCAAATGGCCATCATTGTCTCACGCTAATCATTCGGTCCTGACAAATTTGGGCTGCTCACTTCTAAGACTTTCCAATTATTTCAGAAAAGATTAGTTGTAGCAGACATTTATATACCTCTCCATCAGTTACAGTGCTGCATAGTCTCCCTGTGTGTCTAAGTGTAAACCTTAACATTTTACAGGCAATGGTGTAAACCTGTCCCTGTTTTTTTTTGCCTGTAAAGCCCCCGGCAGTCTGTCTTCTGTGGTTGAATCCTCAGAGACAGGTGGTGCGAAGTCAAAGGGAAGTGTCTGCTGCAGTTCCCGGTACAGCAGAGTGGCTCAGCCCAGCGTTCAACCCCCTCAGGGCCGTTCCCTCCCCTGCACAGCTCCCCTCCTTCACTATAATCTAGCATACACATTAAACTGTGACAGGCAAGTTCCACCCCCCCCACCCCTTTTTAAACACCTTGTTGCCTTGTTTATGATACCTGCTTTTCACTCCTTTTTTGACACATCAGCAGCAAAAAACCTTAAAACAAAATGTACGATTGAACGAAAGGTCTTCACGCCTGTTCCAGAGTTGGGCCGTCTGCATTTCATCATGCAATTGAAAAAAAAGCAGAGTGTTTTAGGAATATCACCACATGGAAATATTCCTGTTTTATTCATGCGTCACCACTTCTTGGTGTTTGTTTGTATGCATTTTCCTCTGAATATGTCTTCTGTACAGCAACCGTAGACAAGAGGGGTGGAAAGTAACTAAATACTGCACATTTTGAGAGTATTTTATGATTATTTTTCTACATTTAAGAGGGGAACATACTTTTTAATCATTTATTTTACGAATTTAGCTAATAGTCACTTTTCAAGTTTAGATTTTATATTTAAAAAAAGCATATGACAAGCTAATAATATATATTATGATTGATTAAACCAGTCGTTCCCAACATTTTGGGCTTGTGGCCCCTTACAGAACAGGGTCTAGTTGGGGTTCTGTGTTATATTTCAGATCTCTGAGAGATTTTTCCTTTCCTGCCAATTTAAGGCCCAAACAACAAAAACATGATTTAATATTTCACAAATAAATAATTTTTCTTCTTCTTCATATATCAGTCAGAGAAGTCATTTTCCTGCTGGACCAGTACATTATTTGAATTATTTTGAGTAAACTTTTTTTTTAATGTTAAGCACTACTAAAGTATCTGAATACCTCTTCCACCCAGAGAGTGTAAAGTGCTGCCACATTCTCATCTCCTTCTTCTGTCTGCTTGGAGAAGCTAGCCAAGGCTCTGTCGCTGCTGTGCGGCCCTAAGTTTGATCAATGAAGCCTGGAGAAGCAGAGCATGGGGCCCAGTGCTGATGGCAGGGTGCCCAGAAGCATGGCATAACGTGAGGAG